>NC_137892.1:103738884-104221138 GCF_963455335.1 Martes martes
TTTTTTTACATTTTTTTTATTAACATATGATGTATTATTTGTTTCCAGGGTACAGGTCTGTGATTTATCAGTCTTATACAATTCCCAGCGCTCACCATAGCACACACCCTCCCCAGTGTCCATCACCCACGCACCCCATCCGTCCCACCCTCCCTCCCCTCCAGCAACCCTCACATATGTTCTCTTTTAATTTTCACAACAACCCTAGGAAGTAGGTAGTAATTTCCTGGGGAAATCGAGCCACAGATGGTTAAGTGATAGTGCTGGGCTTGGCACCCTGGTCTGTCTGCTTTATACCATGTTGCCACCATATATTTACAGTTAATAATGTATTACTTAATTAAACAATCATGTGAATACTAGAAAATGGATTGAAAGACCTTGTCTGGAGGTCCTTCTAGATGATTTCCATCAAATCCTTGTTACCTTTCCCTACAGTCTAGCTATTCATCAATTTTTTATGTTAAAACCTGAAATAATGAACGTATCATGTTCTCCATGAAATGTTACCATTTTAAACTGCATTCTTGTTCATCTTATGTTTTTTCTCACTTATACCAATAAACCTCATTTTACTTTAAGTTAGGGATGAAATTTCACCTGTAAATACTACTCTTAAAAACACGATACACTGCTGCTAGAGAACCCTACTATATTCCGGAGCTCAGTAAAGAGCTGGTAAGCAAATGAGGTCATGGGAAACAAACCCTAATATTCTTGACATAAAATCTACTCTTGAAGGGTTTTTCCAGATGATGATGAGAGCGATGCTCTCTAACACCACACAAAGCACTTGGCACCACTTTTCCCCACTTAATCCTCAGAACAACTCTATATGAAGCAGATACACTTACTACTCCATTTGACTGATGAGGAAATTGAAAATTAGGGGAAATAATTTGTCCAACATCACTCAACTTTTAACTGGGAGCAGAGCACATGAATTCAAACCCAGATACTTTGATTCTAGAACTCTCGCTCTTGGACATTAACTCAAATGCTTGTGGAGAATTTTTCTTAAAAACCTTTATAAGGTATTTCTTATGCTAAAGGGTAAAGAGGGTAGTTCTGTTTGTTTCATACCAGCTCGTAATGGTCGAGGAACACCACCGACAAATATAGTTTTTCGTGGGTCAAGAGGCTGTGAACCGTCCATCACAAAGTCACTGTCACTGAGATTCCAAGGCCGAATCTGTACCTAGGGAGCAGATAAACCGGAATGTCTCATTCTTAATGCAGACAGTTTATGAGGAAATAAGTTAAAAATTATTGCAGAGTATTTTATTTTAAGAGCAACAATAATCCACATCATTATAAATCAATAAAGCTGTAAAATTAGAAGACTTACATATAGCATAGCCTAACCCTTCATCTCATTTTTAAGAGTAAACCAAGTGATTTTTTAAGTGAACCATTTTTAAGTGAACCAAAGTGGAAAATTCAATTTTTGTTATCTATTATAAGCTAAATCACTAACATGTCCTTAATTACTAGTAAGTTAATTAGCTGTTTCTCAAATTATTTGGGCTTCTATCCTACCCAATCCTCCAATATCCACATAATGGAAGTTATCACCGTATTTAATGCTAATCAGAATACGGTGCTAAGTAAACCAGGATTATGTGCCTAATCCTACAAGTGCAAACTACTACTGATACTAACAAATCTGTTGCATTATTTCAAAAAGCATTTCAAAGTAAAAATGTTGATATCTGCACTAAACTTATGATAAAACACTTCAATGTGTCCACTGCTTTAGTCAACCAAGAATCGTGTACCTTATTTTAATTGTTTGCATATACTGTTACAAATGCCCAAACCAAAGGCTACAGATGGGCTCGTAGTAGGATATTCTCAATATGCACATCAACAAAGTCCTGAGCCAGAGGTCCCACACTCAAATACCTATGGCGACTGCAAGGGAACATAAACAGGTCAAGTATAATACCATCTAGGCCATGGGAACTCTGGGAAAAGCATTCCAGACTTAGACAATCCCAAGACACCAAGAGGAACTCCATTAATTATTGCGTGAACTGAAGCCACAGGCACCTCCATTCTGAACTGTACCCCATTACTAGATCTGGCTGAGTGATAATAAATTGTTGATATGCCAGATTCAAAAAAACAGGCCGGTTGCTACTATTCCTAAAGACTAAATTTTATGATAAAGAAAAACATTTTCGGGCTGCCTGGGTGGCTCAGTGGGTTAAAGCCTCTGCCTTTGGCTCAGGTCATGATCCCAGGGTCCTGGGATCGAGCCTGGCATCGGGCTCTCTGCTCAGCAGGGAGCCTGCTTCCTCCTCTCTCTCTCTGCCTGCCTCTCTGCCTACTTGTGATCTCTGTCTATCAAATAAATAAAATCTTAAAAAAAAACAAAAACAACTTTTTCAAGAAGAAAAAAGAGTATGCCATGTACATTTCTGTATATGCATAATTCATTTTATTTTGGGAGAGTACCATGTACAAAAAGTTAAGGATAGTTATCAGGTAAGATCTTGATCAAAGAGAGGAAGGAGACAGACAAATATCTATTTGTGATTTTTGGGTTCTATTATTCAAGGAAATTCAGCTATTTCATCTTTATCAAATGCATTATCAAGTTAAATTTTTTAATGGTAAAGACTTACCAATATCTTAATTAACCAAAAAATTCAATGTAAGATAATGCGTGTAAATAACATAGAATGTCAACGTTAGGTTGACAACAATAGCAGTTTGTAAGTAGGTTATGAACGTGTCAATTAACAGATACATCAAGATGTCTGTGGGTTTTCAAACAAAGCAGAGATGACGGCAAAAACAAGAAGCTATTTTCATGTTAGACAGCACTCACTGGCTTATCTTTGATAGTGGGACTTGACACACACAGGTAGAGTTTTCCATCTTCTTCAATACATGCATCAATCAGAGCCTGAACAGAGCTTTCATCTTGAAAGAGCAGGAATGCATAGCCTGATAAAAAGGGAAAAAAAGGCTTATTTGTTCCCTAATTTTTTTTTAATTCTTCAACAGAAAGGAAGTATATAAGCTGAAACTAAGGAAGGGGAAAGAGTAAAAAAAAGTTAAGAAAACTTACATCTTCCTACCCGAAGTCTGATAGGATCAACATTAAGTTCAGTTTGGTATCTTGGAACATCTTTTGAAGTAAAATTAAATTTGAACTGAAAGTATGTATTAGGTATAAATTTTAAGGGCACATTTGGGAAAATATAAATTTAACTACGGAAAATCTTACAGCGAAAGTAAACATTTATGAAAAGGCTAAACACTAAACAATATCAGGATACACTGTACATGTATATTGAATCATGAGGATTACCTTTAGGAGGAAAATAGGATTTGCTCTCTGCTTTATGAGGCCAGTCCACAATCAAAGGGCCAAAGCGACGAAAACTAGCGGTGATCTCATCTAATGAACAACAAAGCAAAGCAAAAAATAAATAAATAAATTTAAATACTTTTATAATCATTTTGGAAAGTAATTTAGAAAAAACAGTTTCAAAACCACTTTTTACAAGAGTAATATAAAGAACTCCCGCATCCCTTTCACCGAGATCCCCCAACTGTTACTATTTTATACACTGGCCTTCCCCATCTTCCTGCTTTCTTGCCCTTCTATCTCTACGCATGCATGAATCAACCTACCTACCTACCTATCATTTTTTTCTAACATGATGCTCTATAATCCAGAAATACAACCACTGGCACCTGCTCAAAGCAAGGTCGCTTCCTCATACACTATCATGTAACCCTCCCAATCAGGAAACCAGTATTCATACACTATTACCTCCCAATTCACAGACTCCATCCAAATTTCAAACTATCCCAATAGTATCTCTTTCCCCTTTCTGAATCAGAATCCTACCCAGAACACACGATACCCTTAGATGTTCTGTACCTAGGGTATCCGTATTCTTCGGTTTTGGAACAGCTTCTCATTCTTTCCTATCTTTTGTATCTTTGACAGTCCTAAAAGTATAGAGACCATTCATTCTGTAGGATGACTCCCAGCCTGTACCATTTCCTCATGACCAGACTCATGAGTAGGCTATAGGAAAAATAAATTTCCGAAGAACTTCTGGAAAGAGTAGGTAAGCATGTATAGATAGGATCTGGGAGGAGGGGAGGCAGAGGAAAAGAAGAGATGGTAATGTGCTCAAGTCCCAAGCTGGTAGAACTGTTTGTCTCTCCTCCAGATTGTGACACAGTACAGTCTGCTCTGCTCTGCTACCCATTTCTGTAATATCATTTGGCTCACGTAAGAGAGACTGGTAAATAGTGGAAAGAAATCACCATAATCTGGAAGTTGTACTGATTTGCAAATCACTGTTCCTGGGGAAGGTGAACTAGCATAGTGGGAGTAGAATTGTAACATTCATCAGGAAAAGAAAAAGCCCCTAGGCTTGTCTGATATGCAGGCAGGAGCCCTCCTACTCTCTTAAAAGGAAATGAAAAATGAGCACAACAACCAGGGCTCCCACTCTAGAGAGGCACAATCCCAGCTGTGCAGGGCTCTCATCTCCTGGGAGCGTGCACTTCCTCAGGTGTTCCGAGGTCCGGTTATATCTACACTGCCTCCAAGCCTGCAAGCCAGCATTTCTGCTCTGTTGGTTTTGTATATTTTCAGTACTCCTTAAGGCAGCTTCTAACCACATTGAGCCACTTGCCTAAATTGTCCAAGTTATTTCCAAGGTATTAATTCTCTTTTTGTTAATGTTTCCAATACAAAGGTCATTGGGTTCTGAATTATTTGCTTCCTACCCTATTTCTCCAGAAACCTTATAATCTTTAGTGTATAATTCTTCAGAACACAATATTCTCCAGGAATACATCTTGCACATTATAGTAGAAAGATCTTTCTACTTAAATTGCTACTGACTTATCAATATGCTTGATGATTATCATAATTCCCATTAATTTTGCTCAGTTTGAACTATCTTCTTTGCCAGACTAGTCATATTTACCTGTGCTTCTAAAAATTTTAGAAATTGCACATTTAAGATTGCTCAGTAATTTTCCAAAAAGATACAGACTATCTGGGCCAGAGAAGGACTTTACTCCAGGCAAGGTCAGATAAAATTCAGTCTTTGCTCTCTTTTTGTATGTAAGCATATAATTCATTCACTAAACACCATCTGTGCTAAAGATTTGACTTTCAAGGGTCAAAAACCCAAGAATCCATAGCACTAAGGAAAATGAGGATTCCAGGCAAAGAAAAGAACAGGCCACACACAGGAGCTTATTAGAGAGGCCAATACTGTGATCACATGGTCAGCCCCGCATAAACACTTCGGAAAGCTAGATCTTCTGAGAACAGGATGAAGACTGATTCAGTCTAGCCTGAAATCCCAATACAACTTCCACCCAAGACAATTTTTCATAGATTAAACAAAAGAGAACTGTGTTTAGTTCAATCTTTGGCTTTTTGAAAACTTTTTTTGGATCAACCTTCCAAAAGATTGACCCTCTTAAGGAAAATGAAGTGACTCATACATTTAATCTCAATCTAAACTGGAGCTTATTAAACATTATTATTAAACCTTACAGATTTTTAGAGAAAACTATTCTATTCTCTGTAACATTAACTGGTTTATTGCCATTTCCATTTAGGAAACCAAGGCAGAAAAGATTAGGAAAACCACCACCACCACCACCATTAAGGATATATGGTTCCTATATGGTCTGCTACTTGAATTTTAGTCTGAACTTGAACTGGGGTCACTTAGACCCACAGACGACGAAAATATTGCTGAACAACTAATCCTCTAAACCTTTGGCTGGCTCCTAATGCAGGTCTCAGCTCGAATACTACTTCCTTAAAGAGGATATCCTTGGGACACCTGGGTGGCTCAGTTAGGCGTCCAACTCTTGGTATCAGCTCAGGTCCTGATTTCAGGGTAATGACCTCAAGCCCCACATTGGGCTCCATACTTGGCATGAAGCCTACTTAAAAAAAAAAAAAAAATAGAGGCTTTCCTTAACCACCTTATCTGAGAAGATACCCTGAATCGTTATATTTGTTTTATCACAAAATAGTGCAATATCACGCTGTTTTCTTTTCAATACTTACTCTCTGATATTTTCTTGCATGATTACATACTTTTTATCTGCCTTCCCCTACTAGAACTGAAAGTCTATGCACACAAATACTTTCTATCTTGGTTATACTGTAAACAAGCCTAAGAACAGTGTGTGACTTTTTAAAAGCCTGTAAATATTTGACAAGTGAAAACATACTCAGAAAATGATAAAACTCTTAAGATTCCCTTTTTTGTGGTACAACTTTGGGGTTTATTTTTCCAAAGTTCACCCTTAATCTAAGATTTCAAAATTCAATTAACTACATTTCTGGAGCAGGTAGGAAACAAACAAGAAAACATACTGAATCTGGCCAAAGCAGCACACACAGACAAAAACACAGTAAGCACTATGTGTTTGCCCACAACAGGTCCCTTGAGACGGTTTCCCAAGGACAGTTACTCTTTTCATTTAGTCCAATCACTGGCTACAGCAGGTTCCCCAAATCCCCAAATCCCCAAATCCTGCGCCCCATCCTCTGTAAACTAATCTTACCTGCCAGGATAGAAAGATAAGACAAGCTAACAATGCCATCAAAACTGGATACTTGGAGTCAGATAAGATTGCTATTTTAACAGCAACCACCATCTATGAGTTAGGACTGTGTGCCACAGTCCAGGCGTTATGCAATTATTGGGTCTTTGTAAATATACCTTCATCGATGTCAGGAGGTAATCCACCCACAAACACCTTTCGAGAATATCGTTCCACTCTTTCTCCATTCTGGTGAGTGAAGCAGTGAGGTGAACCCAGGCCACTATGAAGAGGTTGATCCCCACGGCCATCATCCAAGAATCCATCTTCCATTGGAAACAGTGAAGACTGACCTGGAATAGAAAGCAGAAAAAAAAAAGCTAACAGCAAATGTTCCTTGCCACTGCTGAGCAGACACAAGAAACAAGGAAAACGGCAGATTCAATAAGATCGCTTTTATTTTTCTCACTGAATAACAAATCACTTAGATATGCTCTTGAATTCCCATCACTTTAAAGTCTCCGTGGAGTCAGAGAGAAAGTACATGGTTAAATAGAAGGCTGCTCAACTATCCCCCTGGGATCCAGACA
Organism: Martes martes; assembly: GCF_963455335.1. Taxonomy (NCBI): domain Eukaryota; kingdom Metazoa; phylum Chordata; class Mammalia; order Carnivora; family Mustelidae; genus Martes; species Martes martes. The sequence continues at coordinate 103,746,030 of NC_137892.1, forward strand.
CTTCAGTGAGGTGAAATGGAAGTACAGGAGGAGGGAGCACTCTCTGGAAAGCAGCTGGCAGGAGACTCCATTGCCTTGGCAGGGCCCCATGGCCAAGGGGCAACCTAGACATGTACACTAAGCATTAAATTCGACGATCAGATGTTAGATCACTTAAATTTTTTTAAAATACAAAATAATATAGCCTACCCAATTTACTCTAAGACTGTCCTTAAAATAAACAAGTCGATTTTTAAAGTGAGCACTCATCTTGGTCTACCTTAATGGGATATAATCAAAACGCATTTAACGCTGTTATCCAACTTCACAATCTAGTCTTTTAGAATTTAAGATTTTTAGGCATGGCAAAGATGTATTTTCTTTAAGCTGAGTAATTAACAGCTGCCACTGGTGCTATCTAATTCTAAAAACGAAACATTAAGTTTGCTGTTTGAAAATCCTATCATACAAAATATATAAGCAAAAAAGACCAGAGATGCCAATGTGGTTCATATTATTCCTGTATTTACCTGACAATAAAACATGAGCTTTGGAAATCATAAGCAAAACACTGAGCTACAAATAACTAGAATTTCTCAAGCACTGTTTTGTCACTTTTCAGATGGCCAATTTACTTCTAGGTACTACATAAGGAGTTTGTTAATGGCTCCTATAGAAATATAGCTTCAGTGCTCTTCCTTTACTGAAATACTCCAATGTCCTTTGTTGCCACACTTTCAACTTTCCTAACTAAACACAAATAATAACAATATATTTGTTATGAATTTATCATATAAAACTATACTCAAGAGTTATAAAAGGAAGATAAAAATACCTATAAAATTAGAAGTTATTCCTTAAATAATGTTTAAAAGTCACTTGCATTTGAAAGTTAAGCTATTTCACTATCTAACTGACTTGCCTGTAAAAAAGGCAAAGCTATCACAGGTGGTAAAAATCAGGTTTATTCAGGCACCTCTAGAAAATGATTCTTTAAAATTCTCTAAAATTTCTAGAGCTTTTCCCCCCAGTGTTTGAAATTTATAGGAGTAGTCATTTGTTTAGCTAATCTCATTTTAAACCAAATGTATTATTCTGACTTAGTAGAAAAAATAGACATAAGGTATCCAAGTATAATTGAGCTTCCAAAATAATCAAGTATTTGAGACTAGTCACACCCTATTTTCCTTTTCAAAGATCCTTAATTTTTTTTTCTTCCAAGAAATTCCTTTCAGAAAGAAAAAGGTGAAATAAATCTTCAGATATAAGTAAGTTGAGTTTGAGTTTATAATACAGGGACATTATCAATTCAAATCCAAATCCTACCACTCTGACTCCTTCAACTTAGAAAGTCTATAATCTTAATTATGACATATAAAGTATGTATGGATCAAAGCTATATTGCATTTCCCCCTCCCCTTCTTCCCCACAAGGGTAAGAAATTGAGCAATCTTGGGTCCTCTCCAAATACAACTGGTACATTCAAAAGTTAGAAACAGTAATGTTACCTCTCCTTCGCCCATATGTCCTTGCTGCATGTCAAATGAGAAAAAAAAAAAAAAAAAACAACCTTTCAAACATTGTCAGAAGAATCAACTGTGATCTTTCATCTACCAGTTTTTGAAACTGAAAAAAAATAATTGACTATATTCCTCATTTCCTAGTAAATGTCTCAAAAACAAGGAATTTGGATGGTGAGAGGTCAATTTAATGTACTTTTTTTTTTTTAAGTTCTTCAAGGACACTGTAAAGCTGTATTGAATTTTACTTGTGGTAAGAGAAGTAGTTGCCTGTAACTGTCACCCAGGATCCAGACTGGTATGACACTAAGGTAATATGTAACATGATCTAAACCAATTCCTATCATACCGATCTTAGATGCTCCCAGAATTCCCTGCCAACTAGCATTTCAGTAAATATTTCAATATTTAATTCATGACGCTTTCAACACTACAAGATAAACAGCAATTTTACACCATGGCTTTATGATTAATACCTAATAAAAGAAATCGTAACAAATGAAATGTTTAGGCAATTTATCAATTTCCTTTTAGCCAAAGAAAGTTTCTTATCCCTTGCCAAATTTTCCACCACATCCCAAATGCTGAAAAGTAAAAGTTTGGCATTTTATTGCCAAGTAGGTTATAGCTAAGAAGAGAAGTATATAATGTACTTATATGTATTCCCCTCAATACTTGACAAGTGGCAGCACAAACTTTAAATCAAGAGACTTTTGAGAAAATGTCTTCCCCGAAACAAACTGGCACTTAAAAGCCCAGCTTGTCCAATTACCTTGACCCTATTCAATAAACACTGCTTAAATGCCTGATCTTGCTAGGGACTATGGATGAACAGCACATGGCCCTGACTACACGGAACTAGCAACCTGAAATGCCAGACAGCCACATAAGCAAACAATGACAATGCAGCATACCTACTGCTATTGTAGTTACGTGTTAGGTGCAACAAGAACAGAGGAAAAGAAACTGGCTCAGATAAAAGAATCAGAGAGGGGGGTGTGGCATTTGAGGAGGAGATCAGATGGCATTTAAGACTTAAAGGAAAAACCAGAGGAAAGGGCACTGTAGGCCTGGCAATGTAGCAAATCGGGGTGCTGTAATGTTCAGGGAAAGATGCCTAGAACAGAAGCACATGGGACAAGAGAGGGCTTGGCCAGCAAGGAGTGTTCTAACAGGAAGCTGGGATAGATTCCTGAGTTAGAAGGTGTAGCGCCTTTAAGAAGTCATTATACAGACTGCTCAGGGTTTTAATTCTTAGCCCACTAGATAAATGCTCAATGTGTGTAATTCAGTTACAACTGAATTATAACTTAGAAGTACCATATGGGTATTTTCCAAAATGAAATTGTCTCATACCAAAATACATTTCTCCCATTACTAGATACATTGGATTTCACCAAAGTACTTGAACAAATGGATTAAAACCACACAAAATTTCCTTCAGCTAGGATTTCACTTTGCTAGAGGTCTTAAATTTGGGGTTGGGGGAAGGTATTTTCTCAGTCAACCTGACATAGGCTAAAAAGACAAAGATATCATAAAAGCAGATGCTTAAGAACATTCTATTCCTATGACTGCTTCAATGATAAGGGAGTTTGGGAAAATTAATGATTTGAAAATCTTGGTTCTGTCAATCTTAAAAAGTTGATTAATGCTGCTTAGATTTCCAAGAAAACAGATATTTGACGAGAGCAGACTTCTAAAAGCTACAAAATTAACATAAAATGCTCATAGCTTCCATTTATCAAAAATAAATATAGTTTCAGGAAGAGTAAGTGCTACAGATTAAAGGCAAAAATCAAATAAATCTCAAAATCTTTAAATGTGTACTTTCAATCTTTGATCTTGTACCACAAAATTAAGCTGGTTAATATAAAAGAATTCATGGTTAAATTCTGAAAACTACCTAAAAATGTTTTCCCACATTAAGAGAAAATAAGTTACAGGTGTACAATGCTTACAACCATAAAAACTGCCATATCAGAAAGGGAAATTAGGGGCGCTGGGGTGGCTCAGTGGGTTAAAGCCTCTGCCTTCAGCTCAGGTCATGATCCCAGGGTCCTGGGATTGAGCCCCACATCGGGCTCTCTGCTCAGCACGGAGCCTGCTTCCATTCCTCTCTCTCTGCCTGCCTCTCTGCCTACTTGTGATCTCTGTCAAATAAATAAAATCTTAAAAAAAAAAAACAAAAAAAAAAAAGGAAAAGAAAGGGAAATTAATATAAATTATTACCAAAAAATAAAAACAGTAATATTCTGGAACACAGAAAGGAGTGTTTAATTTTTTTTTACTTCTACTTATTATAATGCTGTTAATAATTATGCATTATTTTTAATGTAGATTTTGACATGACATGTATACAGAAAAGTACACAAACCGTTAAGTACAGAATTCAATGAATTTCCGATAACATGAACCCGCCTATGTAACCAGAACCCAGACAGTAACAAAATGGTAAATGGTGCCCCTTCATCCTACACGTGAAAAATGTACTAAGCACCTTTTCCCCAACTGTTTCAAATTATAGTTGGCTTAAGATTATTACGATGCTGTACCTTTAACACAGATCTTTACCACTTTACTGAGGAAGATGTCAGACAGATTTCCAATCTCATGATTATCAACTGTCACATTCTTATATGACAGTTCTCAAACATCCAAAGAAGTAGCAAGTTAAAAAAAATAATTCCCTTTAAATATGTTTTAAGAAATCTACATTTTGGAAAACTTCTAGCTAAGTTGCTGAAATAAACCCTGCCAATATTTTTCCTTTAATTACCAAAGAGTATACTGTTAAAAAGATTTTTTAAAAATGCATGCTGTTATTGAATACAAATCTTCTAGTACCCACAGGGTTTAAAATGACTACTATTTATACACTTATCTATTTTTATTTTTATTTCTTGGTTTTTACTTATAAAGTTCTCAATAACTTCATGATCAGTACTAATATGATTCAAGAATGTTCTAAATGGGCTAGAAACATTCTAGCTATAAATTTTATAATTTCTGGATGCATGTTGTTATTAGATCTATTGAAAAGCACTTTATTTCCAAAATATCTTTATAGGATTGCTTACGAATGCCCTATATTCATCATTAAATTCCCTCAAGCAAAACATTTTACTACTCTGGGATACTAGATTTGCAAAGAAGGTACAGAAAGCCTTTAGCATGCAGCCATTTTCAGAGTGGCACATATTCATGTGCTGATATCTAAAGCTCTCTAAGATGTAGTTTCCATGAGTTTCCTACATGTGTACTGCACAATTCTTATTGTGTACATGTAAAAATAAAGAAAACATAAGCAGGTATGTGGAAATATGATGAAATCTTCTTTCTAAAAACAACCACAAGAACCCTTAGAGAGAAGAACTGGCACAGGGAAGGAAAGAAGGATTTCACTTCTTGATTTATCCATTTCTGTACTATTTACATTTATTAACTATGTTACTACACTTGTTGACAGACCCCTTTTTTGTTTTCTTCTTGGTACTTATGTTAAAAACAAACAAATTCTATATTAAAGAAAAATATCCTTTCCTCCATGAGAAGACCTAAACATTTTTGTAAAGAAGATGAAGGATAAAATATTACTAGATTTTAGTAGGCAATGAAAGACTGCTCATACTCAGGCTAATCTGGCCCACCTTAGGCTTTCCATCTATCTCTCATTGCACCCAAGTTGAGAAACAGATAGCAATTCTATTCGGAAAAAACAGGGGGAGAGGACTCAGATTCAAAGATGTTATATAACTGATTTTTTTAGTAGGACTGAAAAAAAAAGTATGTAGGGAAATTAGTTAAGTTAGTAAATCATTTAAAAAAGATAAAAGTCAAAGGCTGGAAGCTAAAAGGAATTAATCTGTTCACAAAAGAATAAAGTTGATAGAACCAAAAAGCAGACAATCATCATAAAGACCAGGGCATACAATCCAACAAAGATGCAAAGAATTATCTTAAATGATCTTATTAATCAACCCCTAATGTAATGGACTGACTCCCTGTCACAAAATTATTTTAAATATATGCCTAGTAGTTGGAATTTCACATGTCACATTGGCTTGTGTTTATACTAACTTGTTCGTACAATAGTCAAAGAAGGCTGATACGATACAATAAAGAGACAAAGATATTATTTGTAAAGAGCTATCTTAGAAAAGGGTAGAGAATGGCACTCTAGTTTCTCTACATCCCTAACCCTCAGTTTTCTACAAAAATGGAGAGCTGAAGAGAGAATAACAAAAGATACCCTATATATACATGATGACCACACAGTCATGATCTTCAGTAAGTAGTAATTTTTTCCTTTCCGCAAAAATAAACTGTGTCTATATTCTGAAGTTGTCTTCAATAATTACTCTGAGCTTTTCATTACTATTCTAAGGCTAACAATTGCAGAGCACTTTAGAATTTACAATATATTTTCTCACAAAGGCATCTTTCAACATTCTTCTTATTGTAGCAACTAGAACCACATTATATACATTTTCAGTAAGTAACTATAATCTACATTTCTCGTGGCTAAATTATACCCTCCCCACTTTCATAGATTTCTGTGTACTACACCCCCCTTAAGCAAACAATCTTCCTCCTTTCATTCCAAAGAACTATAATTAAGAGTTGTTCTATGCTAACCTTTTTTAAAAAGATCTCTTAACTAATCTCCTCCTCTGGGACAAGCAAATATTTTAGTGGATGCTGCCAAGTGAAAGAAATCCACAAAGAAAAGGAAATACATACATGAATTTATTAAAATCTAATATATTTTGCTGTTGTTCTTTAACTCTCCCTGCCAGAGTTTCATTTCTGAAGCAGTTAATCCTATGGACTAATGCAATGGAATGGAAGGTTGGAGAAAAAAAGCACCAAGCACGAGCACTTTCATAAAGAGGTGGTTGCGACTGCATGTTTGTTGTCTCAGGCAAAAAAGTTTTCAAGATGGGTAAAAGGAAAATTAACCTTCCAATCTGGTGTCTGTATCAAAGCTACACCAAGACAGACCACAGGAATGTGAGGTAAGTCTGGCCCAAGCTTAGAACTCCTTTCTGACTCGGCTGAGAAACTGAGTCAGTTTCAGGCTTGCTTTTACTTTTACTTGCTTTTAACTATAAAATGGATGTTCTAACTATATTCCTATTACATAAAATTTACTTCAAAAAGGTATCTGTTCTGGGATAAATTGTGTTCCCTCCTAAAAATTCATATGCTAAAGTCCTAACCTCCAGAAACTCAGAGTAGGTCTGTATTTGGCAACAGGGCCTTTAAAGAGGTAATTAAGGTTAAATGAGGTCATTGAGGTAGGCCCAAATCCAGTATGACTGATGTCCTTAAAAGAAGAGATTAGGACATCATTCATGCACAGAGGGAAAATCATGTGAACACAGAGAGAAGACAGCCATCTACAAACCAAGGAGGCCTCAGAAGAAATCAACCTTGCTGGTACTTTGATTTTAAGCTTGTAACCTCTAGGACCAGAAGCTCTGAGGAAATAAATTTCTGATTAAGCCACCAGTCTGTGGTACTTGTTAAGGCAGCTCTAGCAAACTAATACAGTCTCCAGAAAGTAGCTACGAAGTTTGGTTTTTTAATATACTTAACATCCAAGGATTTTGCCCAAGAATGTCCTCTAAAAAAAAAAAAAAAAAAAAAAATCTCTACAACTAGTAACAGAGATTGATTGAATAATTTTCCCAGAATGTGCACCACAACATTCTTAGCACAGTTATCAATTATTATTTGTTGCATTATGGTGGCAGTGTCTTTTAAAAGTCATGAGTGGTATATGAAGGTCACTGCATAGTATAAAAACTGACGATTGAGCATGGCCAAGGGGGAAGAAAAGTAATTTGATCCACTAGATGAGTAAGCTCTTTTTATCTTTGTACATGCAAATCCCAACGTTACTCCAATATAAACTGCTGAAGCTGGTAGACTACTCTGAATCTTTTTGTCTTTTTATTTATTCAGAATTTAAACCCCACTTCTTTTCCAAAAAGCATTGAGATTACTTGAAAAATTCAAAACAAGTTATACAATGAAAATCATAGTCAAAATTCAGATGTTCAAGTGAAGAGAGTAAACAGTTCTCACACGCTTTTTATCTAAACAAAAAAGAAATGGCTTTCAACTCAACGGCAGCCTGGAAGAAAAAGCTCTGAAAGTTACAGTTGAGACAAAGTAGAGTAGCTATATAAATAATCACCTTTCTAAAGGTTCTTAAGCCTGAATAGATAATTTATGGTGGACAGGGAAGAACAGCTCCTTACAGTTCCTTAAAGTCTTAAAGTTGAATAATGAATGTAAATCAACACAATGTACTAGGCTTTTATTTTCAGCTTTAAGGAAAGACTGCATGGATAAGAGATACAAAAGGACTGCATTTAAAAATGAATACAGTAATTTTTATGTTAGCTATTTTAATAATCAGCCAAAAAAAGCATGTTCAACAATAGATGATTTTTACACTTATCTTAATCCCGTTTTGTTTTTTCCTTATAAATTTTTAGCGCTAATATTCCTAACCAAAATATGTATGTGTATATTAGCACTAATATTCCTAGCCACAAATATTCCTAACCATTCTATTATTTTAACTACATAGCAGCTCTATGCTAAATGATTTACATGCATTTCATCTTCATCACAATTGTGTGAAATGGGTAGTATTTATGAGTCCAAAGTTTATCTTCGTTAAATACAAATAGCGCTTTACTCTAGATTTATAAGATGGGTATCTCTAAAACATGAACTAAATTGTCAGCAAAGTTACTAAAACATCAACACACAAATGAGATTAATTTATCTATAGAAGCAATCCACCATAGAAGAGGTTTCATAAATCTGACTGAAGAGAATGGGCAATGCCTACACCCACACCAAAGTGATTAAAAATTGTCTCAACATCCCTCCGCCCCCACCTTGCTTTAATTTTATGATTTTAAAGTAATCTGCTATAATCTGCACTTTGCTATTGGAGAAAGAACAACTCTGTCAGTCACCTACAGCATCTGGTCTACCTAGTTTTATTCCTTATTAAAAATGTATAAACTGGCATCTGGTCCTAGTTGGTTGGTTATTAAGAACTAACACTTGAACAAATCTGATAAAATCAAGTTCTAGGACCTTCTGAGATGAACACTAGATCTGAGACCATGGCAGTCATAATCCCGCTAGGATTATATTTAAGGAATCAGCAAGTTCTCCCTCTTTGACGACTCTTTGTTCTTTATCTTCCTATCTTTCAGTTTGAGACAATTTTTAAACTCAGCCGATATACCTTTCTAATAAACACAGTTTCCATGTACGCAACAGCAAAAACCACCCAGTCCCTTTCTAGAGTCTATGGACTAATAAAACTTCAAAAAGTAATTATTTTTTACCTTTATTTTTCTTTGCCAAGAAAGGGTCACAAAAAATAATCTATTCATAAAAGAAAGGATATTAATGGCAGGGGCAGAAGAGGCAATCTCACAATAATAGACTCTCCAAAAATGAAGTGAATTTAGCTTTCAGGAAAACCCATTAGAGAGTTGAGAGAGTCTCACCTCAACAAAGATGGACTCCAGAGGGAACGGATCTAATTTAGCAACTGCATGAGGAAATGAGACAAAGAAGAGCTGACCACTTTGCCCATGATCGCACATCAGAATCTAAAATCCTGGGTTCACTGCCATTTCCAGCATGCAGACTCAGAAACTCGTTCCACAGGAAAAGCTAAAGTCTTGCTAGAATGGCAACCCTTATATTATTCCCGCTTATCTTGATGCCATTATCACCACTGGGTTTGGTTTTCGGTCTACCCACACTTACACTGAAATATTATATTTTGGTATTATTTCTGGTAGCTGTAGCATGAAAAGGCCAAAGGCCACTTGTCAAAGCTGATGAATAAGTGAGACTTTTATAAATCATACAGTCTTCAGAGGATCTAATGCACCCATGGCAACTCTCATATGTCAAATTTCCTTTTAACTTTTACTGGCTCAATAATCTTATGTTCTATAGAATACTGATGTCAAATATTAACCAAAAGTAGATCCAGTCATAAAAATAATTTTTTTCCTAAAAATAATTTTTAATCCTCCATTCACAATATACCATAGACAAGGAGTACAAAATTTGTTGTTGTTTTTTTGTTTTGGGGTTTTGTTTTTTGTTTTTTTGGTTTTGTTTTATCTTTGGAATAATGAGAATATTTGAGCTATTTAGCCAAGAACATGTCTTCGAGATGGTGGGACTTACAATGAGCTTTGACAGATGGAAGGCATTGTGAGCACAATTTAAAATCCATATTCAATAGTGAATGAGTAGAAAAGAAGTAAATAAGACTTTGGTATTTCACCTAATTAAACTACAGTAGTACAAAACAGACACTTTTTGACTCAATTCCTTCTAGGAGGAGATGCCCCTTGTTAAATTTAATCTGCTGCAGCATATGCACATAAAAGAGAACTCAACAGCCCACTGGCAATATTTAGAACCAGAAAGGAGAATTTACCAAGGACACTGTAAAGGTCAATAAAACTTCATTTTTCTTGTTCTCATTAGACAGCAAATAGTGAATGACCTTGTCCTCTACAGTGTCAAGCCCTGTGGTCTCAGGCCGCATTTTCTGGTTTCAGATCTCTGATTACCCTCCCTTTCTCCTGGAACATTTTTCTAACTACATGGAAATGGTTTTCATGTTGACATTTCAAAGGTCACTCTACAGAATCTAATGGTAGATTAAACCATTCTTTATGTATCATTATGGGATTCTCATTTATTCTGTCATCAATTTCAAGACAGAGAATAAGTTAGTTCTCAATGTTTAAAAAAGTTACTGCCACAATTTGGAGGAAAATAATTATTCATTATACAGCTAATAAATTAATAGCAATTTACAATTATCATTACAGAACAAACTAATGTCATTTTTCCACTTGTCAAAGCATACCTATTATATTTTCTCATCTAGAACTAACTTGTTTCATTTCTGTGCACTTCACTAGGGTAAATCAATTATCACTTACCATTAATAAGCAGAGAGCTATCGGATCCTGGATATGAATAGTTTAGACGACCTGAAGGTAAAAGAAGGCCGTTACTAAATTTATTTTTTTCATAGATGGTTTAAATGTATTCAGTAACAAAGCTGAGTTAATAGCTTTAATTAAGGTAAGGTATTTTTTAAAAGCTTTATTATGGGATAAAACTTTGCTGTGCTGATGAACACAACGAGTCAGAGGACATATCAATCAGCATGTTCACAAACATCCAAAAAGGGTAAGTTTGAAAGTGGGAAAATAAAATATCCCTCATATTTAACTATTTGGTCTCTAATTTCCAAATTCCCATACAAAGTAATTTTCTTTATAACGTTATATTCTAATAGAAACTCATAATAATAGTTTTTTTTTTTTGCCCCATAAATGTGAAAATGTTTTCATGTGTGTAGTTTCTTTGTTTTTTAAAAGTACATAATCAGCAGGAAGATTTCTCTATATAATTCATAACAAAAGTGCCAGACTTATGCCTACATGTACAGACACACTAATGGGTTTAAATTCTCACTTTGGAGGAAGAGTACAGAGAGTAAAGAAAAACATATTATTGTACTTACATGTGACAGAAAATATCAAAGCACATAGCACAGCGCCCAGAGCACAGTAGGTACTCACAAAATGCTGGGTTAGTTTCCTTCTAATTTTGAAGTGGTTCAAAATCTAGTTTTGAACCTAAAATGGACACCCAAGATGTCCATCAAAAAAGAATCTGTGACAGTACTAAAATTTTTGGAAGATGCAACATCTTTCCAAATTGGTAGCCTCAAATAAAGGGGGGAAATTGCACTGGGATCTCTCCCTTTAACAGGAATTACATTTCTGTTCTGGAAGAGTTTCTACATACTAAGCTGAGGTATCCAGACCATACACCATACACCTACTTCTGAGTAGCATATCATATGCCTAGTTCTATGCTGTAAGTTATAAAAAAAATCATTAGGGCAACATTTTTGAGTCTCCATATTCTACATCTACATCCACCTTCATAAAAATGATGGAAAACCCTCTACAAGTCTTGCTCATTTAGAGAATGAATAGGAGAATGTGATTGTTAATTATCTACCAAAGTCAGCACTCTATAAATCAGGTATTATGGGAATTTAGAATTGATTCATAATTACAAACATTCCACTAGGAAAATAGGAGCCTAAACTCTAATCCCACAGAATCAAAGCAGACTCTCCAAGCTATGGAGAAAGTGGGGAAGCAGCCTTAAGGCTGAGGCAAGCCTTCCAAGAGGCCAGGAAGGTTCTATCTAGTTTCACTGAACAACACTATGGGAAGCAGAACTAATACGTGGTCCTATCAATCCACCAGACATATATTTCCAACCCTTTAAGAAAGGAAGTTTAGGCCTTAACTATCCTTCAACTTCTCAAAATTCTGTTTCTTTGAAATGGTCTCTAAAGGAATGAACTCATACCATCAAGGAAAAAACTTGTCCTCTATTGCTAATAGCTTTAATTAACCCATATCCAAAGCTTGGGAGTCTAATATGAAATAAAATCTGAACTTAATAATTTTCCTACAATTTAAAATCAAATACAAGGGTTATTAAGTTGTTAAATAGTTTACTTCAATTTCAGCTTGTTCCTATTTAGACTGAAGATCAGGTGGAGATGGGGAAGGAGGTGGCAAAAATTAATTTTGATATTTCAATTCCTTCCTAAAAATTGGCTCAGTTACTGAAGGCTAATATACAAAGCCAAGTATCCAATCCAGTGAAGTCCATCTGAAACTGCTTTTAACTATAAATCTGGAGCATATGACCTGTCACAAGCACATTTTTTTCTTAAAAGAACAGACTGGAGATACTGGAAAAAGAATATGACCTCAACTGTTAACAAAAGTTAGGAGGGGGTGAGTAGTGTTTCCGAATCAGTTAACTCAAAGCAGCAGCTGATTTTCTGGAACGGAACACGTGTACATTTTATAGCTGTAAAAACCCTCTAGTAAATAAACTAACAAAAGCATCACACATACTATTTTTATTTACCATAAAACATTTTTTTAAGTTGATATAGGTCAACACACAAACAAAAATATTTAACTGTATTAAACAAAGTTCAAGAGGAAATATTTTATTTCAAAGAAGATATTCAAATTTCTTTAATGCTAACATTTCAACTGAAACCAGAACTGTTCCATATGAACTAAATGTTTCTCTTTTGATGCCAAGAAGGGATAATCAACAATGAGAATACAAAAGACAAATTACCAAACTGGCTGGCCCAGTTTAAACAAACCAAATTCCACCTTATCAGAAACTCACCTTTTGGGTTATCTGTTTTAAGGAGAGAGAGATAAGAAGAATATTTCAACTTGACAGGCACAAAAATGTCCCTTCACTCAGTTCTCAGAATTTGCCTCAATGCACAGCTCCTTAAAAGCCCACCCTCTATTGCCAAGGTAGGTGACCTTTGATACTTTTTCTGCTCTTGAGGCTTCTGAATGCAGTAATTCTACCCTTCAGGTAAGACAACAGGGCACTGAAGAATCGCTGGCAAAGTTCATAGTTTAACTCTGAAAGTGATACTTGTTTTTAATTTTCTACCCTCGTCTTGTTATTTGAGTCCTGTCAGGCTGAAATCAATTTTGGCTTCTGAGTAACAAATACACCTGTGACATTTTGTTGACCGATCAGTAATACTTTCTATTTCAATTTTTAAAATATAAGCAATTACATTTTTAAAGAAACTTTTAACTTCATAATGCTTTCTTAACCTGCCAGTTCTTTCTGTAAATTTTTCTCTACAATTAAAATATCCCGAGTCATCCATTCATAACATCTATTATGGATAACCCGTATCACTTCCTTTCTGGAAATCTTCCGTAAACTCTCATAAGCGTCATGGGACTTTCAAGCTTTCCTTTCATTCTCCTGTACACCTTTTCATTCTGCTTGTACACCCTTCATTTCTGCTCTAAGATCCTCTCTGTTCTACAGATGCCAGTTTATACAGGCATTTCTGCATCTTCTATCCCACAGCTAGATCACTGACAGTCCCCTCTCTTGTCTGAGACAGTGAGCTTCTTCCTTTGTTCCCAGTGGAGGGTATTTTTCAAATCTTCCCCCGCCCCCCCCCCTTGAGATTCATCTCTTTCCAGGGCAACTTTCCCAAAAAGGCAACCCCCTTTTTAGATTAATTCACCAACTTTTCTTTCTAGCTATGTTGCAAGAGTCAACCTTCTTAGGTAAATCATTATAGTTATTAATTTTTTCTCTCTTCTACCATAATAGCCCCCTTTAAGAATTAGAGCTTTCTAATTTCTTTACCTAGGTACCTTGAGTTTCCTGCTTAAGTACTAGGTAAGCACCCAATGAGTTCATTCCACTGAACTTAAAATACCAGCATTTCACAAATGAATAAAATGAAGTAAAATAAAAATAAACAACTATCTGAAGCTGAATATAATCCAGTGTTTGTGGGTTTTGTTTGTTTTTTTGATAACTCAACTATCTATAAATATAACCCGGGTTTTGGTACATCCAGAACTGAATTTCTCAAGGGAGAAGGACGGCTTTGGGATTTCAGGCTAGTGAACCCTATTTGGAGGATAAAATTCAACCTTTGAAGGCTCTTGGTATTGATTGTGTTATAAATATGAAGAAACACTGCCTGGTCAGCAGTCCTAATCTTATGACAGGAAAGTAGGAGTCTCTGGAGGCCAGCGGTGGCATTTGGAGCCAGAAGCCTGGCATACATCATGCAGAAGGCATAGGCTATATTTGGTGATATGACTCAACCTAGCCAAATATAGGCAACTGATACAGTGGGACTCTGGGGAACTACACTCTGGGGTAGTTCTACAGTCCAGAAAAGATCCGCACTTCAACTAGGCAATTCTATACCAGGCATCTGCAAGTTGGAGAACCAATATTTAACCAACCAGACTAAGAACTGCTCAGGTGAGTAAGTGCCCAAAAGAACACTATGTACTATCCTAATTCTCTAAAGACTGAAACTAAAGTAACTTAGTCAATGAGATAAAAGGAGAAAGGACCAGAAGGAAATATTCTGATACATTAGAGTATATAAATGTATGTATTCTTGTCAAAATTAGAGGAAAAAGTTATTTTCTAAAATGTAACCCAGATATTATGGCTACTGATGATTCAGCAGGAATTGATATAATAAATGCTATTTCAAATATACAAAAACCAAAAAATATCAAATGTTCTACAGAGCTATTAGATTTCATGGTATGACCTTCTCTTTTTCGGTCATACTAGCATTGTTGGTGATATGTGTAGGCTAGGGAATAATAATACAGAATAACTGCAAAGTTACCCAAAATACAGCATGCAGTCCTATAAAGTGACAAGTAATGTGAAATTCTAAGTTAGTTTTTTTGATTGACTTACACTATAAAAACCTGGATACTCCAAAGAAAAGGGAAGGGTTTTCAGTGGACACCATTAAAAATTTCTAACAGAGAAGTATGGGCTTAGGTCCATTTTTAAGGTAGAGCCAAGATTTACACACACCACACAAATACATATGTAAGCATACACACACATTTGTTTTTGCTTAGCTAGAATGTTCCTCCTGTTTCTGCTCCTGCTTATTTTCCTTAGTTCGCATTTAAGTATGTCGAACCTATACCGCCACAAATAATTGTTTAAAGGAGGTGCTGTTCCACCGGCCTTTCTCCATCTGCTGTTTTTACCAACACTGCCTGAGACTTGCAGCAAGATGGCGCTGTGGGGACCCGGACGATGCAGAGCAAGGCTCAAGAAATGTGTAATAAATTCAGTTTCTGAACACCAGGTTTATACTTCTACAGATGCAGAACACATATCAATATGAACTAATAAAATATGTTCAATATATTCTATCACTTAATGATATAAAGATAATTAGTTTTAATAATTTATTCTATTGGCCTAAAAATAACTCCCCAAATTAAAATCAGTACCTTACTTTACCTATCTGTGATACAACCAACTTCCAGTAAAGATGTTTCCATGCAAAATCACAAACAAAGGAGGAGCTGGCTGGGACTGACATCAGCTGGAGAATCTTGCCTCTCACCCACTCAAAGGGCCATTTAAATCACAAAGACATATACATTTTAAGCTAAATAAAACCACTCTCTCAGAAAGCTTGGCTTTCAGTTTTTTAAAAGCCAGGGCTTATTAAAAATTATTGACTCCGCTTGCCTATCTCTCCAGGTTCATCTCTCCACACCGCCATTTCCCTTCCCATATTAGGTACTCCAGACATTCAGAACTACTTGTCCATTAATTTTTACTTCTGGGTTCCTCCCTCTGTCTGGAATGCCCTCCTCTCTCTGTTCCCAATGTTTCACCACTCAGGCCACCATCCTTTTGCCCAGGTACCATCTATCTCTCGCCTCACATCCTATGGAAAGTCCTCCCAGCCTCAAACCACCTATTCTCTGGTTCAGATGACCTCATGCACTCCACAGAACACCTTTTACACCTACTACACTATATTTAAATTATCTATTTCTAAACTCTCTCTTTTTCTAAGGCAACAAAATCTTTAAGGATAAATTTTGGGCTTTGCGTCCCAGAGCTTGGAGCAAAGATGCTCAATAAATAGCTGTTGAATGAATAAATGAAGCAAAGCCAGCAACTGGTGGTCTCTCTGCCATGGAAAGGGTAGAGTCAGACAATCCCATCTTGTGAGCCAGGTCAAATTACTTAATTTCTATGAACCTCAGTAAAACAAGTATTTCTATTTACTTCCCAAGGCTGTTGAGAAATTCATGAGACCATTTTTGCAGAATGCTCAGAAAATTCCCCTGGCATAGAAGAGGTGTGTTATTAATATTAAAGCTTTTCTCCTCTCAGAATATAAGCCAGAGATAACCAACGATTTTCCACTTGTGAAAGAAAGAGGAAGGATTCATTTTAGCCAAATAAGATCCAAACTAAAAACTTGGGAGAAGGGAGTGGCCATCTGGGGGATTTTTCAGCTTCAGAAAAACCAGAGTTTGCTACTGTTCTTTACAAATGCACGTAATTCTTCTTTGGGGGAAGCAAGAGAAAAAAAAAATCGAACTCCTTACTTTTATAATAGCCAAACTGGCAAAGTAGCAAAAGTATTTTAGGAAATGAAAACTGAAAATTCAACTGAAAAATGTTCCTTAAAACAAACAAACAAACAAAAACAACTAAGGAGGTCTTCCTTTTGTACCAATGGCTCAAATTTGCTTTTTCAATTGTGATAAGAAACTATAATAGTGGCAAAATAAATAAATAAATAAATAACATTTATCCATAAGATAAGGAAAGTCAATGGGTAAGTTTCTATAGATTACAGAAGGATGGCTTTGACTGTAACTCAGGGCAGGTACAAAGTTGCAAGATTCAAAGCATCCAAGAATTTTAGGCAGAAGGGAATGTCTACAGAGAAACCAGCAAAGAGCTGACCCAATTAAGGAATTCAAAAGATTTCCTACTGCCAGTAAACCAACAACAAGCCAGCAAGCAGGAAGGCTATTTTTATCCCTGCCAGAGGCCCTCTGACTCTGGGTGCTACATTTAGAGGACAGAGCAACAAGATAACTTGCCTTAAGAGGATGTGATGATACCAGTGATTAATGGCGATTTTTTAAGCTTAAAAAATGAGGCATAGTTTCTGTCCAAATTTAAATTAACAAAAGCCAGTTAAAAAAAAAAGGGGGGGGGTAATATAATGGAAAGAAAAGTGGGAAAACAGACCAACGGGTAGTAGAAAACTTTTAAGTAATCTAGAAAAAAGTCAAGGCAGTAAGTTAAAATTCTCCTACCTTGCAAAAAAGGTTGATAAAAAAAGGCATGTGTTACAAGAGACACATCTGAAAAGAACCAGTGAATAAACATAAAGAAAGAGTTGTAGATCTGGCCCCAAGGTAAAAATGATTTTGAGAAATGGCTCTCTGTACTGACATGAACATAAAAGATCAAGACAAACTTACAAAATCTCTAGGCACCTAAGCCAAGACGCTTGCAAAAGATTGAGAACTTGAGAGAGAGTGATAAACTGCTCTTAAAACTGGTTACTGAAGTCCAACCCCCAAAAAGCAATCGGTAAAGTCACTAGTTGGCTTTCTGCATACATACCTATCATCAACTCTAATCACTTATTTAAGATAAATTCTGGTGACTTTACTGAACCTTAATGAAGCATATGCTTGAATTTCATACCTGTTGTAATTTCACCTTTTGTTATTTCTCAGAAGGCCTAGTTTCTATTTTCTCCTGTCTATATCCGAGGCACAGAGTCTTCCTCTTATTTATTAGCCTTCAAAACTAAATAATAAACAAGCCATTCAAAGATACATGCTAATTATTTGAAGGATAAGGTGCATGAGGCCAGGAGTCTTTGTTTTTATTTCCTGATATATCCCAACAGCCTAAACTAGTGCCTGGCACGTGGTTGATTCTTGGTATGTATTTGCTGTATGAATGGCCTCCCATGGCTTTATATCAAAGTGGTTCACAAAGGGAGTGAAGATGAGGGTGGGGCAGAAGAACAGTGTATTTGAGTCACTTGGAGAATACCCATGCTTAAGTCTCATGACAGACCTGGTGAATCAGAATCAGGGATTCTCTTTTGACCTCCACCCCCAATAATGTACCCTTCAATAAGAAACCAGCAGATGTGAGAGAGAGCTGAATCTTTTACAGACTATGATAATACACAGATCTTAAATTCTATACCCAGTCTCCTAAGTAGAAATTAGGAAACTTGAATGCCTACTCTCTGTCTAAAGCATACTAAAAAAAAAAAAAAAAAAAAAAAAAAAAATCTTTTAGTTCTTTAATGCTACCCAATAAACATCCAAGTGAATGAACCAGGAGTCAGAAGCTGTGTGTTCCTATCTTGATCCTCTAGCTACCCGTTAGTTGAGTGACTACAGAAGCTGTTGTATCTCTCTGAACTTCAATTTCTCCAGCTGTAGGATGGAGATCACAAAACTCACAAAAAAGATTATTGTGGATTTAAGTTATATAAATCTCAGAAGGGGCGCAAAGTAAAACTCAGAGAAATAGTATCAGAAGTAAGTGCTCTTTCACTTGGAAGTGGTTGTTAACACTGCTTCCTATTCAGAATGTCCAGGTCTATCTCAAAAAAGAAAAATGTAGACTGGCACCAAACATGTCCTTTGATCTACTACTACCTGGCACACAGAGTGTGCTCAAATATTTGTGGAACTGGAATATAAGCAGAAGCTAAAACGTAACATACTTCCAAACCATGTGACTTCAAGAACACTGTCTGTCCCTAACAGCCAACTCCAAGGTGCATTCCTCTGGTCATATGGCTCTCCCTGTGCCCCAGCATCGTGCCAGATACAGCCTAAACAGCCTACACTCCTAGCCCCGCCTCATAGGGCAAATAGACTGTTCCAGATGTCAGAGACAAAGTTCCAAAACACTATTTGGTGGAGATAGGGTAAGTGACCTCTTCTCCCCTGTCTTCATCCTCACCATTTCCTCTACTAAATTCCTTCTTACGCTATGTTCTTGTTGGTAATGGCGTGGGGGGGGGGGGTACATTGTACTGGCAGTTTAAAGCAGAACAATTAGATAAGTTCTCTAGGGCAATTTCATAAACTTCTGTAATTACTAAGATGAACTTGAATCAACATATTTCAGACAGCCTCCCCACCATGCTAAAACTGAGGTCCCCAAACCCCCACTCCAGTGAATACTACAAGTAAAACAACGACAAACAACCTTAATACAAGGCTTCTGTGAATTTAGCAACACTTTTAAACGTATTTTAATTGCATTATGTCAGCATCCACATGGTTTTGAAAGACAATCCTGCATATGTAAATGACATACCTATCACCTAACGGGAATGCTTCCTCAGAATGGATTCACAGGCCCCATCAAATCATTCCCATGGATGAAGAGGCCTGTGGTCCACAGACTGAGAGCAAAAACATTCCATGAGGCCAAGTTTAAACAACTGCTTCTTAAACATATTTTTAGGCCTATCTCAAAAGGAAAAGACGCTGTCTAAAAACAAAACTTTCATTCAACTGACTACATTTGACTGATTTCTGGTATATCCTTTCTATAACTACTCAATATTAAATACTGCCACACCCAAACTCAAATGAAGTTCATACACTACTTTTTGTCATTAAAATACAAAAGCCTTCAATTCTGTCACTCAGGAATACCATGTCAAGAGACTGTATAGAATTGCTAATAGTAATTTACAAGTTCAGTCCTTCCATTCCCAGGTGAGGAAACCAAGATCTAGAGAGAAGTGATGGACCCAAGACCATTTAACCGCTAATGGCAGAGCCAGGTTCAGACACAATCCTAAATGCTTCTTTTCACCTCTTACAATTTGGGAAAGTCTGTTATAAGCTAACAACTACTGATCACTTACAACAAAGAGGCTGTGTGGCTAATTTAAATATCTGTATTTAATTAACCATACCAGGCATTTATTATTTGGAATATTAGAGCCAGTAGAAGTTAGATTTTTTTTTTAAGTTCTTTATACTTCAATTAATCATGGCTGCTCCTCAGAATTCTGATTTGCACTTATTGTTGGTTTCTTGAGAATTAAAAAAGGGTCCTCTAATTGGTTGATTCTTCCTCTTTCCCAATGTACAGCAACTGGCACCAGCCCAACTAGATTCCAAAGAGATTATAGAACTGCTTTCCCTTCAGAGTTCTACTAATGTTCCTAATTGACTGGTTACCAGGTAATACCCGGAATAAAACAAAGCCTTGCTTTTAGAACAGAGTGCACTGGCATGGGACTGAATTCAGAATCAGCCAATTAGACAAAATAACAAAGCCCAGAGGCAGCCTGGCCATCTCAATACCTGACTGCAGAAAGTAGTAACTAGTTCAAATTAGTTAAAAAGTATTCCTTTTGCATATTTTTACTGCTGAACAACAACAAATTCACTGAGTTTTAGCTCTTTTCCATCTTTTAACTTTAGTAGCAAGGACAGTGGTAACATGAGGGGGGAGAAAATAACAAACGCTGGGGTAGAGAAATTCACTGTATGAGGCACACACAGGTGATAAATGAATCAACTGCATAGAATATTCAGGTAGAAATTCCAGGCATATAAAGGAAGAAATAATTTTGTGCCACAATTGTGCAATGGTTCTGTCCTTCCTGTTATTAAACTGAATGCAAAGAGAATCTTGGTTATTTTTATGACAGCTATGAATCAGGTGGCACTGCTTCCCTCCCTCAAAGTCAGCAAATAACAATCAAAGATTATATAACAGGATCAAGGAAAGTCTTAAGACCTTCACAGACAGCTCACTATTGTATTACTCCATTATCAAAAGAGCTTTCATTATGTAGATAATAGTATACAGGTCTGGTTTAGTACCTGTCACAAAATAAGAGAGCAAGTCACCTCTCCATAGAATTTTATAATACAGAAGGGGAAAACAGAAAAATAAGTGACAGTACCAAAAGGTGCACATATACTATTATTAAATCGGATGCAGGGAGAAGCAAAAGGGACCTCTGTAAATACTCTGGGCCTCTTTCCACGAATTTTATGGTGTAGGGAGGGCACAAATATTTAACACTGACAAACTCCTAACAAAGTCTGAAAACCTTACTACTGAAATGTCATCCTGATTTCATTTCTGAATGGAAAATAGTATTAATTTCTATCCATACTGTAATACGTTTACTTATTAAGTTGTACACAACACTGTGCAAGGGTAAAACATTATGGAAAAGCACTTGCCAATTTGTTACCTGACTATTGCTTGCTTTCTAAGTTATTATTTTCTTCTTATTTCTAAGTGTTACCACATGTAGTTGATTCCTTTACCAGTCCCTGTCCTGAATGTGTATCCAACAAAATTAAGTCACAACAGCCATAAACCATGTGAGCCTTAACACAGTTTGTAAAGGAAAAAACAAATCATTAAGTTAAAAGCCTCTTTTAAGGAGAAATGTTTAGGATCTTGAACCTTCTAGTATCATAAAAAGTTCACTCTCCCACTTACCACCCCCACCCAGCACCCCCTTTACCCTCACCTCTCACCCAGGTAAAATCAGAGATTAACAATGTTTTAAAAGGACCACTCAATTTTCATGGACTCAAAACGAGATTCTTTGTGCTCCATGTTCAGGATTAAGAGGACTGCTTTAGTAATTATGGACCCACATCATGGATGACATAAGACAAACTCTCCCTTTGTGACAACTGCTTATATGACTTTCAGAACAAATAAAAACAAGGGTCAATATTCTGTCAGAAATGTTGGGAGGAGAGAGGGCAAAGGATCACTACTTTCTACTTACCAGTACATGTTAAGTCAATAACTTGGGCAGAGAAGGACCTGGACACCGCACAAGGAGTGTTTAGTATAAAATGAGCTGTTTTCAGTTCGGAGGCCAGAGTGAGGACTTCAGTCCAATGCTACAAGCACATCAGTGTTCACACACATATCATATATTGTTCTCCCAGGCACTCCCCTCCCCCACTTAAAACAAAACAAAACAACAAAACCAAAAACAACCGCAATCCCCAATCCGAAAAAGTGTAATCACATTATTCAAAAGCCGCACCTTTGTAAGCTATGCCTACGCAGAGTTGTGAGGAATCCAACAAATCCTGACCAGTAGGAAACCAGAAAGGAGACGGTGATTCAAAATTAAGAATACACCCTGCATCCGTAATACAAAGAAAACCATGCCCCACTACTTTGTCCTCTCCTTGCTCACAAAAGAATTACCTCAACACAGAAGCCCAGGTCCCATCCTGCCGCACAACTAAGCCAAGCAAAAGAGAAAGACTGTTTAGGATGTTCCATTTCAGCAGTCATAAAAGGGAGAGTGCTAAAGGAGTAGAAATCGCTTCATTTCTAAACAGCCACACAAGAAGTTCACTGTAGCCGAGTTTAAACTGTCTTCTTGGTTATGTACCTTACTCTATTACTCATGAAGCTTCTAGAAGTAAGGCAATTGTTTACTCTCCGGAGGCCTCTCCCACTCCCCTGCTATGCTGCTTTGAGTTACTTGGTATCATCCAAACAGAGCTAGAACGAACCAGCCGAGTTCAGGAAGGCTCCAGCAGGGCTTTCAGAGCCTGGCGGATTCTCAGGAAGGGTAATGTTTAAAGATCCTCCAATTCACCAGAAGACATCTGACCTCAAGTAATGGTAATTTACTTGGAAGGTGGAATTTGATTAAGAATCACAAGTAAGGGGTGCCTGGGTGGCTCAGTGGGTTAAGCCTCTGCCTTCGGGTCCTAGGATCTCAAGGTCCTAGGATCAAGCCCCACACCAGGCTCTCTGCTCACCAGAAAGCTTGCTTCCCCCTCTCTGCCTGCCTCTCTGCCTACTTGTGATCTCTCTCTCTGTCAAATAAATAAATGAAATCTTAAAAAAAAAAAAGAATCACAAGTAGAATTAGCTGGTTTGCATTACCCATTTCTTCTTTATGATACTTTTTATCCTGCTCCATTACATGTCCCTTAAAGGAAAATGTCCATCTGGTCCTGTACAAAGGTGATGGAGGACTGGGGTGCAGAGTAGTGCATAGCAGTCTTTTCTCAAATTGCCAGAGGCAAATTGATTCAACTAGGAAAAGGTTAAATACTGTAAGAAATGATAACCCTCACCACCAATTGAAATAAATCATTTTAATATTACAGCAATGAAACTTCTTTTAGTAAGAGCTCCTTTTGTTTTTATATTTTTATTTACTCCAAAATTCAAATCTATGACAATGATATTAAAGTTAGTCCTATTTTCAGCAACTCTCATAGAAAGTTTTTGGAGGGCACCTGGGTGGCTCAGTTGGTTGAGCGACTGCCTTCGGCTCAGGTCATGATCCCGGACTTTCAGGATCGAGTCCCTCATCGGGCTCCCAGCTCCTTGGGGAGTCTGCTTCTCCCTCTGACCTTCTCCTCTCTCATGCTCTCTCTCACTCATTCTCTCTCAAATAAATAAACAAAATCTTTAAAAAAAGAAAGAAAGAAAGAAAGTTTTTGGAGCTATCTTGGTCTACATAAAGTCGGTATGCGATAAATGTTCTAAAACATCTGTATCAGTCTGCAACATCTGCTCTTTAAAACAGAGAATTGCGTG
This sequence comes from Martes martes, assembly GCF_963455335.1. Taxonomy (NCBI): domain Eukaryota; kingdom Metazoa; phylum Chordata; class Mammalia; order Carnivora; family Mustelidae; genus Martes; species Martes martes. Next base: position 103,769,633 of record NC_137892.1, read on the forward strand.
CCTGCAATCTGGAATATAGAAATATTTAAAAAATTGTTCCTCAAAGGAAAATTTAAGGTTTCCTGGTTATTTTTTACCTTATCTTTTTTGAAGTAGAACTTTCTCCTCACCCTACTGTAAAGATAAAGAATTTAAATTATCCCAACGGTCATTCTCTTATAGTGACATAAAAAAAAAAAAAATCTTATACAGAATAAATGAAACAGGCTTTGTGTACTAAACTTTCAACAGAGTTTCATGATTTTCTTCTAGAGAGATCATTATAAATTCTTTTGCTTAGCAACAAAGAAAAGAGGCACAGATGGAATCATCGCTTGCCTACTCATTTAAGCATTTGTTTCAAACAAATCCACAGCAATGAAAACTAGTGGGGGAAGGGCCCCCAAATTTAATACGTAGTAAAAAAGGAAAAATGTATATCAAAAATATTTTAAAACGCAAGGTCACAATACCTTCAGCAGTCAGAAATTAAATACATAGTATCTTTGGAGTAGATCCAGCTCTTAAAATAAATTTGTATTAAATGAATGCATGAAACAACTGTGGCAGTAATGTCTAACTGTACAACATACTCCCACTACTTACTCTCCATATGCAATAGGTTTCTTGGGCACCATGGGATATGCAAAAGACTGGCACTTGAAACAACTTGCATTTCTGAATGCAATCATTATTGCTTACACTCAAATCAAGTATTTAAATGCCTGAAACTCAAGGGGATTGGGTAGATATGTTGAATTCCCTCTTCCAAAAAATGAAAGCAAGATACATCCTATTACAATATGAAGAGAAAAAGATTCCAATTTCACAATATTCTGAGGAAAAATAAGATGACATTCTGACTCATAATTTAGTAAATTAATATCTGAAGAACAATTATAATGTTTTGACAATTTACAAATGGCTTTTTTTTTCTCTCAATTTTGCTGTCTCATTTGGCGTTCTAGTGAAATGAAGCAAACTGGATACGAAATTTTTTTCATATGTAGGATTTTCATATGTAGGATTTAAAATACCCAACCCAACCATGATGAAATCCCGGATTGTTCTACTCCATCGGACATCTGATAATTTTCAAGAACTGGTTTTTTTCCCTCTTTATTCCAGTGTGGTCTCCCGCTGCTTCAACTCCATAAGTGCTACTTCTTGGTTTATGTCTATAGTCTTTTATTTCCTTCCCACACAGAAAAGAAAAAAAAAAAAAGGCTCCTTAATTTTCTGAGGTCTTTCCTCCTATACACTGAATATGATACCATTTCATGAATCTTTATTTCACTGTGTCCAACCTATGCTTCAGAAGGCTGAAAACAGATGTACTCGCATGTGGTTTTCACATTATTTCATGCTCCTCCATTTCTAAACAGTAAGTACCAATTTCACAGGCAAGCAAAGGCACAAAGAATTGTAAGATACAATATACCCCAAATGATCAGCTGACTACCTGTAATAGTAGGTATACCTATAGTAGTAGAAGATTCTTCTGTCCAGGTAAAGAAAATACTTGATAAGCCTAATAATTTTGCAGCAATGAGCAAGCTGTCACCTGGCATATCAAAATTCCAACTCCGTCTGTAGCTTAGGCTCTTAGCTTACTGCTTACTGCACACCCAGTAAAGAAATGAAATCAGTCTCGGGGGAAGAGCTTCTGTGGATTGTTACCAGCATTGGTTATGGAGAAGGCAATATACAATTTCGGGGATAAAAATAACATACAGACATGCCAGCTGATCAGAGAAAGGACATGAAGATAAGGTAGGGGGAGGATACTTTTCCTCCCAAAGAGCTAATCCCCCTGTTTATGGAGAAAATTATAGTAGCCTTAAAATTCTTAGAGAAACTATTTAAACAGTAAGCAATAGTAATATAAATCATGAAATGAAACCCAGGTACTCCTTTTGCACATTGATTAAAATGTTAAAAAAAAAAAAATGAAAGGTTTTCAAAGCCAGCTGGAATCAATAACACATTCATAAAGAAACTCAAAAGCTATATTTGAGGGTCCCTAGGCATATTAAGCATTTTGTCTGTTGACTGCAAAAATAAAATTTTAAACTGCACTGCATGAAGGGAGTGTTTTTTTTTTTTAAAGATTTTATTTATTTATTAGACAGAGATCACAAGTAGGCAGAGAGAGAGAGGAAGGGAAGCAGGCTCCCTGCTGAGCAGAGAGCCCGATGCGGGGCTCGATCCCAGGACCCTGGGATCATGACCTGAGCCAAAGGCAGAGGCCCTAACCCACTGAGCCACCCAGGCGCCCCAAGGCAGTGTTTTTTAATTTTTTTTTTTTTTTTGCCCATAAGGAAGATCAAAATTCAGTTTTCGGTTTGTATTTTTAAACCTAAATAAATAATACAGCCGTATCAATCCATTAGACATGTAGTTCCTGTATCAACTCTTGGCTTTATTATTTGAACACATATAACAAATCACATTTCTATAAGGAACTGCAAATGAAGGATAAAAGTAAATGAGGTCATTTGTAATATACTTTATGAAATTATTTTTAAGATAAAATAAACCCAAATATAAAATTTGCCTCTCTATGATGGGTTTTAAAAAATAGTTCTAATATTAATTCTTTTAATTGAATTCTTACAGTTTTTTTGTGAGAGGCATATTATATTCTACTAGGCTCACAGAAAAAATGTCCATTTTCTATTTCCTCCATTTCTAAGGTAGCAGAGCATATGGAGGGGTTTTTATTTTCAAAATGGATTGGCAGGTTTTATATACTTATTTTAAAAGGATAACAAGTTGTTTTTAAGATATTCAGCTTTTGTTATCACCTTTAAACAATATCTCACAATAGAATCACTGTTAAAATCAAGCACAGCCTTTCTATAGCTATCTCAATCAAAAGAAGAATTTGACCAGAAATGAAGTATTCCCTTATGCCAAACTACATTTTGGTAGTGACAGCCTACAGTGATATAAAGTTCATCACTGTGGTTTACAAAAAAAAATATGCATAATTATAATTTAGCATTTTAGAATCATGAACTCACCTATGAATTCTTTACTGCTCTTTGGAGAAAAAAGGGACAGAGTTCATTTAATATACTTAAGTTACTTTTGGGTGCCTGAGAGGCTCAGCCGGTTAATATACTTAAGTCACTATGGCACTTAAGCTTACATCGAAACTGACTTTCTCATTTGATAAGCATAAAAATAGACTTAATAGATACTTAGTAATAATCCATACCATTTACTGAGTGTTTTCTATGAACTGCGCAGTATGCTGCATTTCACAAATACATCATACCTTTAATCCTCACAACCACCACAAACTGGAGTGGTAGAATGGCAATTTAAAACCAGATCTATCTGACTTCAAAACCCATGGCCTTTCCACTCTGCCACACTTCCTTTTATAAATATTTTACAAAACTTTTATGTTCCCAGACTAGGCCAATCAGATTTAATGTTTTCTGTCATCAGACTTAACTTTTCATTATCCTTACTGAATCAGCTTAAAGAAACTTAATTTAAGTAAAAGTTGGTAGAAGAAATTAAAAAGGGAATATAGAACAAAAGCAGAACTTTACATAATGATTTAGCAAACTACGAGAAGAAACAGAAATAAACCTGAGATACGTCCTGGCTATATCTGATAAATCAAGGAAATGCTACAGTTAGTTTTATTAGAATAATGTGTGCAACTCTTACATCTAACCTAAGTACTAGGTAGAGGCTTGCTTCTTAGAAGCAATACATAATAAATAGTTTATATCTGCTACTGCTTGTAAACTGTTTTCTCTGAAAGGCCCTTATCATGAAATAAATAAAATATCATGAAATAAAAAGAAATAGGCACTTATCATGAAAATGAGTTCTAATTATTTATTATCCCTAGTATCAAGTACATAAGAGGCTCTCCAAGAAAGAAAGAAAAGAAAAAAGAAAGAAAGTTAGTTGCTGAAGGCATCTAATACATTAATAAACAAATGTCCTTTACCTTTAACTATTTTTTCTGTACTTAGCTTTTAATTTCGAATTAATTGCAGGTTCAATGCAAGCTGCAAAAAAACAGTACAGAGAGATCCTATATACCGCTTACCCCAGTGTCTTCAAGTGGTGACATCTTACGTAACTATAGTACAAACCAGGAAACTGACACTGGTACAATCAATGCACAGACCATATTCAAATTTCTCCTTTAGCTACTTTTCAAGAGTGTACGGTTTTTCCGGTGCTAGAAAGGGCCTTACACTCTCCTCACTTTTCTGATGAAAAAACAAAAAGAAGGGTCAAAGAGGCTGAAATACTACTCAAAGTCAGAGTACTAAGAAATGGCAAAAATAAAGCCCACTCTGAATGAGAGGTCATCTCTCCTCAGAAACAGATTGTGTATTCGGAATAAAGTCACCCATCAGAATTCCATAAGGAATTCAGTAAGGATCTTCAAAATATTTTTATTTCAAAGTTATCTCAACAGCTGGATGCATACTTTTATCACATATTATTTTTCATCTCTCCAAACTTCAAACAGCTCCCCTCCTTAAAAAATTTACCATTGTTGGTCTGTTGAAAAACACTTAAAAGCTTCACTCCATTAGTAATGTAATAAACCAAACTCAAAGGAAAACCAGGCCAGGCTGGTCACCATTTAAAGTACAGGCTGTTTTGCTACCTTTGACCCCAGTGCAAAGCTATGTCTGGCACAAAGCAGGATCATAAACACCGAATGAATGAATGAACAAACAAATGAATGAACAAATAAACAAGTGGGATGACCAAATACACCAAACATTCCAAATTTCTTTACAAAAACAAGCAAAGAAAAAAGAAACCTCCTTTCTAATTAAAAGATTTTTGTGCAGAAAAATATTTTATTCTGTGGGGTAGTTTTCACAAAATCAGAGCCGGAAAGGCCCTTAGAGAATACCTCCTCTGGTAATTCTCAATCCTGGTTACCCAAGCACATGAGACGTTAAAAACAAACATGCCAAGCCCTACCCCACACCTGGAATGTGGCCCACGCATCTATATTTTATTTATTTATTTTTTAAAGATTTTATTTATTTATTTGACAGACAGAGATCACAAGTAGGCAGAGAGGCAGGCAGAGAGAGAGGGTGAAACAGGCTTCCTGCTGAGCAAAGAGCCAGATTCGGGGCTCGATCCTAGGACCCCGAGATCATGACCTGAGCCCAAGGCAGAGGCTTAACCCACTGAGCCACCAAGGTGCCCCTCTATATTTTACTTTCAAAGCTCCCCATTATAAGTCCCTTACTGCACCAGTGATTCTAAGTCCCTTATTATAAAGATCAGAAACTGAGGCCTTGGGGCCTGGGTGGCTCAGTAGGTTAAGCGTCTGCCTTCCGCTCAGGTCGTGACCTCAGGGTCCTGGGATCTCAGCATGGAGTCTGCTTTTCCCTCTCTGTCTGCCCCTCCCTGCGCTTGTGTTCACCTGTACTCTCTCTCTCACTCAAAATAAATAAGTAAAATCTTTAAAAAAAAAAAAAAAAAGAGAGAGAGAGACAGAGGAAAGAAATTGAGGCCTAGTCAAAATGAAATGTCTTATTCAAGATAACACAGCTAGCTAGTATTAGAATTGAGACCAGAATCCAAGTAGAAATAGCACTATTTTTTTCTTAACATGATCCACAGAAAATATTTCAAGAACACAAATTCATCTCAACTTTGAAACTACGGGCCATTTTTTAAAATGTGAAACTAGACCAAAACTCTATCAACATTTGAACTCTGATGAGTGTATAGTCACTGTCATGGGTGGAGAGACATAGAGGTTTGAGGCACTGAACATTCTTTTTTGCCTCAGATATTAAAAAAATGAGGTATATGGTTCATGTTTTTCCCATTAACTGCCCACCCTTAGCAATCAGTACTCTTGTAGTTCTCTTAATTGGTATTGTGATGGGCATACAGTAATGCCCATCAAATATGTCTGAGTTTTTAATGAGAGGTACATGTATAAAATTGATGGAACTGACTACATACAAAATATGAATCCAAAATATTTGCCATACTGCTCATGAGAGTATATAAATAATACAAAATTTTATCTACTTCACTAAAAATCAAATAGATTTTTAAAATTACCTTTAATGGAATCATTTTCAGCTCTCATAATGTCAATGAGTGAACTCTCCAGTGAGTGCATATCAAACGTTCTGGGGCGATCCTGTAAACACAAACAGCCACAAGTCACTTTTAAAATAGCTTTTAATTACAAAAGGAGACAATAAGCTGCATTCGATGGGACACAGATCAAAAAGGGGCAATTTTACTCCCTGCTATTTTTATTTTTTATTTTATTACATTATATGTAATGTATTATTAGCCCCAGGGGTACAGGTCTGTGAATCGCCAGGTTTACACACTTCACAGCACTCACCATAGCACATACCTTCCCCAGTGTCCATAACCACACCTCCCTCGCCCTACCCACCTCTCCCCGCAACCCTCAGTTTGTTTTATGAGATTAAGAGTCTCTTATGGTTTGTCTCCCTCCTGATCCAGTCTTGTTTCATTTATTCTTGCATTTTAGTTTTTAACACTTACAAAACATCAAAACCACAAAAGTAACCAGGGCTCAGCAAAGAGTGATCTGATTTCTAATAATTATTTCAATAAAAGCATTATTTTTACTAACAAAGCAGAAGCAACTAAAACCAATTTCCATATAGTCAACAACATGAAACAAATGTAAAATAAAATTCATAACCTTTGTCTGCCACTTAAGATTGCAGTAACATGGCAAAACTTTCCAAACTTGTTACAGCAGTTATGAACTGTGCTGGGGTTCAGCAGATACTGCTACCAAATGGCAATATTCAGAACAGTTATTCAAAATAGCTGTATTTTCTCATAAACCAAAGTGTGAAAATAGTTATCCAAGGTCTGTAAGACGACTAAGTGGCAAAGTAGTCTTGATTTTGTGGCCATTAAAATTAAAGGGAAGACAGAGTGTCAACACGTTGATCTAAACCCTGGCTTAACGAAATGCATTTCAAGAGTGGGTGAGGAATCTTAAAATATACAACGACCCAACCACTCTGGCATTCTTCCGGAGGAAAAGTACCAGTAATAACTAAAATTAAAGTGTGGCCTGATAAGTGAGAAGTAGATGAAAACATTTTAAAATTAAACTCTGAAAAAAAAATTAAAAAAATAAAACTAAACTCTGAAAGGAAGCAGTAATACAGATTTCTGACCCACCTGAAGAATAAAACTGGTACACACATGGATACAATCGCAAGAATATGAAAGAAAAGGGGCTTCCACAGGAACTGGATAAGCAGAATTCTATAACCTTCTTTTCAGTTTTCTTTTATATTATTTTTTAACTCAAAGCCCTGGCTTTTTAAAAAAGTTCACCTGATTTTATTCCCCACCCCTTTTTTTAAACTTGTTGAATCTCACATTCCCTTTTTCCTAGCTAATCTCTAGAGCCTTAAGGCTGATAGAGCACGCTCTCCACTGGAGAGCATTTTGTGATCAACCTGACATTTCTATTCTGTCCTTCCATAACACCATTTGTCTTATCCCATGAAACAGGGATCACGTCTCCCAACCCCACCCCACCGTGTAGATAATCAGAGTGTTCATTGAATGAATTGTTACAGGATACCAGTTTTTTTTTTTCACCTCTGCAACTTTAGGAGTCCAAAGATAGTTATATTTGGATATAATCCAATAATTAAAAGAGAGTATTACAGGATTTTTCCTGGGGCGGAGGTGGTATGGAGAGGATGAAGATGGGGATGGGGAGCAGGTGCCTTAACGTGCTATTCTGCTCTGAACTGATATGACTCCCTCCAGAACATCTTTCCCATTTTTTTTCTTGATTCTTTCCTCATCATCTTCATCTACTCGACATGGTCAATAGAGAAGCAGGAGGACACATGGTCAGAATCAGAATTTTTAAAGGTTAGTGTTCACAAATAGGAAAACGCTGTTCTGTTTTTCTTATCCTTCTTCATCTTATGCACTGAATTAACTCAAAACTTGTACTGCGTATTCTTTTGGAAGCAAAGTGGATTTGAGGCAAAATCTGAGAAAGAAGTTAATTTAAAATTCCACTATCTCATTCTACAGTTACTAGATTTGTCCTCTGTTCTGAAATCTATGAACCACACCCATAACCCCGGCAGCCACTGTCTCTATTATCTCCAGTACAAAACCAATCTTGGAGGCAATAATTCTCAGTATCTAGTAACTTGCTTATATCTTCAGCCAGTTTCCCAAGAGTAGGAAGTTATGTCTTACATCAAATGTTCTCAATGTATACAAATCCCAAGGGTGACAATATGCCAAGATACCACTTCCTAAACCCACAAGACTGGCAGCTAGGGCAGGAACTCTCTAGCAGATGATTTCTGCTTCAGTATTATGTTTTCTAGGTGTGCCATGAGGTGATACAGGTTGAGAAGCCTTGTCCTACATTTCTGTAACACTGTGCCTCACGCAGGACCTGACAGGTAGAAGGCACACGTGTTTGCTAAAGCAATGAATAAATGAATTCCTTCAAGTAATTTTTAAATGTTTAAAACATTTCTTTCCTTCTGCTTCCTTAAGGTTTGTTTTTACATTTTCCCTTTCCTACCGTAGAGTTGTAGGTTTTCTTTTGCCAAAATAACTATAATGGGTAGTGGGGTAGGGGGTACTCAGCTTTTTTTTTTTTTTTTTAATGCAACTAAAGCATTAAGCAACCTTGTGAATTTCCAGAACTTACATTTTGCCAATCACTAAATAACAAGAACATTGAAGAGAAGCAGCTGATAAAGAATATTACACAGTATGTTTTGGTTTATGACAGCTGTGTCCACTAAATAAAGAAGTTACTTTTTTACCTGTACATTTCTAAATGTGGTACTGGAATTTTAGCAAAGCAACTTCGTTACCTCCTCCCCAGCTACCACATATTGCCTGAAACAGAAGACTTTTGTTAAGATAACTCCTGACTTCTAATTGGTGGAATACATTAAAATTAAAATCCTTGATGAAATTTTTAAATTTTCAAGTAATGCTTTATGTGATTAAAAACAAACCCTCTATCCTTTTTACACTTTGTCATGATTTAATACAAGAGTGACAAACACCAATATACAAACTCTCATCAACTGGTATCGCCCCTCAGATGCAATGTGTTGGGAAGGATTTTCAGGCTCGGTATGGATTCAGAAGGGAACAGTGTCTAGACAGATTGCTAATGATTTAAGTGCAAGGTACAGGACCCAATGGCACAGTTACCACATTCTTGCCAACCCCTGCCTAATATGTATTCTTTCCCCACAGTCCAATCTTATTATAAGTATTATAAATGACTACAATTGTATAACATTTTACTTCTTATGATGCTTTCGCAATTCAAAGAGTTCAAAAGCCACATATTTTGTCAAGTAAACATTCTATTCTCAGAGAGGGTCTAAAGTTATCCTTCTTGATTTACTCCCTCTCACTGATCTTCTCCATTTACTTTTAACCCCTAGTTAAAAAAAAAAAAAATCTAAAATGTAGAGGGCTTTGGTTTCCATATTTCATTCTTTGATTTTACCCTTTTGATTGCTAATTGGGCCAAATATCATAACCACTTATCTATTTTCTGGGATCCATTTCCCAGAAAGTAAACTAACTATAAAACAGAAACCTTGCTAAGTGACAACTCTTCTTGATTGTGAGCTGATAACTAAAATATGAATATCAGCATAAATCAGAAGAATGAGCATTAGACACTAGGAAGCCCCAACTCCACCACTGGTGTGTCATGTGAGCTTGAGCCCTTTCATCTTCTAGACCTCTCTACTGATCTGAAAAAGGAAAGAGTTTTATTAGACCGCTAATGTCCTTTTCCTAAGTCCAAAATATATTTGTATTCTAGCTTTCTGACATCCTTTGCTTGTGCTTTCCCAAGATTTGGTTTAAATTATGGTGATGAGTATGGCAGGAAGCAAAGTGTAAAGGAGAATGGCTAATGAAAACTCATCACTTTGTGCCCTTTGTGCCCACAAACAGGTGAGGGCCAATAATGTTAATAAGAAAATGAATGCTTAGTGACTTAGGACAGTTGCTGCATCTTCTTATGCTATACACAATGCAAAATAACAAGATTTTTAATAAAAAAAAAATTTACCTAAAACAATTGGTTGATGTGGGATGTCCTGATTTAAGATAATAGGGCAAAGAATCTATCATGAAACAAAAAACACCAGCAACCAAATTTGCTTCAACCCACCACCAGCCAGTTTCTCTTGGCAGCCTAAGGGGAGAAAAGGTAGAAAAACAGAACTACCTTTTATTGAGCATCTACTAAGAATCTGACATTATTTTAGGTACTTTATTAATACTGTCTTAATACCTCTTTATAAGTTAGATGGCATTATTCCTGCTTTAATGATTAAAACTAAGACCAAGAAAAATTCTGTAATTACTGCACAGACAGGTTACTGCATAGTTCAGCAGCTTAGTCAGGATTCAAGCCTAAGTCTCCCTCCAAAGCAGGCGATAATTCCTTGGGTAAGGTAATGGTCATGGGAGTAAAGGACCACACTAATTAAGGCATACATTTGAATGAATAAGACATTCTGCTGTAAAGGTTCCGGGAGCAGGAACACGCTGGCAAGTGCCCAACAAACAGGAGGCACTCAAGTATTTCTCAATAAATCAAAAGAAGAACAAAATATACATATAAGAATAATACAGAAATAATATCAGAGGTACTAAAAATATAAGAAGCTTTATCTTCCTTCTTCCCATTGAGGTGACAAAGAGACGTGGTGCGCAAATTAGAAAGCTACCACAGATGCCCCTCTAGGTTATCTACTGCCAACCACAGAAGTACAAGTGGTAGAAACAGTAATAATCATCAATAATAACAGCAGCTGACCCTTATCAAGATCTAATGCTTTCCATGTGAGATCTTATTAATTCTTCACAAAAATCCTACACAATTAGGTATGTTCAGCAATTATCCCATTTCACAGATGAAGAAATGGAGGTTGAGAGTGATTAGACAACTCTATCAATGCAAAGTAAGTGGAAAGGCAGAATTTGAACCTAGGCCTTCTGACTCTACAACATGTGAGCTTATTAATCATGAATGAAAATAGAAGAGCACCAATTATCTTCAAGGCTCAGCAAAGCAAACTTGATTACCATACTTAGACCTCATTTTATTTTGTAATCTTAATTGTTGTATTTAATATATTGACTTGTGTGTTAGTAACTGGTTGGCTTTGGTTTCTGTCATCTCTACAGGACAATTTCCAAAGGAAAAACCATACAAGTCAATATAAAAATCAAAGTTGGAAAAAAAATAATGTTCTTATAAAACAAATTAGTATTTCAAAAATCAGGACCCTTCCTTTTAATTTGCACCTGAGTAATCCTGACTGCCATGGCAAAATAGGAAGACTTACATCAGCAAATAACTGATGACATGACTTTGCATAACATTCCAGAAGTAGCCAAAATAAACACGTGAACCTGTTGGTCTATTACCAACAGGAAGAACAACTACATTGCAATTATACCACAAACCAAAATCATCATTCGTGGCTTTTTTTTTTTTTTTTTAAGACACTCAGATGGCTACTCTAAGCCAGTGTTTCTCATACTTGGGAGCATATCAGAATCATCTGGAGATCTTGTCAAATCACAGATTACCCATAAAGTGTCTCAATCGGTAGGTCTGGGTAGAGTCCAAGAATTCACACTTCTATTAAGTTTCTAAGTGATGCCAGGGACCACAATTTGAGAAGCACTGAGTTAAGCAATTATATTCAACCGGTTAATTTCCTTAGATACGTTGCATTGTGACTTGTAGCGGACTGGCCATGATACAGTCCAGTTTAAATATTCTACATGAACCATTTTAAGGTTTCTGCATGAAGAGGCAGCCTTTGCTCTCAGACCCCAAAAAAAGCCTTCTCCAAGCTCTGAGATGCCTAACTTGGAAAAAGATTACAATCAAGTTCAATTTTAACAGATCAACCACCATGACCACTCTATTACTGGTCTTGTCTTTTTATATTTGAGTTAGTATGTTTTCGCATCACTAGACTGGGTCTAAAACACAAAAAGTACTTAACTGAATGTAACCACGTTATTAAGAACCAAAGCCAAAAGTCAGCTACTCCCTTTACTCACTCTCTCCCTATACAGACAGACACTACTGTGATTGTCACTTCCCAGACAACTACGTATCTGTATCAGCCGATGAGGTTTCTCTTCTTGGCTTAAAGTTTCCCTAGTGAAGAAGGGAAAAGAAAATATTTTGGTTTGAAAGGAAAGTATATGCCAGTATGTCAGCTGCCAAAATAAACAGGAAGTTTGAAACGCCAGTGAGCCCATAATTAATCAAAGGTACTATGGGAGTTTTAATCTGAGATTTGCCAAAATATAAGTGTTCTTCCTGGATTAAACATTTAAGCCCACAGGCATCAAAAACTGACTGCATAGTCAACCTTCATGATTTCACTTCCAGATGACCCTTACATCCCGGTGCAGGCCCAAGTCCCTTTTCCCCCACCCCATTAGCATAATGCCATTCCATATGATGTTGACAGGTTCCCTTATAGCTATCCCCCCGGCAGGCTGTGAGGACCACACACATCATCTCTCCATAGCCACAGACTATAGCATAGGTGTAGCATGCTGTAGTCCATCATCATCAACATCACCATTATTAAAGAGTGGCTAACATGTTTTTCCTGGTTCCGTGTTGGGCATCTTATATGAATTATGTATGATTTACATACATTCATCCCTCACAACCATCACATAAACTGTATATAAGTATCATCCCCATTTTAGGCAAATAATGCTAGGAGAAGTTAACTAATAACTCTCAAAGTCATATAGTAAATGGAGGAGTCTGATCTCAGAGCACAAGCTCAGAAAAGTGGCTCATTTCATAAGCCTCATCATGACCTAGAAATGTCAATGTATAAACAAACACCTGGCAGGTATGACATCCTTCACTATGCAGAGAACCTGAATGTTGAGAACAAGGGTCAGAGGTTAAAGTCAAAGAGGTAATCATCTACACTAATCATCTTCGGTCAGTACTTTCTCATTATGATGGCTTAATAGTGAAGGCAGAATCTTACAGGCTACCAAATGCTCCCTATAAAAATATATAACTAAAAAATTAATGTCTTTGGTGTATTACCCTGAATTGGAGCAACAGGTCCATTTGCTCCCATGTGAACTGATAAATCAGATCTCTTCAGAAAGCCTCTGAGGAAACTTTCTTTAGTTCCACATTCATTAAATAAACCATACTCATTTTGAGCATGAGAAATCCTTAAAATGGTAAACATTTCTTATCACCACTTAACTGAATTTAAAAAACAAACTGCCATTCCAGACTTGATCAGTCAGTTCCTGGATCAACAGACTGCTTCTTCTCTTGACTGTGTGTGGATTCTCACCTTGCCTGGCAGAAAGAAATAATTAAAATCTATTCTATTCCAAAAGACACCTGGGTGGCTCAGTTGGTTATGCATCCAATTCTTGATAACAGCTCAGGTTATGATCTCACAGTCATGAGATCAAGCCCCACATCAAGCTCTTATACCCACTAGAATAAATGAATAAAACCCTCTCCCTCTGTCCTCCCCAACATGGACTCTCATGCTCTCTCTCTAAAAAAAACAAAAACAAAACAAAAAAAAACAAAACAAAACAAAACAACAATAAAAAAACTATTTTATTCCAAGACCTGAGTTTAAATCACCACTTACTAGACAAGTGATCTTGATACCACAGCATCTCTGAACCTTGGTTTCATCAACAAAATGAGGAGACCTTATAAAGCTGGTGAGGAGAAATGAGATAAGGTATCTGACAGATTGCACAAAATGTGCAGCAGTTAGCAGACCCATTCAATAAACATTCCTTCTGCCCCTTCTCTCTGGTGAAATGGCAAAAGAGCCTGAAATTAACATATTAAATTAGATATTATTGTATCTGAATAATTCAGCTGTCTGTGCTATTTCCTGTAGCCCGTTTTCATAAGAAAATGAAATAGAAAAAATATTAATAAGCTACTCAGGGCCAAGAAGTCACTAGTTTCAGGAAAATACTTAAATATTACTAACACTCAACCCTAAGGAATGAAGTCATTTAGACCCTTCTGACCCTTCCTCCATCTTCGGCTGCTTACTGGCTTTTAGAGTTCCTCTGCTCCATGTCTGCTGGGCCTGATCAGGGTTGAGAATCAGCAAAGAAAATGGGCACCCAAAAGCACAATCTTTATTTCTAAACTGAGGCTTGCTTGTGTCCTGTAATCAATGAAATCTCTCTTGCAAGCCTGAGAGCAACGTCAAAAAGCAGCCTATAGGCAGTGTCAGCCTTTCTGGGCTCTCACAATTCCCACCCCCACATCCTTAGCTCTCCAGAGTTTCCCTGAGTAGAAGGCACTTCTAAACACTCAGGTACAAAGAGGTCACCAGACTATACACGTCACAAGGAGAAGGAGCATGCTTGCCTTGGTCATGTGTTGCCAGCATATGGCCCATTGCAAGTATCAAACATTTGTAGGTTGAAAGAGAGCAAGAGGTGAAAAAATATGATGTAGTCCAAAGCCCAGCAAAAGGCCCCAAACCTCTAAATTCTTCTTTAAAAATAAAAGCAGACAAACAAACAAAAACACAATCAAAGAGCTCCCAGTCCTGTCTTAATCACTCTCCTTTCAGAAAACCTTCCCACAAGTCCATGGGAGTCCGAATCTGGGCTAAAAAGGTAAGAATAAGCTGGAGAAAGGAAAACTGGAGACTCTCCTCCCAAATTTTCAGCCACCAATTGATGTTTAGTCACTTTTGATGGATCTCTCACCCCTTCCTTATTTTTTTATGGCCATGTGACCACCAGCATACTTCTCTGCCCAGAAGGGAGGAGATGAGGCCAGCATCGATTTCCTTAGAGATTAGTACCAGCTTGAGTGGGGAAACAAACTGAGCAGGTGCAACAGAAATGTGGGCCTTGCTTCAGTTTCTCACTATCTTTTCTTAAAAACCAATAGGAAATTTCTTTGTAGTTGTTTTTCCAGGGGGTGGGGGGTCGGGGGGGAAGACTCCTAATCTTTTAGAGACACATACTAAAGCACTTACATTGCAATGATACAGTATCTGGGAACTGCTTGAAAATAACATGCAAGGGGAGAGGGTTAGGAAGAAGATAGAGGAATTTGTCCAGGAGTCCGTCATTGCTGAAGCCAGATGACATGCACATGGGTAGCTGTTATACTATTTTGTCTATTATTGAATATGCTTAAATTTTTCCCTAATAAAAAATGTAAAAGACATGAGGTTAAACACTTTACCAAAATAGAGACAGGGAATATAAAGAAAAAAGAAAAAAAAAAAAAGGTTGGTCACTAAATTTTTTTGGCAGTGTTCAAGAAAATAAGGACATCATCTAGCTTGATTCCCGCTATTAATTACGTACAGTGAATTTATTTTAAGGAATCATAGTTTGGTTTATGAAATTCTTCTTTAAAATTAAGCTCAAATTAACACACACAAGTTATACCATATTTCACATTTCCTATTTTAAGAGTATGTGCTATTTTCAAGATTTTTAATTAATATTTCTATTTGATAACCAGTCAAAACAAAGGAGAAAACAAAGGATCAGGAAGGTTAAGTAGCTTGCCCCAGGTCTTATAGTTAGTAAGTGGAGGACCCATATTTGGAACCCAGATCTGACTTCCATACTATAATTAGGAGATTTTTCTAAATAGCAACATTCTTATGCTGACTTATTTTTTTTTTAAGGTTCTTACAGATTAAGATGACAACAACTATTTCACTGACTAGCACTAGATGCATTCCTCAAAAACACCTGGAAGGACTACTATTAAAAGTATGTTATATAATATTTAAATATAAATATGGCTTTAGAATGTATAATCCTGGGGGATTAACTATAATTTAGTTTAGATGTATAAAAAATAATGATTAGGATATTTCTGGTAAATACTCAGCAAAGAAAAATTGCCCAACCTAAATACTCTATGATATGAAAAGTACTTGTACAGCTTAAGACTTTGAACTTCAATAATTCAGTTTGCAAACATGAGAGAGGACCTGTGAGTGGCTGATGGAGTTTCTTCCTTGACATGTAATGAGACCTGAACTCCACTCCCATAGGTTAAAGTTTGCCTTTTGTGTTACCATTTTGCCACAAAACTTAAATAAGCACGTGCTGCACATAAGTATACAAGTAATACATTTATAAATGTGACCATTAATAAAGTATTTGAAAATACCACATTGTTTTTGTTATACCTAAAGTGGGATCTGTTAATTTGCCTTAAAGTTTGTTAACAGGTCATGGATTAAAATGACACGAAACTAACAGTTGCTAATTTGTTTATAATGAGGAAAAAAAGTATGTTTAGTATCATTCAGGGATTAGCACATGTCAGAAATACATTACAAATCAAACCAAAACAAGTTTTATGAGATATCTAGCCTTGTCCCTAGTCCATAACATAGGAGGTGTTTAATAAATAATGTACTAAATAAGTTAATTAAAATATAAAAAACAAAACTGAAATCCAGGATAAAAGAAAAAATATACTCAATTCAAATATATGGTACCCTTTCTTATCTCTTATCCAAAAAAAAAAAAAAATCACAAATTCTCCTTTGAAAAAGTCTCCTTTAATGTAAGGTGAATGCAAAAACAAGCAAATGTTCTAAATCAAATGTTCTAAATTTCTTAAAATAACCGTAGGCAAAATCTTTCAAAATACTGAAAGATGTGGTCTGCCAATACTAATGAAAGTTTAGATACATACAATTATAAAACTTCTCAAGAAAACCGGTAATTCAGCTAAATGTTTTATCTGTCCTAAGTTGCATCTAGTTTATTCAAAAGGAGTACTCTAAGAAGTAAAGCATGTATAATAAGATAAGCAATACAAAGGACTGTTCAAAAATAGATACTCTATTTGTAATTAATTTCATTATTTTACAAATTTTAGAGAGCCATACTTTAAATTAAAAAAAAAAAATTTAAGCTATCTACTATGGCCACTTAAGGTACTCACAAAAACCCTTCACTACTGGGTATTAAAACCTTGATGAGGTTTTCTTCCTGAATTTAAGCAATTTGTTCAAGGTCACACAGCTAATTAGAGTGCAGAGTCAAACTCAAGTCTACTTGGATCCAGAGGTTATGCTTCACTCTACTACATGTCTGGCCTCATAAAATAGCCTATCTCAGTAATTATTCAAGTCTCACCTTCAGAAACTGATTAAAAATAACACTTTTACTATTCTACCTACTAAGAAGTTTCTGAAAACCTAAAAGTAGAACTCCTTTTGTTTCAATAATATAAAATGTGATGAGAAACTATACTAAATTTGAAGTAAAAAAAAATTACATATTGCCATAAATTTATCATGGTAAAAATACACTTTAATTTCTGCAAGAGTAATTTTCTTTGTACAATTAAATATAAAATGAATTTGTCAGAAAATATTAAAACAGGGGCGCCTGGGTGGCTCAGTGGGTTAAAGCCTCTGCCTTCAGCTCAGGTCATGATCCCAGGGTCCTGGAATAGAGCCCTGCATCAAGATCTCTGCTTAGTGGGGAGCCTGCTTCCTCCTCTCTCTCTCTCTCTCTCTGCCTGCCTCTCTTCCTACTTGTGATCTCTGTCTGTCAAATAAATAAATAAAATCTTAAAAAAAAAAGAAAATATTAAAACAAATACTCATGTTATGGGCTCCCTGCCTTAAAGAGAAATGCATTATACAAATTATCTTATTTGTGATGGGACCAAAAACTGAGATACAATGTAGTGGTGAGAAAATGTGATAATGGATCTTCAAGCTAATTTTCCCTATAGCAAGATAAAGTCATAAAAAAATAAATATAGGCTATAAAATTTAAACTAGGCATACATTAACTTTAAGATTACTTTTCCACTTCTTTCTCATGAATACAACAAGGATTATTCTCAAAAGCATAAACCCATGAACTAAGAGCATCTTTCTAGCTGCAACTAGCAACAACCACGCTCACTAAGCTTGCTATAAATAGGTTTTTCCTGAAAGATGTGGAACAATGTGTTGATCATATTCCATGGCTTCTGTGAAGACAACAAAAAGTAATCAAAAAACTCCACCCCACCCAAGTTTTGATTCCATCAGAAAAGCAATTAAACCTAGTTCAAAGTCTTTCTACAAAAAAGCATAAAATTGTATCTGGTACGCTTTCCCAAAGTTTTTCCAATATCCCAGTTCTGCTGGAGCCAAAACCATCCAACCAATACTTTATCGTGAAGAAATTAATCTCCGTTCTTCTAATATAAATAAATACAAAGTCAAAGACAACGTTTCCCATACAAAGATCCCTCCTGGGACTATTATTAAAAAACAAAAAGTGTACCAAGGTTATACTTAAAACAATTGTAATAATTCACCATGACTTCCAGAACTGAAGCAATGCAGTAACGGTTTTCAAATACAAGATGCCATATATAATTTTAAGGATCAATAAACTGACAACATAAGCAGAGTTATTAAAGTGACATGAATTATTTGCCTGGTTAAGGCAACTTAACAAATCACCGGTGACTGTGTCTAAAGCAAGAGCAAATGGGCTCTAAATCCTAAAATGTCTCCTTATTAAGTTTTAGGATGGTCTTTGTGAAAGATTCTGTCCACTCTCCTCCTTTTCATTTTTCATTTTTTATTTTTTTGCCTACTTCCTGGTTTTTACCTAATGGAGGTGTGAGCATAGCTGAGCTGAAGATAAGAGACTATCAGAATACATGCTACACATTTCTCCTTTACTTTCCTGTAAGGACAGAGGATCTAGGCACGCCTCCAAAGAGGTGCTGTCGTCAAATAAAATTACTGGCAAGTGCTCCAATGTATTATTTGGTTTGGACATTGGAATTCCAGGATGTGTTTGGCAGGACATGGAGGATTTTTTTCTCCTTAATATAAGGGTCAAATCATGCCTTTAGTCACATGAATATCGACCTTGTTTCTTCATTTTGAAATTGGGACAATAAAATCGAACCTCATAGGAAGTAAGATAACATGTGAAAGTACCTAGTTCAGTGCCTGGTATATACTAAAAATACAAAAAAAATTTTTTTGGCTTGAATATTATCTAAGTTTAGCATTTTAAAGTTGATAGGTATATTCTATTGTTTTCTATTCTTTTCCATTTTCAAATCTATAATCATCTTTTGATTATCATGCATCAACCAATCAAATCATAAAATTTTTCCTCTCATCTTTTTTCTGGGAGGTGTTCCCTCCTCCCCCCCTACACACCTGTACTATGTTTATGTGAAAAGGCACTGTAGTATATTGGTTAAAAGCCAAGACTTGCATATGAATAGTAATAATAACTTTTACCTCATAGGATTGTTGGATAAATTAAATGAGTTAATAAATGTAAAACATTTAGAAACCACAAACATCTTAGTTATTAGTCAATGTATATTCATTTAGTTGTATCTGAAGACAGGATTTGAGGCATGTCATTTGAGTTCATATAATGAAAGCTTTAAGCAAGCAAAAAAAAAGAAAAAAAAACTAGAAAAATACCTTTTTTTAGTATAAAAAATATTTCCAAAATACATTGCCTTGCCATATCAATTATTTAGAGGATTAGTCACATATTTGAAATCTGTTTTTGCTCCACAAGCATAGATAAAAGAGAATGTTAAGACTGGACAAAAGACAAACTAAAAATGTTAACATTAATTTTAATTCACTATATGTACCCAAATCTGCATTAAACAAATGTAAAAACCATTCTGATTAATTTTAAAATAAAACAAACATTGTCCAATATTAGTTACATATCAGGTAAATTCTTTCCTTTCGATAATACTAAGATTATAATGTAATCATGTAAGCTGGATTCTGTCATTTCGGTGATATATTTCCAGAGCTCTCTATAACACCTAAGGAATTCTTAACAATAGCCATTAAAACTGAATTACTAATATCTGTAAAATTTCTTTCCTAAAATTAATAGTGCTTAGGGTAATACATTTAAATAAGATGGCAGCAGTTCGGAAAGAGTATGGTTGTGGTTGCAGCAATTTCAATTCCACAACAGCTCACCTCAGGACCATAGGAACTTAGACATCACCTCTGTCACCCCCCACCCCCCACATTTTATGGAGAAACTGAGGTCCCCAAATGCTAAACTGATAGGGCCAAGAGCACACCTACGTCTCCAGGCTTCCAGTCAAATAAATATTCCTTCAAGTTTTTCATATCAAATTTAACCAAGTAATTCATACCAATCCAAAATTGTAATTTTTCTTTTTGCCAAAAACCAGTTCAAAAGAGAACTGTTAAAACGCACAAACACACGCATACACAGAGAACTACATTCATTTAAGTAAGCATCCAGTACTCAGTTTACTAACTTCTTGTGTTTTTTTTTTCAAAACCCAAACGCTACTGTGACTTTCAAATCACCCCCACATTTGTTCCTGGCCCCCGAACCATCCTCCTGTTCCTAAAAATGGTAGGGAGTGATGAGCAGAAATCAGCCATTTACTTCCTCATCCTACCATATTTCAGCCAGGTATATGGACTCATCCTTTTCCATCCTCAGCATGATAAACAACAATTCTAAGGGAAGAGTTTAGTTTCTAACGCGATTTTTTAGTGTCAAGCTTGGTTAATTTTATTATTTCATAAACCAGCTTAATCTCCAACTGATCCAAAAGATTTCATTAGTCCCCCAAAATATTGATGATATGCATGTATATAGTTAATTCATTTCCTGAAATTTTTATTTTTCCCAAAGCAAACTTTCATCAAAAGTTGGTAAACTGACAACAGAAAATAAACCATGAGGTCATATAAGTTCAGTCCTATAAGTTCGTTCTGTCAGTGTACTCTAACAAAATAAAAAAAGTGTATTCAATTCTAAGCCAATCTTAATCCAGTTAAAATGTACAGAATGCCACCTTAGATTTAAAAATTAGCAACATATGAATAATTCAAAAAAGTCACCTTTGCACTAAATTTTCTTTACATTTATGTTCAAAGAATATTAAAAGCAACTTTTTAAAAAATAGACTTCATGAAATCACCAATGTCTAAAAGCCTTTTACCTAGCCACTAATGCAAGATAATTGCTCTTCAGTTTGAGTAAGGACCCTTTTTAAAAGAAAAAGCCAACAGCTTTTTAATACTCAGGCAAAAAATTATTTTTAAATATCTAAAACTAAACTTAATCAAATATTTTATGATACATCCTAACTATTCCACCTAAAACCTTGAGAGAAGGGACATTTAATTCCTTGGAATGACATAGGATTCTCTTAGCAAACTTGCCCTCCCACTAAGCAAATTATTAATCAAAACAGATAGTTCTGCTTTGTGCTGACATCATATCTGGGGACATTGCAACTGTTTTGTAATGTGTCTTAGCCCTTGCAGAAACATCTCTAAAATAACCCTCTATCTGTGGTACGTGTGTATTTGTATACACATGTATACACATGCATATGTGCATACAGATAGATATTTTAATCCTTGTTTTTTCAACCTAGGGTTTGTACTCTTATTAGCTGTGCACTTTTGGGCAAGTTATAGCTTTCTGATACTCAATTTTGTCATCCACAGAATGGGGATAATAACAGAACTTACCTTGAAGGGTCACTGTGAGGACTGATTCAATGTTAGCTTATTATCCCATATAAATCTCCCAAACACATATAAACAATCATACCCTCAAATATACAAGCTCAGTGGGGCATCTGATGTTCAATTAACTATGAAATTCCCTTTATCTCATTTCTATCAACTAGACTGGCTGCTCATTAATTCAAAAACACCAAACCATGTGACTCTTGCAGAATAAGGAAACACTGGTGGCAAGAAAGACAAGTGATCTTTGCCTGGATCTATTTTTAGGAATGGCTTATCTACACCCCTAGTGTTAACACTGGAAAATAAACAAATGGATGAAAGGCATCATAAAAGAGTCACTCTGAGATCAACGGTTCCATGGTATTTGAAAATAAAAGGGGATGAAGAAAACATTTAGATCATTTCTGTACCAGTCCTTTCTGACACAGGGCAGGCCGGAATTTGCAAAGAGGTTTAAGTGGAATTGCTGAATTGATGAATTCAGACTGTTCAGACTGCAACGTTCAGAGAGGTTCCAGGTTTAAAGTGCAACCAGTGAGAAGACTATAATTCAATAGTTGGCTTTCAGTGAATCACTAGCCTACAGTGGAGGAAAAAAAATGAGTTTTTTGGCTATACAGTTACTTCATCTGGGCAGAAAATGATCATCAGTTTCCACAATGAAGTATACTTATATCTATATATTATTTATTCTCACCTAAAAAAGTAGGGAAAAACCAACCCTGATGATCCTGTCAGGCTAGAAAGCTATTATAGTTAATAATTACAACATCTCTAGCTACCTGGTATTCATAATTATGCCAATTCACACTATTATCTGTGGGGAAGATTACAATTAGAAATTTATCAAAGAAACAGCTGAATATTTTATTCTAAATCATACTCCTGTCCTGCCAAAATAGCATCTGATAATTAATTCATTTTTCTAAGAAGAGTTCTGCTATGTATATGGACCATTCAAACTCTCTTAGTTAAACAGATATTACACCATGCAATTTCCTTGTTCATCTTAATCTATTAATGGAACATAATCTTACCGGAAAAGGAAAAATGTTGTCAGCCCTGTTCAAGCTATCTTCCATCCAGGATTTAGGAGCAAAGGCAGAGCTGGGGCGAGCGTACTTCTGCAGCTGAATATGATTGCTTGCAAAATTTTTCTTCAGAGGCGAGATGGAATTCAGGGGCGTTATTCCTCCATTCAGCCCTCTGCGGTGATCTCGGCCTTGGGAACCTCCCCAGCCCCCATATCCACCACCTCCCGGGCTCCACGAAGAAGATGGTGTAGGAGAGGGACTCTGGTAGCTGCTCCATGGAGAGGGGGGTTTGTTAAGATTATTTGCCAAATGAGGCAGCTGGTTAAAAGCAGCATTTCTATGTGTGAAAGGTGGGGGATGGGGACTGGCAGGAGACCTCCTCTGCTGCTGATGCTGGCTGTGATGATGCTGGAAATGAGGGTGATGAGGGTGGTGCTGTGAGAGAGGCCCGATCTGAGGGGAGAAGCTGCCTCCAAAGCCAGGGCTGACATGATGGGGAAAATTTTGAAACAACAGAGCACCGTTATTAGCCGAAGCAGCTGGGACCCCTCCCTGGTGAAAGAAACTTGCATCTTCATTGATGATTGTAGAGGAAGAAGGTGCTATCGCTGCTGACCAGTTACTGAAACCAGTAAGAGACGAAGCACTAGACGTCAAGGGTTGGGTGGAAGTACCTAGCCCCGTGGCTTCTTGATAATCAAACCCTGTCAACACTGGTGACTCGATTCTTATTTTCTCCTTGCCATTGCCATTTTCTGAAGAATTGTCCCCTTGATTTTCTTCTGATTTTGCCTTCTCAGGTTCGGGCAGTATTCCAGCTTCCTGACCTGGACTGGGTGAGAGCTGCTGCTTTTCTAAGGGGTCTTGCTGTTCCTGTTGCTGACTTTTTGCTTTTTCCGACCCCAAGATCTCATCCTGAATGTTATGGGTAGCGGGAGCAGGAAAGAGCCAAGCTGACCCGGCACTGCTGCCATTGGCAGCTGTGTTATTATTTATAAAAGCAGCAGGGCTGGGGGTGGCATTTTGGTGATGGTGTGGAGGCTGCAGATGTGGATGGAATCTGACTGGAAAAGCAGATTTATTCCCAGTATTGCTTTGCACTAGCACTCCAAACCCGTAATCCCCCATTTATTATTTTTAGGATCAGATTCTTACGATAAAAAATGACAACCTAATGTCTCACGTCTTTGTAGCCTCTACCCAAAATTTAAGTTGTTTGTTTGAAATGTCTTATTTATAGCTAGCTCAAAGATCGCAGCTTATCACTTGAAATAGTTCTGATTTGGAATTCTGGTCTCTGAAAGGAAAAAAAAAAAGCTAAAAAAAAAATCTCTTAAAACATTGACATGAACCCAACTGGGCTTATTTCTAGGAGGGAATAAAAACGAAGAGGGTAAAAATCAAGTCTTTGGTTAGTAAAATAGGCGCTTTCTTTTTCCAAAGGAAAATGTACATGAATGACAAAAACACAGCTTCTCAAGCATCTATGGATGTAGAAGAATAAGCATTGCGCGGAGTAAAAATATATATATATATAATTTAACAATCACATATGGTCTTCCTCAGCAGTTTAGATTCACTCACATAAAAATTAGAATAGGGCTAAGAGGAGAATACGTTCTTTCTTGGCAGCTTGGTTAAAAAAAAAATCAGGAATAATTTAAGAACATTATATATTATATATTTATATATATAGATTATATTAGGTTATCTGGGGTGAGAGGTGAATTCCTGGTTGCGGGAGAGGAAATCAGCATTGACTAATGGAAAGATGATTGCAGGGAGGTTTCTGCTGTTCCTGGTCCTGTTTCTGCTCTTTCACGGGGTGCAGTTTTGGCCTCTGGGGCTGTTCCTGAGGCTTTGGGTGCAGATCTTGCTGAGGTCGCTGTTCCTGGGCTCCCCCCGGCCTCCTCTCCCCCATGAAATGGGTTGAAAACACCCGTTTCTCCCTCTTGAGGGGATCGCGATCAGGAAGGATTAGCGAGACTCGAGGAGGGTGAGCTGGCGGCCCGGGGGTGCGGGGACCAACGGGGCGACCTGGAAGGTCCTGCGGTTTCGGCCTCTTCCCCTCTCTGCGGCTCCGGGGTTTTTTTCCCTCATGGGACCCAGGGGCGGTTTGTTCAGTTCTCTCAGTTCGATTCTCCGCAGGGGGGAAAAAAAGAGGAAAAAAAGGGAAAACCCACTAGTGTAGTTATCCTAAAAGAGAAGGGCCTCCCCCCTTTGTGCTCTCTCTCTCTTTTTCCCCCAGATTTTAAAAAAATCTATAATTTAGAAGGCTTTTGTTTCTCCTCACGGTTGCTGGGCCGTCGCCGCCGCCGCCGCCGTCGCTTTACCCCGGTCCCGCAGTCCCCGCTGTCGTTGTTGCGGACTCCGCCTGGCTCTGCTGTTTCTCTCCTTCTTCCTCCTCTTCTTCCTCTGCTGTCGCCGATGCCGCCGCCGCCGCCGCCGCCGCCGCCGCCACCGCCTCCCGGTGCCCGGGTCCCGCAGCCGCGGCTGAGTCCTTCTCCTCAGGACCGAGCCGAGTGAAATGACAACCAGCTGGAAAGACCGAGAGACACTTCCGGTTCGAAGAGGGAGGGGTGGGGTACCGAGGGCACCCCGCCCACCTGTCGAAGTACCAATCAGCTGTTAGAATTGAGACGAGGCCACGCCCCTGGTTCAGGTCCCCTCCTAGGAAGGTCGAAAACATACCTCGAGAGACGCCTCTTCCGTCTGCGCCTCGCCCAGTTAGGCCTGGCGCCTGGAACCCGCTCCCCCACCCAGAGAGAGCGCAGCAGGTTGCCATCTTTAGTGTGGGCAAAGGTCTCCTTCGCTGTTTCTCTCCCCTCACCACGCTTTGCAGGAGTAGCATACTGGGATGCACGGAAGAGAACGGATCCCTCGAGCACTAAGAAAAAGAGTCGGAGTCTTGGGGATCCAAGGGACGACGCGGATGACCGGGAGGTCTGCCCACAGTAAAGGTGGGTCCCCAGGCGTCACGTGCTTTGGCCCGAGCTCCGCCCCAGAGGGATCTGGAAGGGGAGGCGGATCTCCCCCGGCCGCTGGGCCGTGCCTAGAACTGCGTACGTCCTTACCCTGCCTGTAGCCTTCAAGGGGGACTCTCCCTTCACCTTCCACTCCCCCACCCCCACTCCCCAGCTTGGCTTAGTTACCCGTCTGGTGTAGTCTCTCAGGCACAAAGATACAGCTGCTGTAAGCGTACGTAGTTGAGCCCTCTTCTCCATCCTATTCTAGTCTGCGGAATAGGCTGTACCAGAGGAACATTTCCAACACGAAAATCGTGGTCCTCACCTGTTCAGATCTCTTTCCATGAAAAAGGCCAAAATCGTTACTCTAGTATTCAAGGCCTTTCCGCTCTGTGGGCAGTGCACCTTAACGCCTCATCTCCGAACAAGTGCCCCACACCAACCTGCTCCAAACATACCAAGCTGCTATCGGTGCCTTCTAACATGTCCTTTCCTTCTTCTCCACTTGGTAGACTCCTGTTTCATTTTAGCAATCCGTTCGAAAGCTACCAGCTCTGCCTTCTGAATTCTCTCCTGCGAGCATACATGGCTTGTAAGTCCTGTGTATGTCTCTCATGCTCGTTTATCACACTGTCGTAATGGCCGCTTATGTCTGCCAGACCTGGGCTCCACTGTGGGCTCGTGAGGAGAGAATCTTGTGGACTGAAAGCATTGCTGAATGAATGCTGGAAAAAACGAGTCAACAAACCATCTACGGTGAATGACAGTCCCTTTTCCAAGTCTGAATTATTTCATTACTTCTGCTGTTTGATTTGGAGTTCACATCTCTCAAACTTTCATCGTTTAGGGTTTTCATTAGCTGCTCTTGTTAATCACTGTGCATTCCCACTTACCATGACCATCAAGGACTAGGGTAATGCCTTGCTCTCAGCACATGCTCTAAAGACTTTGAGTAAGTGTTTTCCTTTAGTAGGAAATGTGAAATGAAAAATGAAGAGAAGGAATAACAGTAGAGCCAGAAAAGTAGGAAAACAAAGAAAGATCAAAGACTTTTAAAAAGAATCTTATGAACAAAGGTGGCTTCCATTTCATTTCTATGGCCCTCCATGAATGGCCCTAGTTTCTGCTATCTCCGTTTCTCAATCTGCCAACACTTCCATGTAGAATACCTGTTTAGAGCCTTAAGAAGTGATTTTTACTGTCCTTCCTTATATCATGACTATGAGTCTTCCTTCTACTCCGAGTTCTTTGAGCATAGGGACTGGGTCTTCCTCTGCTGTTTATTCCCCACAACTGGACATACCTCGAGACTTGCTGCTTCAGTTAGGTGTCATTTCCTCCAGAATGATTTCCCTCACCACCCCTCTCTCTAAAATCTTGCAGATTCCTCTCTTTAAATTACTGCTAATTGTCAGTGGGCTGTTTTCCAAGGGCAGAGGTTTTTATCTGACTTAACTTTGTATCCCTAGTGGCCGGCATAGTGTCTGGCACAAAGCAGACTCAGAAAATCATTGAGTGAATGAATGAATGAAAGCTCAATACCCAGTAGATGGGTGAGTCTTTTGCAGCTACCAGTTCTCAGTGGCTAAAATGGCAGCCAGGACTTGAAAGAAAAAGGACTGTCTTTGGAACCCAACATTGTAATTTGAATCCTACCTCTGCTACTTCCTAGTTGTACTGCCCTGGGCTTTACCTCAACCAGGCCCTAGTTCCTCATGGGAAAAATGTGAATGATATTTCCTCTCTCACCAAGTTGCTGAATGACATGAGCTATATGTGAAGTGCTGGGCCGAGGTTTTAAAAAAAAATTAGTTCCTTATTAACACATGAAGTTTAGAGAACTTTTACTTCACAAGTGTCTTTTGTCTAGAAGCAGCTGTGTGCATGACTGAATCCATGAAACTTGTGTTGGTTTGTAGACAAGGAGGCACACCCGAGCCACAGTCAGCATGCTACTAGGTCAGCCTGATCTTTTAAGAAATCTTTTAAGAAATCAAATGGGGGCAGTAGGTTTGGGCTGGACTGAAACTAAGATGATCACCATAGACGTCAGGCTCCTGGTTAGGAGCATGGGAGAGGAAAGGGGGGAAACAATTCTTTTGGGTCAATTGTCTGCTCAGAAACCCAGGATACCCAGCTCAGGGCTGCCCTCCTTAAAAATATTCTGGCCTCAGAAACCGGCCGAGGTAACCATGACAACAATTCAGCAGCTCCATTTAGGATCTCCAAAGGGATCTACAGTCGCAGATAAGTGCTGGCTTGAACACTCTGCTGGCAAAAGAGAGCTCCTCCATGAAGCATGTTCACTAAGACCTTTAAGAGAAAACAAACTCTGTCCAAACATTAAGTTGCTACCAGATAAAAACAACAGCTAAAAACAAAACAAAACAAAACTTCCCTCCCTGTCCAGCAAAGGGTTGACACACCTTCAGATAACTTGTAGACTAGTGAATGCATGTACCCTGTTGGATACTGCCCAGCCCCCTCTGGGGTTTGAGGTCAACCACACCCCCAAACCCAAGTCTCCCAGGAAGCATGGTCCTAATATCTCCTTCACCAGCCTCTTTTAAAGTCTGGGAGGTGATATAAATCTCACCTTATAATCACACAGGATGAACTCTGCCCCCTTCCAATTCCGAGGTCCTTCACCACTGTCCTTGAAGCATTTGTCAGCCTTCTCCCAAGAGCACACACTCAGCTCCCCAGGGGCCTGCCTGGTGACTTTAGTAACCAGGGTTGCCACCCAAGGCCGCTCATGTTGTGCACTGCACAACTCCATAGGGCACCTCAGACTATTATGTGAATGCCACCCCCTAGAGTTGTACAATGTGGCAGCCCTGCTTCAGTTCATCTGAGTGAAACAGAGGCACCTTATGGAAATATGACACCTGTACAAGAAAGCAACTAGATACTAGCATAAATTACATGAGCACATGCTCATTGCATGCAGAAATATTTAAAACAGTTTGTCCATTTATATTTTAGAGTTGGTGGCCCAGGAGCTTTCTGTGATGGAATTGAAGGACACACTGTCCTTGGTGTTGTTGAGTAGTAAGCTGTAGCGAGAAGACAAGTCTGGGCAGGTCCATGGTCCTGTCCCCTAAGAGACTAATACCCAGCAGTTACTTTGCTTAGCTTTGTTAATAAGCCTTCTCATGTAGTAGTGGACTATATATTTTGCTGAAATTTAAAAAATATAACAATAATATTTAAAGGCTGGTCCTATGAAGTTAGAGGAAGAGAGTAGAGTGGAATTACCTTCAGAATATCTTCTTTTCCAAAAGTATCTGGATGCTCACTCCCAAAAGGCAAGCTGGACAGAAACAAAGCCAAGTCCTGAAAGCAGGTTTTATTAAACCCCACCTCTGGTCTTCACTCTGTTTTGTTATTGAAAAGTGTGCACATTTACTTAGAAAACACCACTGTGTTTTGTGTTTTCTTTTACAGTTAATTGCTGGGTTATATTTTCCCTTCTTGTTTGTTGTTTTATAATCTGCACAAACCCTCTGCATTTTAAACACTGTTTTCCTCCTGCTTTCCCATTTAAGGTATTATCATTCACGTAGGGTCCATAGTTAACAAGCCATTTTGGGTGGGGGTGGTGAAACCAGTTCCTCCAATGCATTGTTACTGAATAAACGGCTTGGAAAGGTCCAAGACACAGACATGCTTCACTTGAAATTGCCTTATCCTGGCAAAGATTTAGGTGAGCAGGAACAGGAGGTTGACCTTCCAGACTGTGACATGCATCACATGGGATGACTTGGATTCTTTCATGGCCTCAGCCACCTATGTGGATGGGCTGCTGACCTAGATTACCCCTTGCTGTTTTGATTGGACACACTTCGCTTCCCTGAACCCACCCCCAGCCAGCCGTGCTGTTGAACAGCTGCCATCTCACACCCTGTGGATAGGCTGGAGGATTTTCTTCACCTGTGATACTGGAAAAAGAATAGCTTTTCAGAGTTTTCAGGGAAGCTTCAGGGGCCAGAGGTCAGAGAGCTAGGAATCAGAGACCAAAATTCTAGCCCCAACATAGCCATAAACTCATAGACACTGTTTCAATTTGCCTGATGATTTCCTTTCCGCCAGAGTTTTTACTACCTAAACAGTTTCGCTTTGGAACCCGTAAGCAATGAACGTTCAAAGGAAGGCATCTATTAAAAAAAATTACTAAAGATGTTCCTTTTCTTTTATGTCCAAATTTCCTGGTCCCCTATTCTTGGGGCATATATATTCCTAAAGAACAGTTGTAAGAGTTGATTCATAAGTATCCAACCCCACACTTCAGTGTGCATCCGTCCCCATAGGAGCCCATCAAATGCACATATCCAGACCCCCCCCAAGATATTCTGATCAAGTTTTCTCATACTATTTTCTCATAAATTTTTTTGAAGATTATTTATTTGATACAGAGAGAGAGCAGGAGAGCACAAGTAGAGGAAGGAGAGGGAGAGGAAAAAACAGGCTCCTGGCTGAGAAGGGAGCCCAACATGGGGCTTGATCCCAGGACCCCAGGATCATGATCTGACCTGAAGGTAGATGCTTGACCAACTGAGCCACATAGGCTCCCCTCTCATAAAATTCTAAACTTCAAGAGAGTCTCTCAAAATAATATAATAGCATAGAAAAACCAAAATGAGAATGGCTAAAACAAAAAAGTTCCTTTCTCACATAAAAAGGGTTTGGGAGAGTCAATATAGGGCTTGTGGGGTGGTTTCAAGAAGTCATCAGAAGCCATCCCATTGCTTCCCTCCTCAAAATGGAACTTCTGCCTATGATCCAAGATAGTTGGTTAAGCTCCAACCATCATACCTGTGTTTTAGATTGAAAGAAGAAGGAGAAAGATGAAGAAGGACACAACCCTTCTCTTAGAGGAAACTTTTCAGAAGACATACACATCTTTCCATTCTCCTCCCACTGGCAGGAATTTGGCCATAAGGATACAACATACTTCCCAAAAGAGGTTGGGAAGTATGGCCTTTATTTCACACTCATGTACCTAGTTAAAAAGTGACATTCTATTACCAATGAAGAAAAGGGGAGATGGGTACTGATGGGTGAGGCACTTTGGCCTAGAGAAGTTTTGTGACTGACCTGAGTCTTATAGCCAAGTCAATGCCCTCATTTTGCAGTTAAAGAAACAGGTCCAGGGAAGGATCTTGTCTAAAATAATTCAGTTATTTTGCCCAGGTATCTTGACTCAGAACTCTTCCTCTACCCAGTGGTCCTCAAATTTTAGCATGCTTCAGAATTACCAGGAGGACGAGTTAAAACAAACTAGAATTTCTGATTGAATACGTATGGGGTAGAGCCAAGAATCTGTTTTCCCAACAAGTTTTCAGATGCTAATGCCGCTGGTTTGATGAACATGCTTTGAGAACCTGTGATCCACAGAACATCCCCACCTGGGATTAAGAAGGGCCTTCAGTTGACTGTGGCCAACCTTACTCCTCCTTCCCTTTTCTCTGGTTTACTCAATAGTGCCATGATTCATCGCAGTTGACTAAGCCAAACGTAGGAGTCACCCTAAATTCCTCCTTCTCCTCCTCCATTCTCTTATAGTTGGTCCCCAGGTTTTCTTCATTTCTCTCTTCCTCCTTCTCTCCATCTCCTGCTTTGGTTCAAGTCTGGTCATTTCTCACCTGGATTTTTTTGCAGGTGCTGTCTTCAGGCTTAATACCTGGCCTTGCTCACTGAAGCTTTCTAAATGGGGATTCTACTTAACAATTACTTCATTGTTCAAACATCTTCCGTGGCTTCCTGGTATATTCAATTGGACTTTTTTTTTTTTTTTAAGATTTATTGATTTATGGGGCGCCTGGGTGGCTCAGTGGGTTAAGGCCTCTGCCTTCGGCTCAGGTCATGATCCCAGGGTCCTGGGATCGAGCCCTGCATCAGGCTCTCAGCTCAGCGGGGAGCCTGCTTCCCCCTCTCTCTCTGCCTGCCTCTCTGTCTACTTGTGATCTCTCTTTCTCTGTGTCAAATAAATAAAAATAAAATCTTTAAAAAAAAAAAAGTCCCTCCCCCTTTTAAAAAAAAAAAAAAGATTTATTGATTTATTTGAGGAGGGAAGGGCAGAGAGAGAAGGAGAGAGAAACCCAAGCAGACACTATGGTGGGCCCAACATGGGGCTTGATCTCAGGACCCTGAGGTCACTACCTGAGCCAAAACCAAGAGTTAATCTCTTAACCTACTGTGCCACCCAGGAGCCCTTCAACTATATTTTTCAAACTTCAGTGATTTTCGTTCCAGCACCACAATTTTTGCCATACTGGGTGTAGTTCCTGCACTGGCACACATTTAATGTTTCTGTAAATTGGCTTAACTTCTAACAGAACTTAAAAGCTTGTTTAAGGTAATGTGATTTACCGCTCGAAATGAAAAACAGTTATCACTTACTATAACCCAGAAGTAATTGTCATGTTTAAATATTGAAAACAAAACAACGGTATGAATTTCCCCTAGCTCCTGTATGCCTTTCAAAGGCTCTAATGTTAAGGGCTTCTTCCTTTTTGTTAAAAAGGAAGATTAATCAGGTTAGGAAGGTCCTAAAAACTTACTAGCCCAATCTTGAAAGGTCTTCTTTACATAGTTAGAGGGACTGACAGAGAATGGAAAGGGAACTAAATTTTTCTTTGAGCAATTAAAGAGTATGCAGTGCCTTCTCTGGGTGCCACCTTTACTCATCTCATGTACCCCACTGGAAAAGGACCTACTGTCTGAAAAACACTGCCAGACTCCTTAACATGTCATCCCATGCACCTGACAAACTGGATGACTTTTCAGCATCATTTTGCGCAACTCTCCTAGAACATTGTTTCAAGCATCCTGAAAAACTTGAGGTTCCGTGAACTTGCCATCAGTCATGAATACTATTTGCTATAAGTAATAGAAGGCAAGAGTGAGAATGACCTAGCCAATAAGAGGTTATTTTTCATATACATCAAGGAGTCTAGAGGTGGGTGGCTGCTCATACTGGCTGGTCAATGATGTCAGGACTGTGGGTTGGAATCTCTAGATGTTCTTGGCCTTTCCTTCAGCGCCTTAAGATGTCTGCCACAGATCTGGTCATCACACTGTGGCTTTCAGAGGCAAGAAACCAAGGGCTTCAAAGAGTTGAGTTTCTTTCTAGTCACGAGCTTTCTTCTGATCAAGAGTAGCTCTTTCCCAAGGGCCTTTCAGCACACTTCCTGTTACATCTTTTGGGTCAGAACTGGGTCATGCCGCATTCTAGATCAGACCTGGGCCCACCTTCCTTGAGACTAAAGAACCCCCAACATGAAACATAACCCGGAATCAGGATTCTGCTGGCAAAGGTAAAGGGAGAGTCTTTAGAGAAGGCAAAGAGTGTGTCCTTTGCTCACCACACAACTTCCTTAGGCCTTTTCATACAGGTCTGTTTGCCAAGAACACCTACTTTGTTTACCAGGGGGGCTCCAACTCAAGCACCCTCATTGGTCTTCTTTGACCTGCCAGCAAAGGCAGGTGTCTTCTCCTAAGTTGGCAGAGACACTTAGCCATATAACTGACTTTTACGTAAATGACCATTTAGATCCCGCTCACTAGACTTGTTCTTCTGGGTCCGATACTTGTTTTTCTTCATATCCTCTGGGCCCCGCATTATGCCAGCACACAGTAGGCTTTTACTGAATGCTTGTTGAATTAACCCATTTTCTTTCCCTTCACATATACAAGTCACAAGCAAACCCAAAGTGAGAAATGTTAGGTTGGATTTAACGATAAGCGTACTTTGGAAAATCTTACAAAGAACACTCTAGATCTTGCTGTTGGTCTTTTGTGTCGTTCTATGAAGAATACAGCAATCTCCTATTAGTAACATCAAATTACTATCAGCATAACACTTCTACCACACTGCTGATCTTCTGGCCAACCAGTCACTGCAAATCCTGGAGAGTGGTTTATAAACTTAGTAAACCACTTCAGTCTTGTGTAAAACACATTATACACAGTAATAGCTTCATTTTGGCCGAGTCCGTTTAGGTACAGTTCCACGATTGCATTAAGCTGGTCTGTATTGATATACCCTCAATGTTAAACAGCTTCCTAATGAAGTAGATTGCCTCGAAGCCACTGGAGAGTGCAAGCATACAAACACACACACACACACATGCATACACGTAAAGTTATCACCACCCAAAACAACTGCAGGGGCTGTAATTATATAATATTGATGAACAGTATCGTATACACTTGCATGTGCCAGTTTCTAATGTAGCTGAGTTGATTCTCAATAATGGGTTTCTTGAAATGACCTGGCCCCCACAGAAGTACCTTCAGGTTCAACAGCCCATGTAAAATAAAATAAATGCATAAATAATGTAGCAAGGGAAATAGGTAGCATTATGGCCACACTTCTGGGCGGCTGTTATTTAAAAGCCTGGCAGCTTGGTAGTTAGAAACCACTATGTCCAGGGGTGTTGTAATTCACCATTTGCTCGGAGTCGAAATGAGGCAGAGGAGAGCTCCAGGCCCCTAGCTCATTTTTTATTTAGAGGCAATTTTTTTAATCCATTCGGCCATTTAAGTTCCAAAAATAGAAAAAGGAAAAAGAAATAAACATGCTTCAAATTTAGAAGTTTAGAGGCTGGTTTGGAACCCTCGTTACACAAGGCCTGGGATGTATTTTCTAAGCAACATTTTATAAACTTGTAAGTGCATGGTGAGAGTTTAAACATTTGTTTCGGTGGGGTGTGTGTGTGTGTCTGTGTGTGCACGTGTGCATGTGTCTGTGTTTCTTTTGAATCCGTATGTGATGGTTTATGGAGCAGAGTTTTTCTAGTTTTCTAGTTCAGAGTTTTTTAGTCTTTTTTATATACCCACACACATGTTTTTTGCTGTGTTATTAAATTACCTATCTTACTATTCACCCAATGTTATTTGTAAATGGACTGAATTTTTTAGAACTTAACTAAATAAGTTTACAAAGAAAATTTTATATCACTAATATGAGCAGAAAAATCAATGTCATGTCATAAACAGATGCTGCCATTTATTTTTTTCCTAACACACACTGAAATAAATACATATGCAAAACAAATGCCTAGTGATTCAGAGCTCCTCTGTGTGCCACCTGGAAGAGTCTCAAGGACTGTCAGTGGCCCTTTTAGGGAAATACTCACTTTCTGGTTAAGAACACACATGTTCTAAATCAGGCAGGATTGGTTCAAATCCCATCTTTGCCATTTACCAGAGTGCCATTAGCCATTTGCCAAGTGACTCATGAGCGGGTCTGTTTGTCTCTCTGAGCCTCAGTTTCTGCATCTGGAAAATGGGAATAAAAATTATTAAGCAGTTGGTTGAGAGGATACTATGAGGCAGTACAGGTAAATGTCTTGGCACAGCACCTAAACAATAGCAGATGTCCAAGAAATGTCAGCTATGATTATTATTAATTTGTGACTGAGGAGACGTGGGTGATTACAGCGCACCAACCACCAACAAATTCAGTTCAGAACAAACAAAATAGATTAAGTGTCTACCATGTGACAGGCTCCATGGTAGGCCTTGCAGGCATGGAGATAAGTCTCGAAGGGACACCCATAATGAGCTAATGACAGCAGTGTATGGGAAATGCAGTGAGAGGAAGGTGCTCACGTTATTACGGCAGTCCAGAGGAGAACATGAGGAAAGCCAGCATCACGAAAGCAAAAGGTGCAAATCCATGCATCAGGCCTTTCCTGCGGGGTTACGGGAACATTCGTCTGTACTGAAAGGTACCAAGTAAATTGGATTTCTGCTGGAGAACAGATGATGCCTGACATCCAAACACATATACAGCAATGGAGACATATCATCATTTACTTATGGGCTTAGGTGACACTAATGAATTGGTGAATATCATTGTCAAAGCCAAATAAGTGGTCAAGCAACATGTAAATGGAATTCTAATTTTCTTTCCTTCCGTCGAGGTCACAGGCAGGGGGTTCACAGATACTTTAGATTGGGCCTGCAGAAAAATTTACTTTTTTTTCGAGTTATTACTTGCTAACATGTAGAAATTATGCAATTTTATAAGAAAACCCAGATTTGTATCTTTTTTTAAAAAATGGAAGATGTGGCCATCTGGATTCCCACATATGGTGATTAGGGGCTGGAGTTAAATAGTTGCTGATCTCATAAGATGGGGTGTTCATCATTGAGCTCACCATAGTCCCTACCCATCCAGCTGATGGTGTTGCCTTAGGAACCAGGCAAGTGGGGCCCTTCCTTTGGCCTTAGAGGTATTTCTCTGCCCCCTCTCCAAAGATGCCCTTCCCCAGGAGTTCAAGGAGCCAAGGGATGCCTGCGCTGCGTCTTTTAGACAATACCGCTGGTGCCAAGGGACCCTGGAGATACCTGCCCATGTGACCTGTGCCTGCTTCCAGAGCCTGTAGAGACCTCTTTCTCAGCTCTTCCCAACGTGACTAGCACTGCTAGGATACATACCCTGGGCCTTAGGGGTGGCCAAGAGAAAGCTGGGGTGTTCTCGTGGGGAGGGAAGGGAATGAAGCTTGATGTGCAGGCCAAGGTACCCATCCACTTACACACAGTCCTTTGCTGTGTGAGCTGGAGTCAGGCAAGGGAGGAACAGAAGACTGGATGGTATGTTGCAGGGGAGCACCATGGGCCAGGGACCCTATTATCATCTTCAGGTAAGGAAGTCTGAGAATTCTAACTTTGAACTTGGCCTTCCAGGTCATTGTAAAGTTGTATCCATCCAGGTAGACTAGACCATACTTCAGTTTGTTAATTCTATTTATAACACAAGTATTTAGACATATGGGAGATGGACGTCCATTTACACTCTTTCCCTATGCCTCCAAATGTTAGCAAATATTAGGAGTGGGTCAGTGGCTGGATTTCACTTCTTTCTCTTTGCTGCCTGACCCCCATTAGTACTTGAGTTTGTGGCTCCCACTAGATGTGAGCGTTGCGAGGGTGGCATCCCCCACTCTGCCCCTAGCACAGTCCTCCCTGTCCCCAGTGAATTTTGAATGAGTGACTAGGTAAGCTGAGAGCTTATATCTCAGGTTAGTCCTGCTGGAATTATTTTCTTCTGTCATGGATGTACACACATCCCAATTATATAAAATTTTCTCTTTAAATGCCATTAATTGGGACACCTCCGTGGCTCAGTTGGTTAAGTGTCTGCCTTAGCCTCAGGTCATGATCTCAGAGTCCTGGGATCGAGCCCCACATTGAGCTCTCTGCTCAATGAGGAGCCTGCTTCTCCCTCTGCTGTTCCCCCCTGCTTGTGCACTCCCTCTCTCTGTCAAATAAATAAATAAATTCTTCAAAAAATAAAATAAAATGCCATTAATTGCTAAACTCTTTTTTCTTTTGCTGATTTCTATTTTTCTGATTTAAAATGAATTTTTGTATTTGGCAAAATAATCCAAAAGGTTTAAAAAGGCAAAAAGAACCTCACACGTCGCCCTAACTCCTCTAATGCCACCATTACTCACATTTCGATATCTTTATTTCCAGTCTTTTTTCATCCATTTCTTTTCATAGTTGAGACCCTACCCAGAGATTGATGACAGGAAGCTGCCACACTCCAACTAACTGAGCAGGTTTTCTGCTGCCATTTGTCATCCCTGCGATGCATTTTAAAAGATAAATTGCCTAAGAAACTTCTCGATTTCATGGAGAAATATTGAAGTGAGGAGTGTTATGAACACTTTCCAGAGAGGTGAATGACACGGTTTGAAATTTGTGTGTGTGAGAGAGTTCATGATATACTGTACTTACCAATCGTTCATCATTTTTATCAACATCATGATCACCATCAAGGGTCAACTATTAGCCATCTACTTGTTTACGACCTTTTCCTGTGAAGGTCTATATGAAAAATGCTGCATACACTTGGCCCGTTCCCTTTGGAAACTGACACACTGCCATGAATACATGCTTGTGGTTCAGCCTTTAGTCCACACACATGTATCAGGTGATGCCCCAAAGCCAGGTACCATCGAGATCCCGAGACTCTCCAGTGCAACAGGGGAGAGATGACTAAATTCCAAATTGCAGTAAGCATGACAAGTCAGTAAATAAGGGTGCCGTGGGGACATGGGAGAGAGGTTGCCTTACTCAGCCTGGGCTCCAGGGAGGGCTTCCAAGAAGAGGGGAAATTTGAGTACTGTCTGGAAAGATGAGCTAGGAGTTGGCAGGTGTGGAAAGGAATTGGGTGTCGGGTTGGGGCCCCCTCAAGGGTGTGGCTGGTGAAGAGGAGAGCACCTAACCCACATTTATTGATGACTGTGTACTCTGTATTAAAGGGCCATGCTGGGTACTCAGAAGCTAGAGATGGGTGGGCTAATGAATGAATACATGAACAGATCTTGGGTGACACCCCACCTAATGGAACATTTCAGATCTACATCCCGATAATAAAGCCTAAGCCCAAGGTGTTCTAGAATATCCATAATAAAAGTAATTTAAAATGCCCTCTATCATTTGGCAGCGTCTATCCAAAATTGCTTAGACCATGACCCAGAAATTCTAGTTCTTGGTTTCTGCTATAGAGAAAAAAGACTTGTTCAAATATAACTTGCTTGTGTAAAAGGGCAGCACTAGTTGTAAAAATGAAAAAAAAAAAATGGAATCCCCTGAAATATTTGTGCGTAGATGAATGGTTGCCAAAACTACATGGAAAGTTAGAATGAGGTAGATTTATATGTATCCAGTAAAGATTCCAAGACAGCCAAAGGGGGGGAGGAAATCAAGTAACCCACATAAAATATGATATCATTTGTGTAAAAAGTGATCTTTACATGTTGCAGACACAAAAAAATATCATGTCTTCTATAGTTGCAGAGATATACAAGGTTTTATTAGTTCATAGGTACACATTTCATATAAGTACTCAGATAATCAATTAAATGCATTACCAGAGGACATTTGCCAACTGCAAATCGTGGCTAACTCTGAGGGCTTCAGAGATCAGAGGAGGTAGTTGGAAGAGAATATGGCCTTAACTTTTAAATTTCTTTACAGGGAGCCTGCATTCTGTGAATTACTTCTGCAATTAAAGATTAATTAAAACAATGAAATGTTCTAACTTTCACAGTTAATCAGTACCTCTGATTTGGGAAAAAACTGAGCAACACGAAACAAGACACTACAATGTTCCTACCCTGTGACTCCATCATTTTCCTTTCAGAAATCCATCCAGAGGAAGTCACCCCATGGAGTCACAGAGGCTTTCCTATAAAGATGTTCAATGCATTATTACTTATCATGGCGGGGAGGGAGGTGAGGAATCCTCTGAACTGTTCAATAATGGGTAAAAGCTTAGGTGGTAAGTTTGTATATGGACTGTTGGGAAGCCATCAAAACTTGGTTGCAGAAGAATTTTTCTTTGACTTGTAAAAGTGTTCACAAAGTATGATTAAGTCAGAATAGAAAAATGTGAAAATAGTATGATTGCTAATATACTATAAGCACAAACACACATATACAAGACCCAGTGGGGTGGGATGGGGGACCCAGGAGAACAATTGGATGGGGTCTCAAGTTTCCTTAAGGTCTCAAACTTACCCTTTTGGCATCTCTAAATGCAGTTTTATAAATAATCACAGGGGCACTCTGAATAGTTATACATAGTCACATATAGTTATAGTTACACATACTCTTGCCATGTAACAATCATGTGACTCTGATTGTTGTATGTAAACATTTAAAATACAGCACATTTTTTTCCCCATCCTGCTTTACATTATTGCCTCACAAATAGAGGAAGCCCAGACTGCTCTCAGTCACCGAGAGGGCCCGGTCTGCCACAGGCACAAAGGGGCACAAGGAAACACCCCAAATGGGAGTGTACGTGCTGGTTGTCTGTTGGTAGTGGGATTATAGACTTTTTTAATGGTCCATTTTCTGCTTTACCTAAATTTTCTACAACGAACACGTGTATTTCTTTCATAATTTAAAAATAGCTCCTAGAGTAAAAATTAAAAAAAAAAAACCCCAACAACCAAAAACAAAAACAAAAACGGAAGAGGAAATGTCCTTTAAAACACAAAAGCAACGCCCGGCTCTAGAATGTGCCACATCAGGATGCCCCCGGGCGGAGACCGAGGCAGACTGGCACCAGGGCTGGCCAGAAAGAATGCAGCTGGACCTTGCTCCAGTATGTCCCAGAAAGGCCAGCGATGACTTCTGCCCCCACCCGTCCCCACACTGCGCTTCTGTGTGAGGCCAGGGTGACTCTGCAGGCCAGAGGGACTAGACTATTCTGGTTCAAAGCAGGACCTGACAGTTGGAGGGGGCAGGGAGTTAATCCAGGCTCCTGATAAACTGGGTGATCCTGCAGCCCTGGTTCCGTGGCTCTAAATCAGGGTGCGTGGGAGCAAGGAGGAGCCGCTCATTTGCAGGAACAAATGGGATACTCAGGTCGGGCTGATAAATAAATCCCTTTATCAGGGGACTTCAGAACAGGATTTATTTGCATGACAGACAAACAGCACACGGGAGGGCAGGCACAATAGGGTGAGAGGAGACGAGAATCACTAGATTACAGTGGAATCTCTTATTAGTGGGTTTGGGCCCTATTCTTGACAGGTTCAGGGGGTACATGCGTGTGTGTGTGTGTGTGTGTGTGTGTGTGTGTTTTATAGCCAACAAAAGTGAACACTCTTTCCCACCACCCCCCACCCTCATGCTCCAGGCTTTTTTCTTCCCACTAACAAAGCGGGTGTAACTGGTTCTATCAGCAGAGCAAACACACCAGCGTTCAGTTTTTCCCCTTGCGAGGAAATCGCTCCTGCCTCTTGGCAGGAGAGACAGAAGCACGATAGGTCAGGGAGCAAACAGAGTGTCTAGTGGCGAGCAGCAGGGGCCAGGAGCCAGCACCCTCATTAGAGGAAGCCACTACTGTTTCCAGGCTGCTTCTATTCAGTGAAAGCAGGTCATTACAAACACAGCGCGTTTTTGCATATTAACCAAATTAAAATAATAATATGTTCTCTCCTTTCATGTGCTATACTGATAAATCCCAATTTATGAATGAAACATGCTGATTAGTTAGTTAAAAAATAATTAGTCCCAGAATGTGTTTCTGAGTTGGGAGACTTAATGAATGCACACAAATACGTTTTCCGGAGTCCTCAGCACATTAGTCTTTTAAAGCAAAATATTCATAAGATGCCTTCGTGAGAGAAAAATGATGAAGTAGCCTGATTTTATTTTTCTTTCTTTCTCACTGCCTAGGGTAAAATTTGGATGTTATTTGCTGCCTGGCAGGCTGGGTCACTTCAGAATTATGGATCCAAATGATGGCTGATATATTCGACAGAGTCTTGACATTCGGATAGTAAAGAGAAAAGGTCTCAGCTCTGAAGTTCCTTCTTGTCCTGGAGAAGACCTTTTCAATTCTGTTATGGAGCCTTCATTTCTGGGGTCAAGAGGTTCATTACACAAAGACTGGGAGACAGTTGAGAATCAGAAGCTAGCATCCCAAGACCACAGTGGGGTCTATTAGGTTTTCATTGTGTTCCTACATGTGGGAAAATGAGTACTGGGTTTTGGACAAAGTCTAGGTATTTGGGCCACTGAGAATCAGAAGGTTCCAAACACTCCAAGGTCAAAGGGGCATAAGGATGACCACCAGGCTACAGGCCTTTAACCTGAAGACCACCTGAACCATTTCTAGCCTGGGAGACTGTACCCAGCAAAACTGCACAATTCCACAACGTCTAGTGCATTGCATATTGTAAACCGCCCCCGAAAATTCCTTGACTTGCCCATCCGATGTGCGTCATACGATAAAATTGTTCAGTTTCCATCGTTGGACCAGATCACTATTTCTTTGACTGAGCCTCCAGGGAAATAGAGGCTTGGGTTTAGAAACTTTGTTGTACTGAAATCACACACCAGACTCTCTCTCTTCTGCCTCTCTGCCTTGAATGTTTCTTGGGCCTAGAGTTCCCCCTCTCGCAGTCTGCCTAAACAACGTGCTCTCACAACTCAGCTCAAGCATCTCCTCCTCCAAGAAGCTCTCTCTCAGTCCACCACAGGCTGACATTCTCTCAGTCCTGTGTAAAGGCTGGGATGTGTTCTGACACATTAGGCAACCACTCAGCCTTGTCTGTCTGTACCAGCCATAAAATATCTCAAAAATCCCCTGGATCCCTCCTCCCTCCTCCGTACTCTGTGGTCCCACAGCGCTCTGCATGTATCTCTGTCTTTATTATCCTGGATTTTCATTGTTGGTTTTTCCTTTCCTGCCTCTCTGAGTGCAAGGCCCTAGAGGGCAGGTGGGAATATCACTCATCTTTGTAGCTAGCCCAGGGCTCCCACAAGGAAGGTATCAATAATGGAAAGAGAGAGAGAGAGAGGGCCTAGGAGAAGGGAAGATGGGTAGAAGACGAGCAACAGGGGGTGGGGAGTTGGTATATTTTGGGCCCACGTGCTGATCACCACGAGGAAGTGGCCACAGGCTATAAAGCTGTCTTTATAGACACCTCCCCCAGCCATCTGCCCCCAAAACTCTGGCACAAGAAATCTCTGCCTTTCCTATAAAAATTTCAGCTCATATGCAAATTGTATATAAGTGTTGAGTATTATCTGGGTTTTGCATTTGGAAAGAAAAAAAAAAATCTCTTGCTCTCGCCTGTGTCTGTTTTATTGTCCAGCCCTTTGAGGCTCTGGTCTGTGAGTGCCTGTGCCAGTGTTTGTGGCTGAGAATGGGCGCTTTATGTGCAAAGGAAGCAAGGCTTTTCTTTGGCTGGTTCTCTGAACCCAGCTGCCAGTCACAGGGCTGGCTGCGTCCATCCGCATCAAGGAAGTCTCGGTCTGTGTTTGAGTTCTGTACTGAGGAGGCTGCTGCCTAGCCGAGCTGGCCTCTAGGGCATCCCGTGTGTGAGTCAGGAGTGCCTTGGGCCATGGAAGGCTCACAGCTTAAGCGCCAGGCAGCCCAGAGCAAGGGCACAGAGCCCTTCCATGCCTTCCTCATTCGGGAAGCTACAAGCTGTTATGGAAAGGAGTCAGGCAGACGGCGCACATCTGCTTCCAGATCTTCTGCTGTGTGATCTTGGTTAGGCTTTTCCACCTCTCTGTGCCTCCCAGGTCCTTATCCATAAAATGGGGAGAGCAGAATTGTCACCCTGACAGAGTTGCTCTGAGGAACTGAGACGATGCCCCTAATCACGTTTTGTGAACGGAAAGGTTAAATGCACACGTGGGTTTATTATTCACAAGCGATACAAATAGGACTTTTAACAGAAGCACCGAGGTACAACACTGCTGCATTCTGTAGGCAGGGCAGGGACTGCCAAGTAAAGAATTTACAAAAGAAAAATCCCCAAACCAGTGCTTCACTCCTCGAAGCTCTTCACCACTTTGGAGGATAGAATGGGGTTGGGGGGTTGAGATTTAGGGAAGGTTTTGTGAAAATTTCTTTGGAAAAAGAGTTTGTGCTTCAGTCTTCCTCCTTCGTCATTCAGGGACGCTCAGAGAGCTTGTTTTGCAGTGAGGGATGTGGTGGGCCTGGGTGGGATGCATGCTTGGGGAAGCCACAGTGGCTGATGGCGGCAGAGGAGGGAAGGTAGTGACATGACCCTACGATGGGTAGGTGACAGGCTGTCATCATAGGTGGTCAGGCAGGGACATCTCCAGAAAATCTGTGTGAAACTGTCAACCTAAAACATCTGTCACACTTAGAAAGGGCAAAGGCTGCCTTTGACAGTATACAAACAATTGAGAACTTCCCTATCCCCATTACCTTCCTTCTCTAGCCCCACAGGATCCTTGGAGGATCCAGAATATAGGTTAGCAAGCTAGTGGGGGAGCAGAAATGCTGCCAGCAGGCCCTATGGGGAAGAGAGGAGAAGATGTAAGTACTGAACTCGTGCAGTGTCCATGAGTTAAAGTGACCACAGGACCTTTTATTACCTAACAGTGGTTAGGAAACTCATGGGATTGACCATATTCTCATTCCAGAGCAAGGAACAGATTGCACACAATGAATAGGTATAAAGGGAAATGATAGGCCAAAATAAAATTGCTTTTATAGGAATCCTGCTTGTCCAATGTATTGGATGAATTATTATTACTTATCTAGCACTAACCATGTGCTAAGCATCATACAAAGCACTTTAGATTTTTTTTTTAATAACCCATGGAGGTAAATGCTATTAATATG
This sequence comes from Martes martes, assembly GCF_963455335.1. Taxonomy (NCBI): domain Eukaryota; kingdom Metazoa; phylum Chordata; class Mammalia; order Carnivora; family Mustelidae; genus Martes; species Martes martes. The sequence goes on from NC_137892.1 coordinate 103,813,392, forward strand.
TCCATTTTGCAAAGGAGGAAACCAAGGCTCAGAAAAGTTAGATCACCTGCCATAGGTTGCAGGATGGGAGGGAGCCAGTACTGGGAGCCAGGTAGTCGTGCTCTAGAATTACCCTACCACCTTCCCACCTCACCGTCTCAGTAGGCAGATCAGACAAGGTATTTGGTGAATGGTTAGAGTTGTCCTTCATGCCTCCAAGTGCACTCGCTAAAAATACTTCAAGAGTGCATAGGAATTCTCAGCAATTCCTTTAGGGAGGGACTCCAAGGAGACATGCTGTTTTGGTTAGAATGATTTGGTTTTAAATATCAAGACCCACTCAAGCTAGCTTAGGGCGAAAAGGAAACATCAAGAAGATACAGGCCCATGTTCCTGTCGCCCGTCCGGACTCTCCCTGCCTCCATCCCCCTGGTTTCTGCTTCTTACTCCTCCTTTCCCTCTGCACATTCTTCAATCCATTTTGCAGAATTAGGCTGCCTCAGATCCCAAGTTAGGACAGGCACCTCAGTGCCAGCTCTGCAGAGACCAGTCGGCCGAATCCTGATTCGAAGTGAGGAGGCAGTTTCAGTTAAATATACACGCAGTACCTACTACATGGCCAGGCATTATCGTAGGCATTTGGGATATAGCAGTGCACAAAATAGGGGGAAAAAAGAAACAAAACACATCAAAACAAACCGGGGGAGGGGGAGGGGAAGAAGGAGGGGGTCCCCTTCTTGTGAGATTCTGATTGGTCTATCTGGGGGGTCAGCTGACCTCTTCCCTTGGCCCAATCAAACGTGTCCGGAGGCGGGGCCACAGAGTACAGGCTGGTGGCTGGAAGCCCAGAGAGGAGACTGAGCTAGGTGTGGAATCCAGGGCTCCCTGTCTGTGAGGCCATCTGAGCTGAGCCAGATTTCAACCTACCGTTGAGCTAGTTCTAGCAAGGTTTCAGCCCTACATAGTGACAACTGTCGACTGTTAGGTCCCACTGACCGTCTCTCTCAGGAGAGTCCCCACCTCATCAGCCTCGTCCTCAATCTCTGTCATGGCAAGTTTGACACACATTGTCCCTTATCCCACCCCTTTTTGTGGTGGACGAAGCCGGATCTTATTTCCCCATTGCTTTTTGTTCTTCTTTCTCCTGCCTGAGTGAATGCCTGTCGTGGGGAAATTGGGCAGTCTCCCCCTGCGCTCATGCAGGCGGCAAGCAGAGGCAGAGCTGGAGAGGACAGCACACCCCGAGGAGGAACTCTATCCTGGGGCTCTCGTGCCCCCACACTGTCTCCTCTGAGGCAGTGACACTGCTTTGTACAACCGAGCCTGGCTGTGTGGGAGCCTGTCTGAACGGGGGAAGGGGGGGGGGGCTTGTCAAAGTGGCCTCATCTCTTTCATTGTCCTGCAGGTGGGGGATCATGATGACCTGGACGGTTAGGGTCCTCCCCTGCTTCCTGTTTGATGGCCGCTGGGATGGGCTTCGGTACTGCCAGCTGCTGCTTTTCAATTGGCCGGCTTCTGGGCCTCCCCCCTTCCGACCATTTCTACAGCCATTTTCCTTCTTTCTTTCCTTTTCCTTTTTTTTTTTTTTTTTCAAACATGAGCTACTGCGCACTCAGTAATGGAATAGATTACATCAGATCCTGCGTTTGCCAGCCTCAGCGCTAAGCTGGCTTCTCACTGCTGCAGCCCAGGACACCTACCTGGTTTATACTGGGATGGAGCTCACGGCGCAGATCCCCTCCCCCAGACAGGTTTCTGTGGGATCTCCAAGTTTTGTCGGTTGAAAAGTGTGGCACATTGTCTTCTCCTCATGGTTACGGACATGAATGTCTAGGTGGGGGGGCATCAGAATTCCATCCAGCCAGAGTCACGAATGTGACTTAACCCTTGATGCCCTGGTTTCCTTGTGTAAAATAAGGTTGATAATAGCTTCCTCCTTGCATAATTTTAAATTTTAAGTTTAAGTTTGAATTGGGATAATGTCTTGGGGTCTGTCAGGAGCTTAGCAGGGTTCCTGGCACATGGTAGCGACCCAACACACTGGCGGCCATTGTTAATGTATTCCTTACATCTCTTCCCCATCTCTGTTCCCCCACCTCATCTCCACGGACACAGTGTGCTAGAAGAAGGTCAGACAGACCTGCAACATTGAGACAATCACATACGCTCTAGGGTTGTCGTGAAGAGTAGAGGAGCTCATGGCCATAATCATAATAAACATGTGTGAGTGCTTTATACATCTACTATTTTAATCCTCACAGCAACTCTAGGAGGTACGGACAATTATTACATGGGTTTTACACATGGGGAGGCTGAAGCATTAGTGGGGTCCTTTGGCTCAGGGTTAGAAGCTGATCAGTGGTTAAGGCAGCAAGTGGGTAGGGAAACATGTCCGTTGGCTGTGTCAGTCCCACTCCCTACCACAGGCCCCGAAGTGCCTGGCAGCCTGTAGGAGTTCAAAGAAATGTGAACTTTCTCCACGCTGCAGATCTATAAATGACAAGACTACAGAGGATGTTAGGGACACTGTCTATGTGAATCATTAGGGAATAAAATCAAGCCAATGACAGAACCAAGTAAGGTTAAGGGTACGCACCATGTGTGTCGGGGTCCTCCTGAGGGCTTGGTATGTATAATTGAATATTAATCCTGAGAAGTTCCCTGTATGGTACGGGAGTGTGCCTCAGTGGTTCATGTGAATTCTGTCCCCGTATACATCTGACATTCCTGATCTCAGATTAGGTCTGAAGAACCATTTTTTCTTACAACTCGGAGGGAAAATGACTCTTGCGACTGACCCAAATCGAGCAGCAAACAGGATGGGCAAAGATTTGGAAGGACAACCTTGTTGTGGCCAAATTTCCAGCCTTATTTTCCACTGGTCTGGAAAAATATATGCACAGAGCAAAGCACTATCCAGGCTGAGAAGCTGGAGGGGTCAGTAAGCGGCTGGCAGGAAACAGATGCCACACTTAAATTAGTGATTCGAGAAGAGTTTCATAAAGGAGCTATTTACAAAGATGTGGGGAAACCATGGGAATAGTGCAGTTCCCTGGGGCCGGTAATAACTGAGTGCTGTCACCTCCCCGAGGCCTGAAGAGAGAGGGGACAGAGCAATGACCTGAACCCTGAGGCAGTACTGTATGGAGAGGCCCACCTGGCAGGAGCTGTGCCTTTTGGTAGAGGGACCCAGCCAACCCACAGTGGCCCAGCAAGACGGAGGCAGGGGAATAAATAAATAAAAACCTTGCTCTCCTGCCTCCTTCCCATTGCCGGCTCCCTCTGTTTGAGATTTCCCATTGTTTGAGCCCAAACAGGAACCAGAGGGCAAGGGGCTCCATTGATTCGATCCACCCAGATCAGCCTTCCCAGGGCACAGAGCGTGGTGGAAGAGGATGGAGTGTGGGACTGCATGGACAAAGGGAAGATTTCTGGAACACTGCTTCTCAAATGGAGCCATAGAGAGGCCACTGTCTCCCTGGGACTGGAGATTCGCAGGCAAAGAGGAAGTTTGGGACCGCAGTGGTGGTGGCCTGTTTCTGGGATTATATATGGGCTGGTGTGCTCACATGCTTGGCAGACTTGTGCAGGCTGAGCCATTAGCTTGACATCCCCCTCAGTCCCTTACGCCTTGGATGGGGTCTCTACCAATTCAAACTGAACAAAGTATTGAATTCCATTTTTCTTTATGATTATGCTCTTCCAAGTCAGAAATGGCCAAAGAGGACTTTGCAAGTTCAGGACCATCTCTGACTGCAAACCTATTCATGTCCTTTAGAACTGGCATAAATCTGACTACTTCTGTGACTTCTTTCCTGATGTTTGTGTATGTCCCTCTCATTGTCTAAAATAAAAACCCCACGATGGCATGTTTTAGTCATCTCCGTATGCCCAGAACCTGACACGAGGCTACCTTAGAATCCTAAAAAATATTCATTCAGTCTGATTGTCCCTGTAGTCCTCGACAGATTCTAATTTAACCAGCGTTTATTAAGCCCCTACTTTCCAAGCACTGTGTCAGGTCATTTTCATCTCAATTCTCTAACGTAATAGTCCCAAACAGCCCTTGCTATTATCCCCATCTTTACAAATGAGGAAACTGAGGCTCAGAGAAATGAAAGAGGTAGAGCCTGGATTTGAACAGAGTTCGGCTTCCCTGGTTGAATACCCTTTCCTTTCCTGCTCAGAAGATGTTTCCCGATTGGTCATTGGACAGTTACTTCATGCATATGCATGAGCTGACTGCATGAATGAGCCCAGTGGAGCCTGTGTGTGTGTGTGTGTGTGTGTGTGTGTGTGTGCTTTGTGAAGCTCTGAACATCATCGATGGTGCTGGCCTTCACACCGGGTTCACCCCATTTTGATGGTTGCAGCCCAAAAAAGTGCCCCTGGATATCATCCCCTTCATGTCTACCTTAAACCCACCCTGCAAGGTGAGCTCAACAGCAAGTCAGATGGGTGCTGCCCTTAAACTTGGCTTTTGGAGTCAGGAGCCTGACCCTCTCCTAAGTAGCTTGCTCCCGTTGATTCAAAAGACACCTATTTCTGAGAGTTCCTCTGTTGAACATAGAAAACATAACATTGCCAAGTGCTTACCCTTTAGGTGTTGTAGAGCTGCCACAATTCTAATCAACCAGTAAAATCCACCTGTCTCAGAAGAGCCCCCAACATGCCCCCACTTACCAGGAAGAGAAAGAAAGTTAAAAGCTGGTTCTTATACAAATTCCATATGCCCTGAATTGGCATATAGTTCTCTCTGTCTTCATAACATCCCTAAATACAGGAATTGTTGTTTGTCATACTTTGTAGGTGATGGGCCTGAGGCTTTGGGATGATGGGGCATTTGTCCAAAGTCACACAGTTAGGAATGGCAGAGCCAGGTGCAGGGCAGACTTGGACTTCTGGCTCTTGGCTGTGGACGTGACCAGCCTGAGGGAGCTTTCTCGAGTGTCTAAGCCCGCTGGCCTCAATCACAGGTAGGATCACCTCGATTCCTTCTCATTACCTTCTGCCCTATTTTACTGAGGATTCAGGGCAGATTCGGATCTGGCCTAGAAAAACATCATTCTGACCCCTCAGAGGAAGACAGAGAGAGATAGAGAAAGAGAGAGGAATGTGTTTCTAGGCTGTTCTGTAGGAGCGAAGGCATTTTCATGACAAGCCTTTCTCCTTCCCGCTAATCCTCAGGACACTTTATCTTCCCCTTCCTCTGGCTCTGTCACAGCCTGCGTCGTCTCTGCCCTATCTCCCTCTCTAGGCAGGGGCCTCTCCAAGGGTAAGGTCTGCAGCCCGTCCTCAGCCTCCTCTCACACCCAAAGTCTCAGCGTCCATCAACACGTACCAAGCACCCATCCCATGCCAAGTTCCCTATCAGACACTTTCACAGCTGCGACTGCTTCTTTCTAGTGACCACCCATGTGGAGTACATTGTAGGATTAGCCCATTTTACAGATGGGGATGCTGAGGCCGGAGGGGCGAAAGAACTAATCCAAAGCCAGACTAGTCAGTCAGGAGCAGTGAGCACTGGCCAGTTTTGCCCCACTACCGGCGATCTTCCCACAGCATCGCAGCCAGCAAGTGCTCAATAGATGTTGCCTGAATGAAGGAAGGGAGGGAGGGGAAGAAGGAGGAATATTGAAAAAAATGCAAAGACAGCAAAAAAAAAAAGAGAAACAAAAGACTGTCTCAAAGCGGTAAATTGGTGGAAGATTAAAGAAACGAGCCTAGGTCTAACTTCCTTTCTTCTGAGGTCATGAAAAAAAGAAAAGAAAAAGGCACACGGCCAAGATTAGGGAAAGAAACACAGAAGCAGCTGGAATTTTGGCTTCATATGGATCTTTCACCAGGCGTTCTAGGGGTGTGGCAGCGCTCTGTCATATCAGGACGAACAGCATAGCACGTGTGCTCCACGTTGAAACGGTAATGTTCTTTTCAGTGAACTTGAGCAATTCATACATATGGTTTACATATATGAATACACACAGTGCAGTTAGAGAGGTCATTGCCCTTGGAGTTAAATGACCAACATTCCCATTCTAGGTCTGTCCTTCCCTAGCCACCCAGCCTTAGGTAAAAAAGTCTTCTCTCTCTTAACCTTGGTTTTCTCATCTGGAAAATACGCTTGACCAGAGTCCTCATTTCACAAGGGGTTAGTAAATCTAAGTAAAGTAGCAAATAGAAGCCCCTAACAGGGATTTAGTGAAGTGTTTCCTGCATTGTTCTATGTGATTTGATTCACTTCAAATGAGGGAAAGGAAAGCAGCCTCCTCTGCTACCAGCTCCAATACCCCTGCCCGCGATAACATGTGGAGACAGCTCAGAGTAGCCTGGGTTTCCATGGAGTCTGGGGCCAGGCTGTTGGCATTTAAACGTGGCTTTGCCATGGCTAAGCTGGATGACCTGGGGCAACTAACTTAACCTCCTTTTGCCTCAGTTTTCTCACCTGTAAAGTGGGCATAATTATAGGACTTCCCTCTTAGACATCTCAAGAAGGGTATGGTCCCTGGGAACCTTGCCTGGCACAGAGCAAATGTTCAGAAAACGTTCATTATTATAGCATTAGCGTCTTCATTATTACGTGCTGAGTGTTTTCCTTATGGCTGCATTCCAACTGTTGCATCCGCTTCTTCACCTCCCCTGTATCCCCGCCGCTGAGCTGGAGGACCAGATCTGCAGGGCAGAGAGCCATTACTTAAGCGACGAGGGAGTCTCGTCGTCTTTAGTGATGTCAGGAGGGTTCCTTATCAATAATTGAACAGTTTTTCCAGGAACCCAATCTAGAGAGTGCAGTGCCCTGGCTGCAGTGGGGACTGGCTGGCTGGGGCTCCTGGAAGGTTCTGGGCACAGTGGGGATTGTTATCTGCCTGCTTTGCAGGCAGAGGGGTCTGCTTGCTGCTGGAAGGGCTCCTGCTACAGGATGGGGCTTGAGATTCAGGGGTGGTCGCAGGGCCCTCCATTTGCCCCCGGGTCTTGCTCTCACAGTCCTGTTCCAGCAGCCCCAAAGAGATGGTCCTGGTATGCTCGAGGGATCCTGGGACCTGGAAGTCATTCTGAACACCAACCCCCACCACTGCTCACTTCCAAGCCATCCACAGGCCCTGATGACTTTGTTTTTAAACAGGACCCAAATCGGCTCCCTTCCTCCACTCTCATCACCACTATCCTGGTCCAGGCCTGCTGGGGCCCCCACAGCAGCTTCTTGCCAGCTTACCTGACTCCCACTACAACCCCACCCCCACCCCCAGGGTGCATGCGCCCTTGCGCACAGACACACACACACACACACAGACGCGCACGCATACGTGCACACAACAGCTAAGAGTAATCTTTCTAAAATGCAAATTTGGGTCCTGTCACTTCCATGCCTAAAACTTTCAGTGCTTCTGTGATGCTCTTAGGAAAATATCAACCCTCCACATGTCCTCAAGGCCTGTGGTGAGCCTCTGTCCAGCTTCACCAGAAGCTCTTTGCATCTTCCTCCATGACCTTCCCACTACACCCCCATATCAGTCCCTGTCACAAAAACTTCACAGCTCCCGTCTGTTCTTCTTCTGTGTCTGCCTCCTACTTAGCCCTCAGATAACGTCACCTCCTCAGAGAAGCCTCTCCTGACCTCCTTGTCTAAGTCAGTGACCCCACACCCCAGCCCTTCTTCCCTCTTCAGCCCCTGAACATTTCTACCATGAGACTCATCTCAACCAGAATGATTCTGTCAACCTGTTGGCTTCCTTCTTAGTAGTCTGTCTCCCCCACCACGAGGGGAGCCCACGTGGACACAGATCCTGTCTGTCTTTCTCACAGCTGTATCCAATAGCTCCTGATGCCTGGGAGGTGGGCAGTAACTATTTATTAAATGGATGGCTGGAAGCTGGGAGGTCGTGGAGTGTTGCAGAGGGAGCACTGGACTTGGAGTGTAGAGTTCTGAGTTTGAGTCCCAGCTCTGTGACCTGCTCACCGTGTGTGATCAAGCACATCCTTACACCCCCGAAGCTGCAGCTGCAGTCAGAAACCCTGTGGTCTAGCGGGGGCTCTGCCGCTTGAGGACTGTGTGAGCTCAGGCAGCTCACCTTATCCCTCGGGGTCTCTGTTTCTTCTGCTGTCAAATGAGGGTGGTACTGTGTACCTCACAGGAAGGTTGTCAGTGGAATGTGTGAATGGAGGTTGTGGAGATGGGGTGTGTGGAATCCATGCATGGAGAGAGAGTCTGGCACGTTCTGTGGGTGAGGTGGGGGGAACCTCGGGCCTGCCGGATCCTATGAGAATTCTGCACTGAGCGGGAAAGACAGACCCTGCATTTACCCTACAGAAGCCACAGCTGGAGAAGCAAGAGGCAACCTTACAAACTAAATCCTCTTAGATGGCATCCCACTTGCAAGGAACCAAGCCAAAACAACAGCCCCCCCTCCCCCACCCATATCCCCCCCCACCCCCGGCCCCACCATGTGTGCTTCCTCCCTTTAGGGAAGGAGCGTTCCCTCCCGATTTCACTAAATTTCCCTTCAGGAAGGGGCTGCCAGGGAGCTCAGAGACACCTCAGACCCTCAACCACAGGCTGTTCTCCTGCACTGTGAGTGTCCATGATACAAATCAGCTTTAACCCAGAGGATTATTTACCAACTTCAGAGGGTCCCCCGGGGGAACCGACATGGGTGAACGGCTCTGAAGGGGTCACATTTGCTTTGAGATTTTATCATTGGCTGGAAAAAAGGATCGACAAGGTAAAAAAAAAAAAAAATATGTAAGATGCTTTGCACTGAAGTGAGCGCTGCTGGCCTAAGGGGGATGGCCCTTCCTCCAAGGGTCCTAGAGCAACTGACATTTAAATTTTACAGCGTGAATTCCCAGCTATAGAAACAGCTTGACTACTGGGACTCCTGTAGGAGAAAAGATTTTTATTATTGTGACTCTAAAGATCTCTAGTCCGAAGCGCCCCCCCCCCCACTTTTTTTTGTTTTGGCTCCCACTGAAACCATTTCTTTCGCAATTATGACCCAGAACTCGGGGTTGGGCTGGTGTTAAAGCCAGAAAGGGCCATCAAGGCTTAGCAGATTCACTCCCACCTGTTTGCCGGGGTGTTGCTTTTTTTTACTGTATCTTTAAAAAAACATTAACGTGGGTAAGTCACTGAACTCAGCACCTGGTATACAGCACACACTCTGTAAACATTGGCTGTTATCATTCCTACTCCCATTTTATTAGCAGGAGAACATATAAACACACTTCATAGTCAACAACCTCAGATCCTTTTTTGGGAGAATGAGGTGGAGGGTGAAGAAATTCTGGGAACGGGGGAGTACGTTCTAAGTGCCAGGATAGAGTGAATTTTGTTCCGGTGTCGGATGACCCTTAATGCAGTCACCTTAGCACCATCAGAGGATGCCTGGCTGTCTCTCACTCCCAAAGCTGACCTAGATAAAAAAGAAGCCCCTGCTTGGAAAAGAGGAGGAAACTGGCATAATGAAGATATCTACCAGGTCCCTCCAAATACCTTGTCATATTCAAGGCAGACAGGACTTATTTTTCCTCCACTTAGGTATAGAAAAACCAAGCCAAAATACAATTCAGGAACTTACCAAAGGACTAGAGCTAGAAAACAGCCATGTTGGATTTGAACCTAGATCTTTATGACTCTGAAGACTGCTGTCATCCACTGTCTGGAATTGGTTCTCAGGTCCCGGCTACTTCTTTAGGAGCCTGCAGCAAGTTTTAGTTTGCCAAGTTTGCATGGGTTCAAAAAGGAGCATCCTGACTTGTGATTTATGTATGAGGGTTCATTCCTCATTTGGCAAGCAGCCCAGCTCCAGACCTCTGACTTCTTGTAGTTGGTGAGACTTCTCATCTGTAACCCAACCTACGACCCAAAGTAAGTTCTCTGCTCTCAGGGATGCTTGAATATTTCATGGTGACCTGGGTGGTGGTAGAGGAGAGATCGCTCGGCTCTGGGGGCAGGTGAGGCTGCTAATGGATCAGCCACAAGCCCCAGGTGTCCAGGGGCAAGGATAGATGGCCCATCAGAGAAGGCAACCAAATGACGATGCTTCGAGTTAAGCATCGCTAAGCACAGGGCTGCAAGTTTGTAAGAGGTCAAATTTTTAAATGCCCAATTTAGGGGGTCCCTCAAACCTGGACTTAGAGGACAAGCTGCTTTAACATTTTTTATAACCTTTATATCAGCCCTGAAACACACACACACCCTAGAGAAGGCTGGTTGAGCACCCCACTATGCAGATGGGCAAACCACAGCTCCCAGAATTTAAATGACGTGCTCTGGGTTACCCCGGAGGTAATGGCAACTCTGGGATCTGATCTCAGTTCTCTCTGACTCCATCTAAGAGAAGTGACTAACCATGCAAGAGGTCTTGGGACATGGAGAAAGAAAAGAAACCTAGGTTCTGTTGCCATGTTTTCCACACACTTGCCTATGACCAGATTGCTTCCCCGCTCTGAGCTGCAATTTCCATCAAATGAGGAATTCTTGGGCTCTGTGATGTCATCGTTAATATGGCTTTTTCCCCAACAGCAGGTTAGGTAGGAGCTATGGCAGAGAAGGCAGGGAGGGGACCAGGAGATGGGAAGGCCATTCTAATTCTGTGCCTGAGATCCCCACCCAGAGAACGCAGTCGTCAGTCTTGGGCAGAGAAATGAACTGCCCACCAGGAAGCTGCTTGTGTGTTGGCTGTTTTTTTGTTTTGTTGTTGTCGTTGTTGTTGCTGTTTTTTTTTTTTCTTTTTAAAGTCTTTATTTATTTATTTGAGAGAGAGCACAAGCAGGGGGAGCAGCAGGCAGAGGGAGAAGCAGGGAACCCGATGGGGGACTCTATCCCAGGACCCTGGGATCATGACCTGAACCAAAGCAGACGTTCAAGGGATTGAGCCTCTGAGGTGCTGTTGGCTCAGCGAATTGGCTGTTTTTTAAGAGTTCAAATGCAAAGAGAGAATGCTGATGGTTAGGGGGAGAAGCCTGGGAGGCCAATCATCTGGATGGTGCCTCTGTGGGCCATGTGGTCTGTGCTGCTAGGGAAACAGGAACTTGAATCCAAAAAGAGTGAGGGAATGGTTCTGAAAGGTGGGGTCCAGCCAGGTGGGAGGTGGTTCAGTTTAGAACGCCAGCTCTACACTTCCCACTTGTCCAGCAGTGATTCAGTGCATGCCTACTATATGCCAGGCACTGAGCAAGGTCCTGGGAACATGAGGTGAGCAAGACAGACACGGCCCTCTCCAGGCCTACGTCCTAGTGGGGGAGGGACGTGCTATCCCTAAAAAAGAGCAGTTTAAGGAATCCCGAGGGTTCTGCGGGAAATTGAACAGGGTGGAATGGAGGGACTGGCAGGAGGCACGTCCAGCAGGGAGGTGACTGGGAGTGACCTCAGAGCAGGACCTGAGGATGAGATGGAACGAGCTGGGAGGAGAAGGTCAGCAAGAATAAAAGGCTGTGTGCACACGGTAGGATAACCTCAGCTAAAAGTAACCGAAAACCCAAACGCAAGGTGGCTAAGATGATAAGAACATTTCAGTCCTCCCTGAGCTGGGAGTTCTCAAATAGAAGGGACTCTCACGTCGGGGAGGACAAGGCAGGGCTCAACCGTGTCATCAGGGCCCAGGGTCCTTTCATGGGTCACTGCTGTCTGTCCTTAAAAGCAGAGTGGACATGTTTGAAACATACGGTTTAGAGTGAAAACAACCTAAGTTCGCGTACGTTTTTGGGCCACTCAGCGGTGATGGGACCTTGGACGAGACCCCTGCCCTCCCTGCGTCTGCCTCCTCATCTGCCTGTCCCAGGTGCTGGGAGGCTCCGCAGAGGCCATGGGCAGGAACCTTCTAGCCCACCACTTACCACGTCAGGAAGGGCCCAGCAGTGCCCTTGTTTCTCTCTGGCCACTGGGGAAAAACTTGAACATAGCTTCCTTTGGTTTCAAATCCTCTTCCCAACCCAATGGCCCTAAGGAAACCCCGTCTTGCCTTTTGCCTTCAAGTCAACCATCCCTAGAAGTGGACTGGTCCAGATGGCGGCTGAAACAGCTCGGTCCACCCTGACATGTGGCCCAAGCACTTTGCTCTTTCAGTCACGGTCACTAAGTGCTCCCGACTAAACCTCTTGAGGCTACAAGGTACCAAATGTTTTGAATTAATTGGCTTCTATTTTCCTTCCTGTGCATGTGCCTCGGCGCCTTTTTAGGGCAAGACTGACTAGAGGAATCCTTCCTGAATTCAGGCAGCCCTGATTCAACTTGGAGTTAATTATCTCTAATATGCTCTACAATTCCCTCTGTACCTTTTATGACATGGAGTGGAGGCATAATTTATCCAAGTCTATCATTTGAGGCTTTTTTTTTTTTTGGCAAAAAGAAAATTATTGTGTGTGCCTTATAAAAGTATTCATTCCGTCCGCCATTGTTTACTCACAAAATGTTTATTGAGGACACACCTCTGTGCCAAAGCATTGCACTGGGTCCCTTATAATTCAGGTTGACTTCTCACAAGCCTATCAGGTCAGTGGTCTTGTTGCCATTTGGTATAGAAAAAAAAACAAAACAAAAAACTAAGTTCAGAAAGAAGAGGAGGATGGGAAAAACAAACAAACAAACAAACAAACAGAAGGCTTTCATTCTCACCCCTACCTGCTTGGACACATGTCTATCCTCCATGACTGCAGTTCCCAATAACACGGTTTCCTCCCTCTGTCCCCTGGGCCTGATGGCTGGTCCCAGCTCCCCTCTGTTGTCTCATCATCCCTGGTTTGTCCCCTCGCTCTCTATGTAGCTCTTCCCTGCAGATGTCCTCATCAGAACCACGTGCAGGGCATGGCCTTCCCCCGGGACCCTAATGGACCCACCTGGGCAGCAGCCTACAGCTGATAATGAAGTGGCAGCTCTGAGAGTCCATGTTCTCCCTCTGTCCACTCTGTCATTCTGCCCTCCCACTCCCTGTTACCCTGAGAACTTGTTCCTTTGTTTGCTTGTTTGTTCGTTTGTTTGTTTGGGAAAAGAAAAAGGGAGCCACATTGTATCTTCAAGTGTCTCTGCATTTTTAACAGAAGGGAGAGGGCCTTTTTTAGAACCCAGTGAGAGTGTGTGTGTTTCACTTCCAAAATTCTATTCCAGTTGACCCAGTTGTAATCAGTCATCTGGTTTCTTTTGAGACCTTGTCCTACTGAAGATTCAAAGACAGCTGTGGGGAGCCCAAGCCTGCTCTTACCCTGGGTACTTAAAACAGCAGATTGGGGTTCTCCCCCAGTCCTGAAAGTCACAAGTCTGAAGTCACAGGGTCAGCAGGGCTGTGTTCCCTCTGAGACTCTGGGTTGGATCTGTCTGTGCCTCTTCCCAGCTTTGGGGGCCGGCGGTAATCTCTGCCTTCCTTGGCTTGCCGCTCCATTGCTCCATGGCTCCAGGTGCCTCTGTACGCACCTGGCGTTCACCCCATGTGTCTGTGTGTCTCCTCTCCTTGTAAGGCACCGAGTCCTAGTGGAGCAAGAGCCACCCACCTCCAGTCTGACCTCAGCTGATTACACTGTCAACAGCCCTATTTCCAAATAAGGTCACTTTCCAAGGTCCTAGGGGTCAGGACTTCAACATATCTTCTGGAGGGACACAGGTTGACCAACAGCAGAGCTCTCACTGAAGTCTGGGGTTCCATCTGGTAGGGATCCCACTTGGAGATGGGCTTAGCAAAAACATCTAATAAAAGGAAAAGATCAAGAGCTGCGGCAAACACTGAAGGGCAGGTCATCCTGCCCCCCCCCCCTTCTTTCATTTCTTCCTCCCTTCCTTTCTTCCTTACTTCCCTTCTTTCTTTTTAAATGACCACTGGTGATATTTTCACATAGCAGCTCACATCAATTCATGGTCCCATTTGGACTGACAAGGACGGCAGTGGTAGGGACTTAGAGAAGTGGATGGTGGGACTCATCGCCATTCTCACAGACCTGACAGCTCCCGCAGGTGCGTTCAGCATGTCCGTATGTGTGCAGTGACTGGAGGAAGACTTAAAAGCCCTTATTTTTGTCTTTCACAGTAATATTTATTGATCTGTGCTAGTCTATTGCAATATACAAGAGCAGGAGACGGCCAGAGTAGAGGAATACGAGAAACTTGGGACAAGTAGGGACGGGTCAGGAGGAAGAAAGGCTTTGGAGAGGCATTCTACACAGCTGCAAGAATCAGCACTTCTCCCTCCCTCCTTTCCTTCCGTCCATCCTTCCTCCCTTTCTTCTTTCCTCCCTTTCTTCTGTCTCTTCCTCTTTCAGGCTTCCTCTCTCCTCCTTGACTGGCTCCCATATCATGATCTTGCTTTAAAAAGAAGCACAGACACGAGGCCGCCTGGAAATCACATATCAAACGATTAAGCCAAGTAGCAGCAGGGGCGGCTGAGGCAGGTGCATGGCGAGGAAGAGGCCGTGAGTGTGTAGCGTGTCACGTGCGGTGAAGACAGGACATCGCCTGAGCCATCTCCAGCCTGAGCAGGCATTTAATGAACAAATGCAGGAGTATTCCAAGGGTAGAGCATCCGGAAGGAAACTGAGTCAGGGGAGCAAGAAGAAAGACCCTGGGAGTGTTTCCCTGCCCTTTTCAAGACTTCCCGTTATAGGGAAAATGGAATTGACACTTTCTAAAGCTGTGAATTACATTAATGACCAACTCTGTGCTCATCAAAGTCCTTGTGATGGGAAGACATTGTTTCAATGGTGTTTGAATTTCTCATAGTTGAATTACTTCCCTAGAAAAAAGAATACATGTATGGGAGAAAAATATTCAGATGATGCCAAAAAGTAAACAGTAAAACATGTATTTCCCTTCCATTTCTAATTCTTGGTCCTCCCAGAGGCAACCTCTGTTATGGGTTTTTTTCAATTATCTTTGTAAATCAAAAGGTCAATGTCTTCTTTGCTGGTAGTGTTCTAACTATTTAGTCCAAATGAAAGTGCTCTAAAGTAATTCAAGAAATTTTTTTCCTCCTCAAAATAAAATTTGTTATTCTAGGGACCAGCTACTCTTTTCTTCTACTCAGTCCTACTACCTTAAGGCTAACCAGGAGGGCTAAGATGCATGACCAATGAAACCCAGACATACCTTGTGAGATGGGTGCTGTGACAGTCCTCTGTAGGTATACTTATCCTCATTTCACTGATGAGCAAACTGAGTTCCAGAAAGACAAGTGACTTTCCCTGAGGTCGTGGGACAAACAAGGTCTGACCATGGGTCTGGCTACTCTCTTCGTACATCTGCCTTCTCCCTTATTCCAAGACTACTGATATATTTTATGGTCAGTGATTCCCACCTAAATTAATAAGTAAATGACTTGACCAGTTGATCAATCAATCCGTAACAAATATTTCGCATCCTATTCCATAGCAGATGATTTCAAAGGATAAGCAAGTAAGGGATGGTGCATACAAAGATGGCTGCTAATGTTTGCCTCTTCTCCCATAAAGAGGTAGAGTCTATTTAGAACTTGGGTTGGTCTGTGTTTCACTTTGATGAATAGAACCAGCAGAAGTGAGCTGTGGAACCCAAGGCTGGGCCTTAGGACATCTGCAACTTCCACTTTCACACCTCTGGAATACGGAGATGGAGAACCTTGGAGATACAGAGCAAATACCAACACCCTCTTTTGGGAAATAGAACCCAGCAGTTGCTGGGTTCAAATCCACTGCCCTCTGTCTTCTACTCTCAGGAAATCTGAAGCCTGGGCGACCGTTCCAACAAGCACGATTGGTCATGTCTCTACTTAAGACCCTTCATGACATCTCCAGTCTCCTGGGAGAAATCCACGGACCTCATGACTTGCTAATGACTCCACTAGCCTCCCCCGCCTCCTTTCCTAACCTTTCCCTGTAAGTTCCAGGAACATGCAGGTGCCACAATGCACCATGTTCTTACGTATTTCTAGGCCTTTTCTCCCACACTTCCTTTTGCCTGATCATCCTTCTCCTCTTCTTCCCTTGGCTGATTCTTGTGTTAAGATTCAATTGTCGCCTCCTCCAGAAGCTTTCCCATCTCAGGGTAGGTACTGATCCTCCCGGATCTGAGAACACCCTCTGTTTACTTCCGGAGCCGCCCTGATCAGATTCCATTGTAATGGCCTGTTTATGCGTCTGGCTCTCCCACTGGACAGACGGAGAATTCCCTGAGTATTTGTGTCCTCAGGGCTGGAACAGAGCTGAGCTAGGGCTTTCCCCATGCATTACCTCATTTCTTAGCTACACTATTATCATCAGCATTTTTATTATTGCTGTGGCTTCTCCTTTTGTAACAGAGTGCTCCTGGGACAACACTGTCCAAAAAAAGCCCTAAGTGTATTGAAGAAAAAAGCAAACAAACAGTATTTCAGAATTGAAAAACAAAATAAAGAAATAGGCCCAAAGTTTATATACAATCTCCTCTGGCAGTGGTTTAAGCGAGAGAACAATTAGTCCCCAGGTAGTGTTTACAACCAAAACAAGTCCTAGAGGACATATCGGTGACCCTGAGGAGTAGGACATTGTACAGGAACATTGGGGAGCTTTAGTGGAAACCAGCTTCTGGGAGGTAAAGCAGTCCAGCTAGTCCCTACTGCCTTGATTTCAGACCCCTTGCCCAAACTGCTTGCAGCCTAGGGGGTCTACTCCCATGCCATACACCTGGGGGTAGGGGAGAGTCTCCCTCCCAGGGTCATGTCTCAGCCCGAAGAGCAGGGACCACAGAAAAGTCCTATGGAGTTCCGGTGATGGCGGTCCCATGGGAATACTCAGATTTCCCTCCAAATGCTTCCAGCATCCCATCCCTACCCTTCCCCAAGGACTCTTGGCTGCAGATTTTGGGAGCTTTGGTGAAAAAGAGATGTTGTCGGATCCTACCATCAGTGTTGTAGGCATTGCTCTGTGGGGGCAGGCCTGGGTGGGGAGCGTGCAAAATGCCAAGTGGGATAAGTCATCCAGTGATACAAATAGGTGAACTGGGTCAAGGGCAAGGTGGTAGAGAATAGTGAAGGATGAGAAAAACTAGGCCACTCAGCTCCTACCGATTCTTGCCACGAGGGGATGTTGGGTCAGTGGCAAGAGCTTCCTAGGAGCTGGAATTTGAACGTGAATTTTCCTAGTGTTAAATATTGAATGTGAATTTTTAAAATTAAAAAAAAAATTCTTGCCAAATAACACACAGGCCCACAGGTGTCCAGCTGTGACTTCTCTTCTACTAACATCCTGTGTTCCAAATGATAATCCATATCTGAATGTTTGCCACTGCAGAAAATCACAGAATCAATCTTTTCTGCCTCACCAGTTCTGGGTAATTATAAATCCATATGTGGAACGAGGCAATGGAAACACCTGGGGAGTCAGAAAAAAGTGAGTTTGAATCCCAGCTCCACTATTTCCTAGGTTTGTGGTGTTCTCTGAGCTTTTACACATCTATAAAATGGGGACAATAATTGTGACAGACACTGTTACCTGCATGCAGTATTCCCCTACCCCCAACCCCTGATTCATTCTTGAAAATAGAGAATGATTTTATTCAGGCACTGGAGGAGCAGCAGTGAACTCAAGGGATGAGCTGTGCTAGTTTAAGTCTTTGTGAGACTCTATCCCAGTTTGTCAATGATTTGCCTGGGGACAGGCATGAGATCCAGGTCTGGGTAACACATTGAGAAGGGAAGTCTGCTAAGGAGGTTCCTGAGATGTGTTTCCCTCCCTGATAAAGAGAAGGTGTTAAGGAAGAGGAGCCCCCTTTCTGCCATCACCTTGTCCTTGTTTGGGACACTGCAAGGTGAGTACAGTACGTGATGCTTAAAGCTATGGCAGCCATTTTGTGACCATGAGGGGAAAGGTTAAGAGAATGTCAGAAATGCTGCTCCATAGTCCTGGCAGTGTGGCATCTGCTTCCAGACATTTCATTAAGAAATAATAAATGTCCTTATGGCTTAAGCTATTTTTTTCCAAACTTGAGCATGCATTGGAATCACATGGAGGCCATATTAAAACACAGATTGCTGGCCTTATCCCTGAGTTTCTGATTCAGTAGGTCTGCCGTGGGCCCAAGAATGTGCATTTCTGGCAAGTTCCTGTGACACTGATGATGCTGGTGAACCACATCTTGAGAGCAACTCTTAAAGCCCCTGTTAACTGCATATCCTATTAGTTGCTATGAAAACCCCCAACAGATAAAATGACACTTACTTGAGAGAAGCATTTGGCCATTCATGAGGACCCCATATGTGGCCAACAAAGCCATAGTGCTGATAGACTTTCGTTTCTTTCATTGTCTTTCATTTTCATTCCACGTGTTCTCCTCCCACGCCAACCTGATACAGGTCCAGCTTGAACTAACAGTCTGAAAATGCACCCAGGATGCATTTCTCAAAAAAATATCCATTATGGTAAGAGCAAAGACAATGAAATTTCTACTACGTAACTTCTAATGGAACCTCTCACTTCCAGCACGTTTGAGAAACCTCCATGAAAAGTACATGATGGGACTGGCTTCTACCTTCAGGACAAAATGTCAATTCAAACCATTGGCAATTTTAACCTGTTGAGACATAGCCCTGATTTCACAGTGTAAGGGCTTGTGATCCAGAATTTCCTTGCACAGGGGCACCTGGGTGGCTCAGTTGGTTAAGTGTCTGACTCTTGACTTTGGCTAAGGTCATGATCTCAGTGTCCTGGGATCAAGCCTCATGTCCTGTCGGGCTCCACACTTAACGGGGAGTCTGGTTGAGATTCTCTTTCTCTCCCTCCCTCTGCCCCTTCCCCTGCATGCACTCTCTCTCTCTCTCAAAAAGAAAAAAATTTCCCTATACAAGTCCTTTTGGAAGCTCCCCATGTGGTGACCTTGGACCACTCTCATTGACTAGACACCCCTATAGACACTCCTATAGTCAACATCAGGTCATGCCTTCTGGGTCTCAATTTCCCTATCAGTATAATGGGCTTGATGATAAAAGTACAAGAAAAGGATTCATAGGAAGATGAATTGAGATCCTATTTAGGGAGGACTTGGAACAATGCCTGGCTCAGCCTAAAAGTCATACAAATGCTAGTTCTCACCCCTATAATCATGCTCACCAGTACAGACTATTTATTTCCCACTCGCTCCCAGCAGAAACTGTCTCCTTACAGCATCCTTCCCCAGACCTTCTTGCTGTCCCCCTGTGACCACGCTCTTTCTCAGCTTTTTTCCTTTACACAGATGTCTCCCCTCCTACTTCCTATATGTCCTTTTCTTACTCTTCAAGCCCCCCACATTTTCCTTTTTCACACTGTGCTGCCTTTCTGCCCAACTGGAAGGGACTTGGGGGAGGCAGTGTGGATCAACAGAAAGGGTCTGGCAAAACCACCCTTAGGAAGGGGCCCTGCACAGCTCCCAGTCCCACTCTGGCCCTCTCTGGTTATAGTCAGCAGGTCAGGGAGCCTTCTATAGAAGCCAGCCTGCTAAGTTTTCATGTCCATCTCCTTCACTTGAGGATCCGGCTAAAATGCTGGTTCGGTCTGGGGCAGTGGGCGGGAGGTTGGGCGTGGGCAGGTGGAGGGAGCACTGTGGTTTTACAGGCGGGCTAGATGCCACTGCTCCATGGAGGACACTGAGAAGGCAGAGCTGCTCATCTGAGTGACAAGAGGAGGCAGCCACTAGTTGGTCAGTAGCTGCAAAGCTCCTGAAATGCGGCGAGACCCAACGGGGATGTGCCGTCCAAGCAAAATGGTACAATGATGTCAGATTTCTCATAAATAATTGTTTATAATTGATTGTATGTTAAAAGGATGGCATTTTGAGAAATATTAGGAGACTCCCTTGCTAAAAGTCATATTACCTGTTTCTTTTTACTTTTTTGTTTTCGGATATGAGCTAAGAGTAGGATTGAAAGTCCGCACACGACTAGCATTTGTGGCTCATGCTGTATTTCTGTTAGATAACACTGTTCTGGGTCATGCTGCATGCATACATAGTGGGGACCATGGATGTTGTGCTCAACGGCCAAGAGCCTATTTCTGGGAACTGAAGAGGTTCCTTTCCCAGGTCCGTCCTCCCAAAGGCGGAGCACTAGCCTCCTTTATGCAAACCCGGAAACCTAGTGGAAGCCCAAGGGCAGCTGTCAGAGGGCAGAGGGATTGAGCGTGAGGCTGGAGTAGCCTCGGGTGTTGGCCTGCCCAAGGCCCATCTCAACACAAGACAGAGACCAAGGCTAGGGGTAGGAGCCAGACCTGGGGCTGGAAACAGCCTTCTGATGTCACCAGATTTGAGTCACAAAATCCTGAGGCATCTGAGAGCCCTAATTCCATCCTGGCTTTCCAGATTGCTAGGCATGTATATGTGTCAAAGTATGTGGATAGAACATATTTTATTTAACAGTTTGTTAGCTTGATTTATAACTTTTAATATTTAGACATGTGATATGTGAGCCTCTACTTGTGCACTTGCCCTGGGCAAGTAAGGTAATTACTGTGCGGTTGTATAAGCGCTCTGATATGGGATGTACATGGGGCCGTGGGAGCGTAGAGCAGGGACCCGTGCTCTTTGAATAATATTGTAATCCAGAGGAAAATGTCATTGCCGAGGGACCGCTAGGTGAGTGGGAAGAGGTCAAACCCATCTATTCTTCCATGGCAGAAAGGCAGAAGGAATATTCTGGGCATTTAGCTGTTGGGTCCGGGATGCTGGTGAGCAACACAACCAGCCAGCTGTGCCCCTCTCCATGCCATGCCTCCCATCTGCAACCATTGAGCATCTAGTTGTGACACTATCCACCTGCTTCCTTGGGGTAAACAGAAATTGATTAAATACTGGGAGGCCCTGGGCTGGGCTCTCGCTCTTATATGATTCCCAGTCACATGTAAGACACAGGAATGCTTGAATTTGAACACCGGGTCATCCTCTCTGGGTCTCTGTCTCCCCATTGGTGTAATGGGCTTGATGATAACAGTGCAAGAAGAGGGTTCATAGGAAGTTGAATTGAGATCACGATTTCGAAAGGACCCGGAACAATGCCTGGCTCAGCCTAAGTGTTATGCAAATGCTCGTTCTTACTAATGCTGTTCACAGGTGGGACAGGGAGGCCCTGGGGAGGGACGGGATCTTGCTGAAGGACAGCACCTTCTCTCCTGACAGAGCTGAGGTTCAAACCCAGTTTCCCTTCATTCCAAAGCCCGCGCTCTTTTCTGCTCTCACGCGCCTCTCACATGTGAGTATTTCTCAACCACAGAGATAAATTTGTCTCCTCTTTCATGTGGGGTGCGTTCACTGAGTCGAGAAAGAAGGCTAAAAATACCGCCGGGTGTAAATCTGATCCAGGGAGAAGGGGTGAGCTGTGGTTGGGGTGGGTAGGGAAGGAAAGGCCCCTCTCCTGCCCCGTTGCGATTTGTCAAAGGCCTTCAGTCTGAACGCGCATCTGGGCCTGTGATGAGCTTCCGAGACCAGGGCTGTGATGGCAGAACCGCATGAGGCCTATGCCAGGGTCCTGAGTCCTCTTCAGCCTCTTCCCCATCCTCCAGCCGCCTTCTTTGGGCCCTCTCCCTGCGCTCCGTCCAGCTGGGCCGAGCATGTTTCCATCCGGCCCAGCCAGTGTCCTCCCCAGGACCTCATGCACACGCCCAGAGCCAGATCTTCCCAGGGCCGGCTGCTGGCTCAAATGTCCCTACCAAAGCGACACTCACCGACCCCCTTGCCAGTGTGGCCTCCGCCACCTCCCCACACCCACCCACTCGCTCTCTAGCTTGATGTCCCCCACCCGTTGTCTGTCCAGCACTTAGCACAACCTGTCCATTTCTGTGCGAACCTGCCCCTCTCGCACGTGAGCCCGAAGACAGCAGGCACTGCGTCAGTCTCGCCCACGGCTGTGTGTCTGTAGCCTGCGGTATGCCTGATGCTTCTTCATCTTCAGAGATTTTTTTTGAAAAAATAGATGCATGCACATAGGAATGAATGAACAGAGGAATGAAACCTCAGTTCTCATCCCCATGCTGCTATGCACTTGCTGTGTGACCTTAAGAAAGTCCCTTTGCCTCTCTGGCTCTCATTCCTCTTAATTATCAAATCATCGAGAAGGGGATTGCACTGGATTAGGAAGTTTTAAGGTTTACTTTGTGGGTAATACTGAAAGGAGAGTCACATGCTCATATCTGCATTAAAAACAAAAAGAAAACTATGCAGGGATCCAGTAGAAAGTGGATTAAATGTGCGGGTTCTGGAGTCTAGGGAGGGGCCAGAGGACTGGGACAAGTGTACAAACCAGACAGAAATGAGTCACCCGGGTTTATCAGAAGATAGCAGATAAAGCTCACCAACTGTCCTAGGTGACAAACACACCAGGGACTCAAGCCCACTTTAGAGCTGTAAGTGCTGGGGTTGAAGCTTCTCTTTGTCTCGCAAACACACACACACTTAGACACACATGCACCTTCCCCTCCCACAAACTGCTTTGTTATCATCTGGGTTTGCCAGATTGTGGGATTATGGCAGATTAAAAAAATATTTAATATTTTGATAAGTTATCATCCCAATGACTATACAAAATTGACCTTGTTCTAATGGCAGCTTATAATAATACATTAAATATTATATATGTATGATAATATAATACAACAAAATAATACAGTAAATAGTAGAATACTATAAATAGAGACCAGGTCAAGATTAGGGAAAGGTAGATTTAATAGATCAAGACCAGAAGGCAATTACAACATAAACAAGCAAACAGAGGATTCTAGGCCTTTATCAAAATTGAACCACAAATTTGGCTTTGAGTTTCCTAGTGGCCAGAATAAAAAGAAAACATGACCAGCTACATTATTTGCATTATATAAGAAATGAGTTATACTAATATCTCAGGAGAAAAAAATTTCCTTGGCAACAAACTTGGAGAGAAATGTCTCACATGGATTTTTTTTATAGAGAGACAAGTAAGTGATGTCATGTGCATGTTTCCAATTAAAAATATAGACATCAATTGTATTAGTAATCATTTTATGAGAGAAATACTTATTTTTTTTTTATTTTGTTTTAGGGAGGAGGGTGAGGGAGAGAGAGAATCTTAAGCAAGATCCACACCCAGCACGGAGCCTGACGCAGGGCTCCATCTCACCACCCCGTGATCAAGACCCGAGCTGAAATCGAGAGCTGGATGCTTAATTGACTGAGCCACCCAGGTGCCTGAGAAATATTTTTTGATTAAGAAAGGGAGACATAAAGAGGAAGAAGGATGGGGCTGTTTGTGCCTCAGCAACATGTGTTTGGACTTGGGGTTATAAATTAATCAAGTCATCCTAAATTGAAAAAATCAACTCTTCCTCTCAGTAGAAAAATGAATAAAAAGAGCTACAATTTACTGAGTCTTTTTTACATGCCAGGCACTATGCTAAGCAGGTACCTAAATGAGCTCAGTTCTCCACCAGACCTGAGCGGGAGGATTATCATCATTCCATCGACGGATGGGTTTAGCTAGTTCCTGTTCCTTGCTGGAGATCGGAGAGCTCCTAACTCTGGTCCTTCTGACCTCAGACTCCAGCCCTGAAGCACGAGACTCTTCCTCTCCGGGGAGTCTGTTAAATGCATAGACGGTGTGAGTAACGGTCACAGCACCAATTTCGTTTCATATTGAACCCAAAAGGAAGAATCTTGCAGGAGATTTCACCCCGGGATGAATGCACAAAAATGTCCACATCAGTTTCGGAGGGAGAAACTGATCAAACCACCAAGATGTAGCAAAATCCACCAGATTGCTATAACGTGGTGGCGTTTTATCCAGAGAAAAAATAAAATGCCCATATCATCAGACGGAAAACATGTTGCCCTCACATTGCTGGTAGGAAGGAGAGAGGGGCAGAGCCCAGGCAGCCAGATTGTGCTGCAGGACCCCATTCTCCTTCATTTTGTTTGTATTGCTCCCTAATGCTGGCCTCACTAGAAGACAGAGTTTTAAAATTACAAATCCTATTGTTTGGAGAAAACATCCAGAGTGCTTCGTGTCCATGCACACACTCAAGTGCAAAGGTGGCTTCTGGAGTTGGGAAGAATTGAGCTCAGTTCTTTGGCCGTGCCCTCACCGGGTTCTTTTGGCAAGTTCCTCACTCACTCTAATAATGATAGCTCTGAGCCCCGCAAGATTATTGTGAGGGTGAAGAAGTAAGATGCTCCTGGTTAAGGGTTTTGTCCCACGTTGGGCACACAGCGAGTGCTTAATAGATGAAAGTTTTAATTACTCATTGGCTGGGATTACAGCCCATCCCTGAACTAAGCACGCTGGCTAGGGGTATGTTGTACTCCATTTGGCCAGCCTATGTCAGAGTTCTGACTTGAGGGTTAATACTGACTCCTGCGTGGACTAGGGGTTTGGAGAAGGCAAGGGTGGAAGCCCGGGGAGCGGTGATTAGGAGACCATTGCAGGTATCTGAGAAGAGATGACGGCGGTTGACCAGAGGATGGTGCCTTTGGAGGTAGAACCGAGGGTTAGGCATTGCGCTTCTGGAAGCTGTGGGCCTTGAGTACTGAGGGCTCTCAACCGTACTAGTAGCTCTACTGCTTCTCATCCCTGTGGACAGGGAAGGAGAGTACCAGAGGAGCAAAGGCCGAGTAACATACATGCCACGGATTCATCTAGAAACCAAACAGTGGGCTATCTTTCTCACACCAGGTCAGGCCACCAAGTAACGCCCTTCTTGGATCTTGGATCCCCAAGAAAATGCATGCCATAGAGGAAGGTGTGTGGTGAAGCCAGAAGCAGGCTCAAGAGCACACTACCAGTCATGCTAGCCCCAGGTGACAGGCAGCCCTTTATGCCTGTGGTACTGGTACTGTCTGTCCCCAGCCTCTACTACTCTTCCTTGATTGCAAGCGGGTCCTTGGGTTTCAAAACAGGAAGTAGCCTGATGTGGGTTGCTGTTCTTCCTGGCAGCTTCCCTTCCCGGCTGCCCCTCCTTCAGAAAAATAGGCGAGGCAGCTACTCCACAGGGTGAAACAACACCCTTTATGGCACTCTGGGGCGGAAGACAGAGTGTACAATGGCCCTGATTAGGGGACCCTGGGAAAGGTCAGCATGGAAGAGCTTCAACATGGCCCATCACCTTGCCCAAGGCCCACTGGGGACTGAAAAACCAAGACTCTCGCAAGAGGGGAAGGGACATGGCAGGCATTCTGAGCCAGCCATGTGTCACGCATTGGGTTAAGATATTTTGTCTTGGGGATGCCTCTCATCAACTCAGAGAGGTGGTCATTGTGTCTCTCACACAAGCTCTGAGTTGGTAAGTGGCACGGCCAGAACTCACATCGCTGTTGGACTCCAAATGTCCTTACTCTCTCACCCATCACTTGGTCATTTTTACCTCTAGAGTGACCCTGTGATTCCCGCTGATTTTTTCTCCCCTGATTCGGAGAAACCAGTAGGAGAGCAGTTGGAGACCATCAGCATCTACTACCAGAAGATAAACAGCCTTATAGCTAGGTGTACACATACACATATATGCATGTACTTTGCATATTGTAGAGGGTTATGGAAATGTCACGGCTTATCACTGAGCAGCTCTACCATTTATCATCCCAATTCTCCTCTTAAATTTGGACAGTCTAATTTCCTTGAAGTGAGGAAACATCTCCATCAGTTTCATCCTGCTCACCCAAAGGATAGTCCCCATCAGTATCTCACACATGCCAGGTGCTTGCTGTATGTTGCTTAACCGGAAATGAATTGAATCACGTGTTTTATCTGTGCTTCACGGTTCTTTGGAATTTAAAGGAACCTGAAATTTCATTGCCTTGTCAATGTCAAAGAGCTTTTCAAAGGGGGACATTTTCTTTAAACTCCAGAGTGGTTGGCAAACTTCAGTTTGAAAGAGCATAAGGGCATGATATTTGGGCTCATTTCGCAGAAGAAGGTCTCATATCTAACACATGCGCGATTGTGTTGCATCCAAGCCAGTTATTATGCTTTTCAGTTTGACTCTGACGAGAGCCTGACCAACACCCAAAGGCCTCTCCAGCTTAAACTGAGGCTTGCCTTGCCAGAAACCAAAGTTCCCAGCCATTAATCAATGTCTAGTCCCTACCAGGCTGAGAATAGACCACTTGCCTATAAAGATGTTCAAGGAAACTGCCAGTGGCTTCCGGTAATAACTAGTGTGAGTGGGAAAGACATAAATTATCATGGGGGGTGGACAGGAAATGAGGGACCATTGTCAATAGTTTCATCCAAAGCAAGGTTGTGATTTTAAGAATAGCACAGCAGAGCAGAGCATAGAATAGAAGAGCATAGCATAGCATAGCACAGAATAGAATAGAAGAGAAAATTAAATATAACATAACATAAAATAGAAAAAATAAAATGAATGCAGTAAGGTCAATGTCACTTTCCAGTTCGTCCTGAATTGGACTTCAAACAGTGACGCTTTGTTTCGGTCTTTTCTATGAGGCAAGATGTGATTGCAACCGAAGTACATTTATTAACCCAAAATAACTTTCCCTCAATTTGCTGGATGCTCAAGAATACTCTGGAGACCCTGCTTTTGTTTTGAGTTAGCCATTTGGGAGCTTGGCGCCGATCCTTGTGCAACCATTCAAACTGAGTGAACCAGAAAAATGTCAGGAACTACACAAGGACATATAGTACAGTTTAATTAGTTTAGAGAGAGGGTGGGATTCCCCCCCACCTCCCTAAACATCACTCAAGCAAATTGTTTTTTTTATGGTCTTGTTAAAATAATTTCATGGTTGTAGTTTTGTTCTCATGCTAACTGAGCAGGAACGCGTGGGTTATTAAAGAGGGTAGTCAGTCTGGCGAAGGTGGGTGCATTCTCTTCGCTTTTAAAAAACATAGGGGTTTAATCACCTGGGCTGTGAAATGACATATTAAAGAACCCCATCTGGAATGTCAGAACAAGGCTGAAGCTCCTATTAATAATAGTCGCTAGCTAAGAAACTCGTCTGCTGACTTTAATCGGGAATTTACCATAGTAACTGAGGCTGCCCACGGGTAGCCGGGCAGTGGGGATTTTCATTCCATCAGGCACATTTTTCTGTTCGTCGTGGCAAGGAGAACATTACTTACTGGAACATGTGAGCAGAGCTATGCTCTCTGCGAGTGGAAACCTTGCTGTTCCTCGCCCTTAAGACAATTCCTCAAACTGACTGGAGAAGTGTTCCCTTTAAAGGAAGGGAAGCCACCACAGTTTCCAAAGATTGGTCTGTTGCATTTGACAGCAAGCCCTCAAGACTTACTGGTGTCTCCCTGTCTTCTCATACGAATCTCGCAGGTGTGATGGCATTCAGGGCAGCCCTTTCCACGTTCTGTGGGAACCAGGCTGTGATCGCAGAGATGTCACATTCCTGCTAAAGAAACGTCCATGGCTCCCCCATGGCCCCTGGGATACAATTCAGACTTTTTCAGCCTAACTTTCAAGGTCATTCATAATCCAGCCACAAACCATGGCTGGCTTTATTTCCCTGTCCCCATGCTACCTGGCTACCCTGAGTGGTTATTTGGGGCCTCCTTAACAAGGCTCTTCCTGTGGCCTTAGAATGCCCTTCTCCAGCCTCACGCCCATGAGGATGGCTACTATCAAAAAACCAGAAAAATAACAAGTGTTGGTGAGGATGTGAAGAAATTGGAAGCCTTGCGCACCATTGGTGGGATCGTAAAATGGGACAGCTGCTGTGGAAAACGCTGTGGAAGTTCCTCCAAAAATTAAAAATAGAATTACCATATGATCCAACAATTCCACTTCTGGATATTTACCCAAAAGAATTCAAAGCAGGGTCTCAAAGAGATACCCGTACACCATGTTCACAGGAGAATTATTAACAGCAGCAAAAACATGGCAGCGCCCCAAGTGTCCAATCGACGGATGAATGCATAGACAGAATGTGGTGTAGACCCACGGTGGAGTGTTATCCAAGCAGCAGGACATTCTGACACGTGCTACCATGGGGAGGAAACTTGAGGACATTATGGTAAGTGAGATAAGCCACTCACAGGAGGAAATAGACTGTACCTCTCTGAGGTACTTCGGGTAGTCAAAATCATAGACACAGGAAGCAGAATAGCGGTTGCCAGGGCCTGGCAGTGCGGATAGAGGAATGGAGAGTTATTGTTTAATGGGCATAGAGTTTCAGCTTTAAAAAAATGAAAGAATTACGGAGATGAATGGTGTGATGGTTGCACAACATTGTGAATGTATTCAATGACACTGAACTGTACACTTAGAAATGGTTCAGATGTTACATTTTTTCTTATATGTACTTATCACGATAAAAAAAAAGAATTGGAAAAAAAGAAGAATGTTCTTCTCCAGGTCTGTTGGACAAAGCCCTTTTCATCCATCATCTTTCGGGGTGAAGCTCAAATGGCGTCACCTGCAGGGGCCCGCGGTCTGTGCGGTGGACTGCCCCCACAGCAGTGGGAGAGCTATTTCGGACTGAAGCTTTCATAGAAGCGTGTGTGTGGGTTTCCGTGTGTGGTTGTATAACATAAAACTGACTTTTAAACCATTTACCCTTTGGAGGAGACAGTGACGATGACTCCCCAGAGCTTTGCTGCTCTAGCATCCATGTCAACTGGGTATTTGTGAGGAGAAAAGTATCTCACACCCAACCCCACATCTACTGAATGAACATCTGCCTTTTTACCAAAGCTTGAGGTACATCATTTGGCCCTGTATGTATTAAGCCCTGGTCTAGAGGGCCCAACTTCATGAGGGATGTTTTTAACTCTTCCATGGGACAAGGTTGTGCAGCAGAGCCAGCCTGAAACTCTTTGGGTCACATACCTCTGAGTGTCACTTCCTTTAGGAGGTCCGGGGCACTCTCGGAAGCCAGGGTATATTAAGTTCCCAGGTGATTCAGAGGCACAGTTAGGGTAGAGAACCATGGGCTTAGCCCAGTGGTTCTGTAACTTGAGTGTTGTGTCAGAATAACTCAAAGGGTTTGCTAATCCAGGTTGTTGGGTCCCACCTCAGCATTCTTGAGGCAGTAGTTCTGAGGTGGGGCTCAGAATCTGCATTTCTAACAAGTTTCTGAGTGACGGCAGTGTTGCTGGTGTAAGGACCTCACGAAGGGCTACTGGCTTCACACATGGGAAATACTTGAAGGAATAAACTGAAGGAAAATTAGAAAAAAAAATAGATTCAAGAAATGTCTATGGTTTTAGTGATCAATTGTGTAACTTGTCATCCCCAAATGTAGGGGTTTAAAACAATAAAGTAGGGCGCCTGGGTGGCTCAGTTGGCTAAGTGACCGACTCTTGATTTCGCCTCAGGTCCTGATGTCAGGATCATGAGAGCCCAGAGCAGGGCTCCACGCTCAGCAGAGAGTCTACTTGTCTCCTTCTCCCTCTCTATCCACCCCTCCCATTGCTCGTGAGCTATCTCTCTCTGTCCCTCTCTCTCTAATATAAGTAAATCTTAAAACAACAATAATCTATTACTTCTCACAATTCTAGAGGTTAACTGGGCTCAGCTGGATGGTTCTTTTGCTCCACATGGTGGAGCTGAGGGTTGGAACCATCATGACACCCAAGATGGTCTCTCACCCTTAAGGCCCCTTCCCATGCCATGGCTCCTCACCCCTCAGTAGTCTGGCCTAAGCTTCTTGGAAGCAGATGGCTTCCAAGAGGGAGAACACAGAAGCTGTCTGTTTTCCTTATAAGGCCTTGGAAGCCCCAGAATATCACTTTGTCACATTCTATTGGTAAAAACCAAGTCTCGAGCCCAGCTTAGATTCAAGGCGATAGAAGCTAGATTTCACCTCTTAATAGGAGAAGCAGCAGAGAATTTGTAGCTATCATTAACCCACCATCTCTAGTTTATTACAGAGCACACGTTAAGGGACCTAATGAGAAATACCTATCGTCCTGCTAATCTATTGGTTGGTCACGTTAGCAATGCCTACGGCAGCCATCTATTGCTTTCCATGCTGGACCTCCATGGCCGGGAGTTCAGGGGTGGGTGTCAGCTTTGCTCCACGTTCCTGTTCAGTCATGCCTTCCTTGTGACCTCATTTTTTTTTTTTGGATGAAGGCTTTTCTTCCTGTTTCATCCATAATGCCAAAGATGGGGGGAGCTTGGGGGGGATAGGTTTATGGGTATAAAACACTTCACAGGAGGTTCTGTAAGACTCACATGCTGAGGTAATGAAATTCCCTAATTAGTGCAATAAAACACTGAATCCCTTCATCCCTGATGGTCAGACTGAAAAAAAAAAAAAAACCAAACAAACAAAAAACAGAGTTTAAGGAATGAGCGACAACTTGAGTGACTATGACATAGGACACTATGATGGTCCACTCATTTGGGAGTTGTGATAGTAATACTATTTTTTTGGTTTTTAGTACTTTAATAGCAAGCTACTTTAACACCCATACTTTCTGTGACGTCTACAGAGCCCTTTTTTCAGGGGCATTATCACATCTGATCCTTCATAATCATCCTTCAAGTGGTACTTAGCCTCATCCAACAGACGAGTAAAGAGAGTTTCTGAGTGTAAGTTGCCCAAGGACATGATAATGAAGTCACAACTAGAATTCACACCCAGGACTCTTAGCCACAAACCTTTTCCATGACTTATTCAGGAAATTCCTTCCAGGAAAAAGTTAAATGAACATCCTGTAGTCAACCCGAGCAAAGCAGGATAAAATACAATTCAATCTAGATCTTCATTAAGTAAAGCGTGTGCTCCAATCAGCTGTATCGTCATGTGAAAGCTTCTTAGAAATGCTGAATCTTGAGTCCTAACTCAAATCTGCACTTTAACAAGGTCTCCAAGTGATGTGTATGTCCCCCAAAAGCCTGAGAAGCTCAAATTTAGGACACAGGCTTGGAGTCAGGCAGGTAGACTGGTGTCAGAACCTACCTTTGTCACTTACTAGTTGCCTGACTTGGGCAAGTAATTCTCTAAGCTGCAGAGTGTTTATCTGGAAAATAGTGATTAAAAAACAAAACAAAACACAAAACCAAAAAACCCATCTGCCCTCCCAAGGTTATTGCAAACATTCTCCAAGTTAATTCATATGAAGTGCTTTTTAGACTGCCTGGCTTATAGTAAGTGCTCAGTAAATGTGAGCCACTATTATTATTGTTAAAACTAATAACCTTCCTGATCAGCCAGCCAGATGGCCCACGACTCCCCACTGTGGAAAGCAAAATTCTCCATACATACAAACTGCAAAAGAAAGAAGAGGCAGAGCCTGTGTCCTTGAGATGCTCTCCGAGCAATGAGAAAGGGAGGACGGACGCCTAGAAAAACAGACAGGCAAAGTTCTCCCACAGATCTCTCCCCACAGAGCCCGCACTCTCGGAGGTGAGATGGGCTGTTTGATGAGGTGCCACAGGGAAGAGGAATGGTTCTGGAGCTTGTTAACTAACTGATGAGTCAGGGCAACAGCGACTGAAGCATGAAGGTGGGAATACACAGACAAGGCTCAGCGTAGCTGGGCCACTGGGGAGCACTCCCCGCCCCCCCACCCCGCCCCATTAGAATGCAGAACTGGTGGGAGGGGACAAGCCTAGGGTAGGGTGGTCAGGGTAACAAGGAATGGGGTTGGGGCTGGTCCTACCAGGGGCAACAGGGGACACTGGGCCTGAGGGGCTGGGTAAGCCAGGATCTGGAAGGGAATGCTGGTCTCCAAGCCCTGGGGCAAGAGCATTGATATCAAATCCAGAGCTGGTAATGGCAGGATCGGTGCCAGCAGCTAAGATTACCCTGGCCAAGACTTGATTTGTGTACCATAAGCTGGAGTGAAGTCTAAGTAAGGGTCAGTGTCCTGAGGGCTGACTTGAAGCATAATGCCAGTAACAACTGATAAAATCACAATATAACAATAATAACATGCGTCAAGTGTTTAGCATGTGTCAGCATTTCCTAGTATTAATTCACTCCATCCTCACAGTTATATAAAATCAATCCTAGCTTAATACAGATGAGAGAATGGAGACTTAAAGGTGGTAAATTATTTGCCCACAGTCACGCTCATAAGTGGCAGGAACAGGCCATTTGGGTCTTGGAACTGGCCTTCTTAACTTTTTTTTTTTAAGATTTTATTTTTTTTTGACAGAGAGAGACACAGTGAGAGAGAGAACACAAGCAGGGGGAGTGGGAGAAGGAGAATAAGCTTCCTGCAGAGCAGGGAGCCCAATGCGGTGCTCGTTCTTCGGACCCGGGGATCATGACCTGAGCCGAAGGCAGATGCTTAATGACTGAGCCATGCAGGCGCCCTGGCCTTCTTCTTCTTCTTTTTTTTTTTTTTAAAGATTTTATTTATTTGACAGAGAGATCACAAGTAGGCAGAGAGGCAGACGGGGGGTGGGGGGGAGCAGGCTCCCCGCCGAGCAGAGAACCTGATGCGGGGCTCGATCCCAGGACCCTGGGATCATGACCTGAGCCGAAGGCAGAGGCTTAACCCACTGAGCCACCCAGGTGCCCCAGGCGCCCTGGCCTTCTTAATTCTTACACTAGATTGACTATCAGCTGGTCTTTGGTCCTGGATTCTGGTGGGGTTTGGGGGAGGGATCTGGTATGTGAATTGGGTCCACCTGACTCAGGAGACTGGGGGAGAAGAAATGGGGATGACCTGTGACAATATCTTTCAAAAAGGGGGCCACCCTAGAGATGAGGAACCCCTAATTTCACCTCATCCTAAGTTGTAGTTTACAAGGGGCAAATTCCGGTAAGTGCCCACTCAGGGTCATATACGAAGCCAAGCTCTGAGAGACAGAGATGGGTCAGGCACTGTCATGGCCCTGAGGAGCTCAGGGTCTCATAGATGCTTGTCAGAGCAATTTGTGTTGGGGAGATGCAAACCACAGAGAGTCAGGAGAGGATGCTGTAGCTGTACCTTGCTTCTTGGCCAATGAAACCAAGATGGTAGAAGGATTGGCATCATCCTTCCTGTTTCCAGTTTCCCCCATGGCCTGGTCTTTGTGAACCTTTCCCCCAAGCCAATTTGGCTCTTAGTTGCTTCACCTTCTCATCTTCTGAAATTTCTTCCCCCACCTCCTAAAGTGTCATTATTTATGAAATTCACAGATCTAGTCTCAAATTAGGAAGAAGCTTTGGCAAAATCTCAATTCATCCAGCATGCACTTAGAAATAACCCATGGGCCAGAACAAGCCATGAGCAAGTTGAGAAGTAAAATGTCCTACACAGCAGTGGGAAAAGCCTTGGTCTATGGCCTCAAAGATCTTGGAAGATCTTTGTGCAAATCCCAGGTCTGACACCTACTAACAGTGGGATCCTGAGTAGTAACTTACCCTTTGTAAACCCGAATTTCCTTTCCCTATGCAAAATCCTTCATATGCCCCAATTGCCTTTAGGGATCCTGCCCAATCTAGGCCCTGCTAACCTTTCCAGCCTCATTTCTCACAATTCCCTTTGGACTTTGAATAACAGATGAGCTGAAATCACAAAGACGTAAATTGTTTACTTGTCAGGAAGTCTGCGGGTACATGCTTCCAAGGTTGCTTTAGCAGCACTTCAAGGTCCAGATTTTGGGTCCATCCCTCTCCAGTTCTTCTGTCCTTCCTCTTGTCACAAGATGGCTGCCATAGCTCCAGGCACGACACCCCTACATAACAGTGAGGAAATCTCTTCATTGGCTTCTTTGCTTTAAACTGAAGCTCCTCCAGGAGACTTCCCTTGACATCTTTTTGGGTGAGACAATGTTACACGGTCATCTCTAGTAAGGCGAATTCTGGTAAAGTATATATTGTGCTTCTCTCTGTGTGGTAGAGTTGAGTGAGGGGTGGATTGCAAATGTCTGTTGAGTGGCCAAACAGCATTGTCTGCTATATTCTTAATCAAAATTTTGTCTAACACACCAAAGCCATTCAATGTTTCCCCAAAAGAGCATATAATTTCAGCTTCTATGTCATTGCATATGTTGGTTCCCTCTGTCTGGAATGCCTTTCCTTCCCTTCTCCATCTGGTAAACCCCCACCTACCTTCCAAGATTCAATTCTGTGATGCCTTCTTACAATATCACTTCCACTCTGAAATCTGAGTTAGACAGATCTTCCTTCTAGGAGCCAAAAGCTTCTCTGATTTATTTCTATACCCTAGAGTCTAGCATATTACCTACCATAAACTAGGTGCCCATTAGATGTCTACCAGACAGATAAATGAAGATAATAGTCACTACCTCATAGTCATTGTGAGCTTGAAAATGAGATAGTTTATGAAAAGTAGTATACATTTTTATTAATAATGATTGGCATCATGATATTAGCAATTTCGGCTAACATTCATTGAGTACTTACCATATGCCGGCCACTCTTCTAAAGATCTTACACACCTCATTCATTTAATTTTAACAAAACACTGTGAAGTGGGTCAGTCACCATAAGCTAGGTTTTGTTGAAGTGACCATGTTCAAATCTCAGTGGTTGAAACACCAAGGATTTATTTCTCACTCAAAAAACATCCTTTGTGAGTGGTGGGGGAGGGGATGTCTAGCCATTTCAATCATTCAAGAAACCAACTGACCATCCTATACTTAGGAACCTAGGCCACATGGTCGCCTTCGTCAGTGTGGCAGAGAAAGGGCTTGGGAAGCCCATCCCGACTTTAAATGGTTCTGTCTAGAAATGACACACTTGCATCTCATTGCTCCAGGCAAGTCTCCTGGTCATGCCCAAGTTTAAGGGAGTGGGTGCAACTGAAGGAGTCAGGGAGGGCTGGTAGCATCTACCACATGGATACTATTATTACCTTTAATTAATGGACAAAGAAACTGAAGCAGAGAGAGCGGAGATAGAGCAGTGTGCCCAAGATCACACAGCTGGTGAGACCTTGATCCAGGATTCAAACTTGGCTTTTGTGAATTAGAGCAGAGGTCAGTAAACTCTTTCTGTCAAGGGTCAGATAGTGAATATTTTAGGCTTTGCAGGCCATACGGTCTCTGAAGCAGAAGCAGCCTCAGACAATGTAAATGAATAGGCACAGAGGTGTCCATTCCAATAACACTTTATTTGCAAAAATCTGAGGTGGGCCGGATTGGCCGGTGGGCCAAGGTTTGCTGACCACTTGGTGAGAATTCTTGCCCATGATCCCAAGGTTACCCTGAGCTCTGAAGACTGTGAAATGATGAACAAATGTGCATTATTATAACCATTTTCTATCAAATAACTCCTACATGACCTCCCTAGCCAGCCGGAGTCAAATGACTTCACAGACTTTAATGGGTCACTGAGCCTTCATCCAGCCAAGGTCAAGGGCAACCAGCTTCTCTTTGGGGCCTGGCTAATTATTACTGTCCAAGTTTAAAGAGAGTGACAGACAGGTAATTTTCTTACTAAAAATGAGAACAGGAACCATACCAAGGACTAAGCAAGCCAGTATTAAACCCCCATTAGCTGTGTGCGGTCATTTCTAATGGCACATTCACCGATGGGACAATTATTCTGCTCGCCTGTGCTAACCAGCAATTCAAATCAATGGGAGGCTCTGGGCACCAAAGCAGGTTTTTTTTCTGGGCCACCTAACCCAGACCTTGTTTTTCCAGCTGACACTCTGCCTGTGTCAGCTAATTCCTGCTTTGGAAAATGCATTCCAGGGCTAATAAAGACTTTAAAGTCACACCATTTTCTCACCCTGTTATTAAAACCCAAATGGCTTTGCTTATTCCTAATATGACTAGGAGATTTCCCGACTAGCTCAGAAACGGCTGGAATGTCACAGAATCTGGGTTTTCCGATTGGAATACCAGGCCTGGGGTTTATTTGGGGATTAATTGTTTCTAAATAGTTCAAGAAATGCCATGGCAGGTCAGCGCATTCAGTGCAATAAATGAAGAGCGCGGCCTTTGGCAATCTGTAAGACAGCAAGCGCCTTCACCGCACACCGCCGGCGGGAACCTGGGCCGGTCCCTCGGCTTCACTGAGCCTCAGTTTCCACTTTTGTAAAATGGTGACAAGACCAATTTTACAAGTACTGTCGTGAGGGCGGCAACGGGGTGTTAAGTGCTCAGAGGGCCCTCCCCGAGTGGCAGCTAGCATGGAAGCAGGAAGGCTTTGGGTCTGGCCAAGCCAGAAATAGCTGAGAACTGGCTCCGGGAACCGGGCAGAATCAAACCCAAGCTGGGCTCCCTAGTGCTAATTGGAAATAAATCAGGAGAAACAATAAGCAGCCAGAACAATTAGAAGAATGAGCTAATGGAACCTGCCCACCCCAAGCTTTGCTCCTTCTGGAATGGCAACCGGTCCTCCCCCAGGCCAGTCTGCAGCTGCCTTGAGGGAGGAAGGCTGCGTGGGGCAGAGAGAGAGAGTGTGTGCCTCATTTCAGCATGTCTATCTTTATCTCCACCATCAGTTCTCACGAATGCCGTGCTGAGCTCACCAGAGAGGGCAGCTGGGGCCATCCATGGAGGCCCAGGGAGAGTTGCATGTGTCCCCAGCAGGACAGAGCACTGAGGTGCAGGGAAGGGCCAGACGTTGCCCTGGGCCCTGGCTCTTCTGTGGCAGAGCTGCAGGCAGGGGGCCATGAAACTTTAGAAGCATGGGTGGGATTCCAGAGCTCATCTCAACTTTACATGCCCCTTTTTCAGATAAGAAAACTGAGGTCCAGAGCAAGGGAGTGATTTGCCTCAGGTCAGGCAGCAGGAACTAAACTGGGATCTCTTCCTTCCGCCAGGGCACCATGCAATCCCTTTAGACATGGGGCAGGTACCAGAGTTGGGTTGGAGAGACTGGGGCTTCATGTGAACAGAGAGGAGCAGTGCAAGGTCAAGAAAGCAGATTTCTAAAATTCTGAACGAGGAAAAAAGAAACATCTTTCCCCATCCTAATGATAGCCACGTTAGACCATCCCATTCCCCTCACTCTCAGATTTCTTTCAATTCAAGTGTGCCTACCCAGAGGGAAAGGTTAGCTTTGGATCCAGAAGACTGAGCGCAAACACTATTTTTGCCTCATTTGGCTTATGGAAAATTTTAGAATTCTGGTCCTGTTCTTTCCAGGCTGTGTGTTCTTGTGCAAATTACTTCCCCTCTCTGATCTCCAATTTCCCTACCTGCAAAACCGGAGTGGTGGTCTAATTGAGGAAGCTACAAAATGTCAGACAAATGTAAGTCCCTGATGGAGAGGCTTTCACTTCTTTGTAAATCAGGTTGAGGCAGAAAACTCCCAATCGGTAGCAGGTGTCTCCATTCCTTAAAAAAAAAAGGGTAGAGAAAAATGCCAAGCAGCCATCCTGCAGAGCATGGACTCTGCTTCCTGTTTTAACAACCTCCCTGTAAACTGTCCAGGGGGTGGCCAACTCCCCTCCACAGGAACCTGTGGTAAATTGCATTCCAGGCCAACTCACCAATCATTAGCCATGCAATCTTGTTTATCCTGCCCCAGCCTGGAATTTGGCCTCTTACAAAACCCCAGCTACGAAAGGAGAACAGGTTGGACCAAAACTACATAGCAAGTGAAGGAAGACTTTCAGGAGGCTAGAGGATGTTTATTAAACAGACACAGGCCAAGACCCACCCAGCAGATCTCAGCCCCAAAGTCCCAGCTGACCTTTCTGTTGACACTGACTTGAGAGTTTGAGGTGTGATATGATCCCCAGGAAGGACAGCTCCCAAGTTTGGGTCATGGTCTAGCCCAAACCGAAAGTCACCTCTTTACTGCCAGTGACAGCAACACCGCCTTAAGTTATTTATTTGCTGGTCACCTTCAGTGGGGCCGAGATGCTGTAATCCTTCTGATTTCTCTAGGAGGGTTTTGCAGATGCGGAAGCGGGGCTTCGGATTCATGGAGCCGCTTGCCCAAGGTCACAGAGCCAAGAGGGTGGGGTAGACCAGGCAGCTGCCGGCACACTTCCTTGCCTCTCCCCTTTCATTGGGGTAACAGGCCCAGCTCCCTGCCTGTCCACCTGAGCCGGGCACGAGACCCAGGCTAATCTAATCATACGACCGTACTCTCCGGGCAAAGGGAGCCAAGAGCTTGTGACCAAGCACGACCCACCAGATACTGCTTGGAGCACTTCACAGCTCCGAACACAGTCACACCTCCTAAGTGCCCAAATTCATAGTTACAAATCCTAAAGAGATGCCCTCTTTACAGATGAATAAACTGAGACCCAGCGATGTTAAATAGCTTACTCCAGTTCACACGGGGTAGCTAGCCAGGAAGTCAGGATGTGAACTGAGCCGTCTGGCTCCAGAGCCCGTCCCCTTGTCCACTAGGCTAGCCTGTGCCTGGAAACCCGTGGTGTGAGTGTGGGCCACACAACTGTCGGCCGTCTCCTTTTCAGTTCCACTGTGCTGCTTCTCGGGGCTCCGGGGACTCGTGAGAGCTCCGGTGTTGCCTTCACTCTGCTTCCTGATGCTGTCCCGAACCGTCTCATCGGGTCAGGTGGCCTTGCCCAGCTGCTGAACTGCCATCTCCGGGCCCACCGCGGGGCCTCCCCTGCCTCTGTTCAGTGGCCCAGCCCCACACACGCACTCACGCACACGCTTACAGACACGCTCGCACACATACACCAACACATGTGCACACACACTTCCTCAGACACACACACATACATACCCATACACTCAGGCTCTCACACTCATAGACACTCACCCTCACACAGATACACGTATACACAAACACGCATATACTCACACTCACACTCCTGCCTCACACGTAGATAGGCACACACGCATACTCACCTACACTCACCCTCACTCACATACATGTAAACACACATGGACTCATGGACACACACACACACACACACACACACACACACTACCCTTGCAGACAGACAAAACCATTTACTCTTCCTGCAGAATGTTAACTTTCTTTCTAGGGCAGCACTGTCCATACATGTAGCGGGAGCCATACGGATCATTTTTTAAATTCTGTAGTAGCTGTTTTGAAAAAGTAAAAAGAAAGTAATGCAAATTATTTAGCAGCATGTTTAATAGACTCAAAATATATTTTTAAAGATTTTATTTATTTGAGAGAGAGTGAGCAAGAGAGAGAAAAGGGACAGGGGGAAGAGCAGAGGGAGAGGGAGAAGCAGGCTCTCCACGGAGCAAGGAGCCCGATGTGGGACTCGATCCCAAGACTCCAGGGTCATGATGGAGCCCCAGGCAGACCCTTAACTGACTGAGCCACCCAAGCATCTCAATATATTCAAAATATTAACATTGCAGCACGTAATCAATATAAAGCGACTTATTAGTGAGTTTTTTGTTTTTAAGTTTTTGAAATCTGGGATGTGTTTTACACTTAAAGCACATCTCCATTTGTACTAGACAACACATTTCTACGAAAATGAGCCCTGCAGCTTTAGAGTAGGACTTCCCAAAGATTTTTGAGTCACAGCACACATAGGAAATGATCACATTTGTATGATATCTTGGGGGTAAATAGTTGAGCCTCATCGAGACCAGAGGCAACAGGCCAGATATTCCAGTTTCCCCCACCCTGCCCAGCCCCCTAAGGGCTGGACCACAAACGTATTAGGAAAAGGCAGCTTGTCTGGGAGTTTCAGCCCTATTTGCCCTTGAAGCTGAAGCCAAGTGCACTTGTTCTATGCACAGCCTGTGCAACTGGGCCTGTCACAGGCTTGAAAACCCACAGCCCCTCTCCATTCATTTTTGACATTTCTGTGTGGCCACACCTTCACGGCCCTTAGGGACTCCTGCTCCTACATGCCAGCATCCTGCCCACTTCACATCCACCTGGACTGGAAACTGAGCATTGTTATTGGTTTTCACAAAACTTCAACTTACAAGTTAGGTGAGTAGATATTGGGACATTGGAAGGTCAAAGGAAGGAGGATCACCTCAAAGCACACAACCCTCTGACACCTTGCTGGTTCTCAAGCTGTCTCTTCTCTTCTGTTATGGCTTGTGGGCTTATGTCCCCTTCCCCAAATTCATGGGTGGAAACCCTTACTCCCAAGGGAATGGTATTAGCAGGTGGGGTTGGACGGTGGATCAGTCAGGAGGGTGGAGTCCCATGATGGGATCAGTGTCGTTACAAGCAGGGGAAGAGAACTGGCTCGCTCTTTCTCCCTGCTCTCCCCCATAGGACACAGCAAGAAGACAGGAAACCAGGGGAAAAACGTGTAACAGACCCCAACCTCACTGGCATCCTGATCTTGGATGCGTCAGCCTCCAGAAATGGGGAAAACAAATGTTTGCTGTTTAAGCCGCCCAGTCAGTGGTATCCTCTTGTAGGAGCCCGGGCTGTCTGATGGTTTAGTCTGCTCCCTCGGCCGCGGCCTGGTGTGGGTGACAGCCTTC
Source organism: Martes martes (assembly GCF_963455335.1). Taxonomy (NCBI): domain Eukaryota; kingdom Metazoa; phylum Chordata; class Mammalia; order Carnivora; family Mustelidae; genus Martes; species Martes martes. The sequence goes on from NC_137892.1 coordinate 103,853,538, forward strand.
CACTGGCCTTTGGGGCACTGTGTGCCTACCTTGAACTGAAGTCATGGTCCTGGCCATTCACCTCCGATTCCAAATTCCACCCACACTAGCCCTTCTTGGTGTCTCAGCATTCCTTGCTGAGGACCCTGGGAACTCTCAGAAACTTTGCACTTCTCCTGCTGCCTCAGGCGAATTTTTCCGGCCACTCACGCCTGCACGGGCTGCACAGTTGTCCCTGCACAGTCGGACATGGACTTGCACAGTGCCCACTCCAGCCGCACAGCCCGAGGGACCAGGGAAGCATGCCACAAGCACCCCTTCTCCCCCGCCCAGCCCATATTCTCAGGATCCTCTGTCCTATCTGGATGCCTCCCCCAGACCCTCTTTTAGGGATCCTCTTTGATCTAGGAAAACCAGACACGGGGTCCTTTTGGCCTCTTGCTCCCACCACCATCTATCTTCCTGGCAGAACAATCACAAGGAACTGGCCTCCCCTTCCTCACCTCTTCGTGAAAGTCTAATCCTCTCCTCTGTCGTGGGATGACCTTCACCTTGCCCTTCCCTGAGCCGGGGATAGACAGGGCCAGGCAGACCACAACAGCAACCCAACACCTTGCCTACCAGTAACAGAAGATCCACACAGAGGATCCTGGTTTCGATTGCTTTTCCAAACCTTCCAAAGCTCTCAGAAGAATAAGGGGTCCCCTTTTAACAGTTACCACCCTCCCGAAAAGGATTAGAAGTGACACATTTTTTCCCTGTTGCATACATTCAGTGGTGATTATTATGATGTTAATTATTCATTTAGTCAGCCATGGAGGAGAGGGGAAATACAAACAATGCAATTAAGAAATGCAGTTGTGTCAGCGGGAAGCCTCCCATTCCTCCAGCACCTCCCCAAGGCTGGGCCTTCACAGAAATCCCAGTCCCCAGATCTGAGTCCCAAACCTGGACCTGTAGTCACAGTTCCCAGGCACTCCCCTTCTCTTATAACTACAAGAGGTATTCATTCTAATTCAATCGCCTCCATTAAAAACTCAGCAAAGAAGTGGAAATTGAAACAACGTTGAAGCCCCAATCTTGTCTATTCTGACAAAACGCATGAAATTACACCTATATCCAGTGTGTGGACCCTTTGACAACGGCTCGGCAGTGAGTTGCAGGGGAAGCTATTAAAAATTGTTCATACACTTCGACCTTGAATTTATCCCACGGAAGTAATTTCAAAAAGGAAAAACTGTCAAAGGCACATCATTGTGGTGCTATCACTAATAGCTCCAAATTGGTGACCTTAACCTCAAGTGAGGGGAGAGGTAAAGGAAAGCACAGTACCCATGAAGTGGTGTAATATTATGCAATCATGACAAATGGTGGGAAGATTATGTCACAACATCCAAAGTGCTTGTGATTTGATGTTTGGTATAAAAACGCAGAACCCTGGCCTGTGTCTTTGCAGGTTCTCCCTGCCAGCACGCACCATCCCCCCAATAGACTGCATTAACCAAATCCTGACGGTGTCTCCTTCCCACCTCCTGGTCCCGCGGTCTGGCTCTGTTCAGGCTTCCGCCTCCTTTGCACACATGCACAGAGACGCTCACTGTCTGTCTGCGTGTTCGTGTCTAGCTCTGGGTGATGCAATTTTGGGGGACAGTTTCTCTGTGCTCTCCCTGCTGCCTGGCACTTAGTCAATGCTTAATGAATGTTTGTTGAATTAAAGAATCAATGACAATAATTCTGGCTTCCGTTTTTTGAGCACCTGACATGTAGCAGGCATTGTGACTGGCCTTTCCCATCTATTATTTCACGGGATTTTATACTGAAATAACCTTGTGATGTTGATACTGTTGTTATTCCATTTGTACAGATGAGAAATGAGTTCAGGGAAGTAGTCACACGCCCAAGGCCATGCATTTGGTGAAGGGGGGAGAAAGCGTTTGGATCCAGCTCTGCCCGACTTTCAGACCAGTGTTCAGGGTATGTGGGCATGTGTGTGTGCAACGACCCATGTGTAGGTAGATAATGGGAAGAAAACACAGAAAAATGAAAATGGATGATCCGCTTGGCTGGTGACTAGTAAGATGGTGGATGATTTTTCTCTTGCTCAGTATGCATCTGTTTAACTGTTAGGGTGGGCGGAAAAGAGAAGAATTCACCCAGGTTCCAAGGTCTTCTAGAGCTGCGTCCCCGTAGCCTGAATATCTTAAAGGGAGACAAGCCATTCTGGTCACTTACCTCCTTTTCTGGTCACCCACCCAGGCCCAAGGAACATTCAGGGTAAAGTCCTAAGCTTGTGCTCAATGCCTGGAGCCAAGTGTCCGCCTTGACGTGGCGTTGCTGCCCATGCCTGGCCCACCTGGCCCGCTGTACGGGACCACCTCTGCCTCTCTGCTCTCTGCCTCCCATGGAAGCTACACGGTTGGCGTTCTGGGGTACATCGCATCACGGGGCTGAGGGTGTGTTCTGGGCAGAAGCAGGGGCACAGGGAGAGTAGAAGCATCTGCGCAGCCACCATATCCATGGAGGCCCTATGGTGGGCCCATGGTAGGCTGATGTTCTCTCTAACCGAGTTGAGGTAGAATTCAAAGAAGATATTCATCGTGCTGCTTTAAGCTTGCATCTCATTAGTCTACCACTCTGCCTCTGTGTTATAAATTAGTATTTTTAATAAATCCTGTAATTATCTTGGGAATGGCATAATTATATTGCTTGGTAATTTTTTTCAGTGTTGAAACCGTGCGTTGGATCAATGTAATTGTTTTTAAAAATATCTCAATTTTCCAAACTCTTGTTTCAGTATGTCTTCATTTTTAAAAATATGTTCAGAAATACCAAAAAAAAAAAAAAAAAAAAAAAAAGGAAATGGTTCAGGTCCCTTTTATTCCCTGAGAAATCTGGGCCCCTGGTGTCTGAGCTTATATGGAACAGAGATAAGCTCATAGCTCTTAGCTATTTTCAAGTGCTCCGTGTGCTTTCAATTCTTCATGTTGAAAATTTAAGAAAAATGGGGAAAAAGCAGAAAAGAAGATGAAAAAAGGCAAAATCTAGGTTTTTAAAAAGGCAGTGGAGATCACATCCCTCTATACTTGCTTCTTTTTCAAACACCACTAACATGACAAAGGCGTGTACAAAATATAAGCTTAGAAAAACAAAAAGAATAGAAGCTTAGATATGTCAATTAATTTTATGAAAGCAGATGGGTGGCTTTGCCAACTAGAGAAAGCTTTAACCTAAGCTCACAAGAGAAAAGCCAGAGGCCCTCAGAACATCTCAGGAATTGGAGACATGGGGTAGTTTGGAAGTTGGATGAAGAGTAGAGATGAAAATAGTAGGGCTGGTTGAAGAAGCAGGAGACAGCAAGAGCCATCAATACACCATCACTGCCATTACTTCAACACCACCATCTCCATCACCACCAGCACCAACGTCCTAACCATTATCAACATCAGCACAGCCGCCATCACAGTCATCACCGATAACACCATCACTACCACCACTCTCTCCCTCAACTTCAAAATCCAGACAAATGTCTCTCCTCTAACACAACAAAGCCTGAATACTTTTTTGGGTTGGTTTGGGTTGGAGCTGGAGAGACACTAAAACAGCTAAGAATAGGCCAAAAGACTTTATTTTACAAGGATAGCAAACGAAAAGTCTCCATACTGAATCCAGAGATCTGTAGTGGAGACCCGGGTAATAATCCCCAACCAGGAGATTGAAGGACCCCATTCTAGGGAAGCTAATGAGCTTAAGAAAAAAACCAACTCACTAGTCCTTTACATAATAGTGAAACTCACCAAGAACAAATCTCAATGGTGAGCTACCAAAAAGCTTTCCAGCTACTAAAGAGGAACCCGGCCAAAGCTATAGACAGGCAAACCAAGCCTCTGGAATAAACCAGATAGAAAAGAGGGGACCCAAGGATGACAGAGACGATATCAGAGCATTGTTTGCCAAGGAACAACAAGAAAAACAATAGTAATGATTTTCTCAGAAAGAGAGGAGTTACATCTCAAAGATTGAGGCTATCAAAACGGAAGTTCAGAGAATAAGAAACAGCCCTTGTGAAAAGTGAGAACGGATCACGGGGCTCAAAAGGCTGTGCCCCCAGCCCCCAGAGTCTAGGGAGGGTAGCACCCTGGAAACCAAGCAACGAGCAATAGGCAGCAGGATACCTTATTCCTGCCAACCTGTGGTCGAGATACATCTGGTAACTGGTGGATTTGGCTACCAGGTTAGGTCCTGGTAATTGTTCCTCATTTAATCTTCACAATGGTCCTGCTTGGTATCAATTACTATCCTCATTTTACATTCAGAATCTCAAAAAGATATGGTATTAGGTCCAAACCTATGAAATAGTTTTGTAGGTCATTGCAATTTCCATGGTGTGATGCAACGTATGGTCTAGGGTCACACTACAATGTTTTTAGCCGAAGATTAAAAAATGTTGAAAAATAAGACACTATCACCGGGGGTCTCAGAGGTGCCATTTTTTCACATGCTATCCATGAATCTAAAAGGAAAAAGAATATGTATTTTTGTAGGGGTTGCTGAAGCCCTCTTTCCTAGTTTGGCCATGGTCGACTTGCAGCAAATCCATAGTGTTAATGGTGAGGGTGTGTGTGTGTGTGTGTGTGTGTGTGTGTGTGTGTGTGTGTGTGTTTGTGATTTAGGTAAACAAATCAAATGAGTTTATTGCCCAGAGTCACAAACAGACATGGTATGCTTTTTAATGGGAGTGTGGGTTGGGAGAGAAGGCTCATTACTGGATCCTCTCATCAGGCTGACTCTGTAGCAAGCATAGCCCTTGGTAGAAAAGCACAATTCCTTAGGTTCCAGACACCAGCCAAGGAAGCTCAATTTTTCTTATGACTGCCCTTGTAAGCTGGCTTGACTCCTTTCTCTCTGCCACTTTGGATGAAAGCTTCGAGGGGTAGAAACTCAGCCATAATTTCTTTGGTCACTTATCTTACATAATAACAGATCCTCCCCAGACACTTATAGTCCCAAGAATACTCTCATTTCCATAATTAAAATTTCCAGTCTGGGTAATTGAAGAAACTCCAAATTTTATTTAAAGTGAAGGCATGTCTCCTCACCCAATCAGGGCCTCCTGAGGGATGGGGAGGCCACTGCCTAGGTTTCTTCTTGCTCCTTCAGGTGAAACAGAGAGCGGGGCAGGGGAGAGCTGATCTCCCCGGCACCCATGGAACTTGACTTTGGTTTCCTCTGGCTTTGGCAGAGGTTTAAACCTGACTCATTCTCTCTGGGATACTCTGTAGGTTCTTGGAAACACTTATCTTTGGGGTGGGGGGCCTTCCCAACTGTGATTCCTATAAGGCAGGGACTATCTTTGCTGGCTGGTTTACCAGCCCCCTCATCCATTGGACACTCATCATTGGGGTGATTGATGTGGCCTTTTTGGATAAAGCCAGCTCTCCTGCATGGTCCACATATCCACAAAGAATACTCATGCACTCTCTGCCCTGGCAAAGCCTGGAGTGCTGGCCATTCCCAGCTCAGCACCTTCCTCCCCAGCCTCCTCTTGACTGTAGACCGCTCCAACGGAGGACAAACACCAGCCCCATGGGTTCCCCTAAACTCCAGGGATAGGCCAAGCTCTCCTCAGGTCCCAAGCCAAAGGCTTGAGATGACAAGGAAGCACTCCCATCTCCTGACTGAAAGTGAGGTCAAGAGAAAATGCCAGAGCATTCCAGCAATTTTTCCTAGGGATGTCTTTCCCCCAAGTCTCTTCCACCTCGACACCTTTAAATCCTCAAATGGTGTGGGGCTCAGGGTTGATAAGCTAGGGTCACCCCCACCACCTTGGTAAGTGGCTCCTTACTTTGCAATGGATAGGGAATGTGTCACCTATTGTTTATTTTCAGTTTCTTGGAATATCTGTAAAATTATCACAGAAAGGGTCCCATTTTGCTATGTTGTTAAGATAAACGTGCTACATATACAGGTGTGTGCTTGGTAAGTTTCATGGAAGAAGATACTCGTATATGGGTCCATTTGTGCCTGCAGATTGTCTGCGGGGCTGGGATGTACATATATGGATATACACATAAATATGGACATGTGCACACATATACATGTATATGTGGTGATATGTGGAAATGATCTCTGTAGATACGTGCATGGGTTGTGCATACAGGGGCTTGTGTGCATATATGTGATGCATGTATGTGGGCTGTATGTACATGTACAGATCTCATCTCTAAGTACCAAACCATCTGTTTTTTCCATGGCTCCGCTTGCTCATAAGACTCCTTCCAGAACTTTGAAGGCCCCCTGGTAAGTCAAGGGAGGCAAAAAGAGCCCTAGTCCAGGGTGGCCCCCAGCAGCCTGGGAAGCATGACACACACTTCTTACAGCCACAAGACCAGAGTAGCAGGCACGCTGTGAGGGAAAAGTGATCACAGCCGCCCTTAAGTAGAGCAAGGTGTTGGTCCTCCTTCTTCCCACCAAGGAGACTCAGAACAATGATTTGATTTGCTTTAAAGCAAAAGGCCCCTCCCCCTGGTCGTGCCTCTTAGCTGAAGTCAAGGGGGTGAGGGGGGAAAGATTCTTGAAAAGATTATCACACTTGAGAATCGAGGTTATATCCCCTTCATCTTGGCACATGAGCCCCATGAGCAGCCCACGTGAGTCTTAAGTACCTGCCATGTGACAGTCATTCTCATGCCTGTGGTGTCACGGGGCGGTGGAGCGCAGTTGCGTGGAGGTCAGTGTCTGTGTAGGCATGTGTGTGTGTGAGTGTGTATGTTCAGCTTCTGTGAGGGTGGCTGGACGTGCGAATGAACACCACAGGAGTATGTCTTTCTGCAGTGCCAGGGGCCCATTTCCATGGCAACGGAGAGAGAAAGCCAGGGAATCAGGGAAATGCTGCCCGATGACATGGTGAGGGCCACGGTGCCACAGCGCGCAGGAAGGAAGAGTCCCAGCCCAAGTGTGGAGGGGTAGGGAGGTTTGCGCTCTGCAAACCTGGGAAAGAATTTGCTGTTCGTTCTGCTGCGTGTGACCAGCAAAGCCAGCCTCCCGGGGATGAGTGTTTGCATTTCTACTGACCTTTTCCCAGAGGATCCAGGAGTCCACCCTGGTACCAGGGGCAAACAGCATCCTTGTTAGTAAAGGCACCAACTGGAGCGGCTGACTATGAGACAGGGACTTGAGTCAGTCAACGCAGCAATGGGGGAAAGATCCAGTAAGTCTCATTCTCCAGTATGGACTGGGGCCATGGGACTACCTAGTAAGGTCATCCAAAGGGGTTGGTTTTGAGGTGATTAAGACAGTGATGCTCTTTCTTCTAGGAAAGCCACAGCACAGCGAATCTCAGCCATTCATAGACTCCTACAGCTCAAGAACCCCTGCAGATCCCTGCCTCTTTACAGATGCGTACACAGAAGCCGTTTATTCATTCATTGGGCACATATTTACTACAGACCTGGGTGTGCTTGAGATGGGCCCTGGGAAGACAGCAATGCAAGAGTCAGGTAGGATCCCTGCCTTCATCGAGCTCAACTTTCAGGGGGAGTATTAACAATGAACAAGATTAGTGAGTGAGATATAGAACATGACAAATGGTGGTAGATGCTATGGAGAAAAATATAACATGATAAAGGGCATAGAGGGATGTGGGCAATTGGTGGAGGGGTGTTACTCCTTGGAAAGGAGGCAGGAAGTCCTCGTGGATAAGACGACCCATGAGTAGAGATCTGAGAAAATGGAGGGAGCACACCATAGAGATGTCAACAGGAAGAGGGATCCAGGCAGAAAGAGCGTAAGTGCAAAGGTCCTGGAGCAGAGGTCCACTAAGTGTATTCAAAGAACTACAGCAAGCCCAGAGAGGCTGGAGCAGAGTGAACTAGTGGGAGGGTTGTAGGAGTTAAGGTCACGGAGATCACAGTGCCCTGAAAGCCTCTCTAAGGACTTTGCTTTTATCCTGAGTGAAAGGAGAGGTCGTTGGGTGTTCTGATCACAGAAGAGACATGATCTCACTTGTACTTTTTTTTCCAAAAATGTTTAATGTGGTAAAATGCACACAATATTAAATTTAAATTAAGAATAGAATTGATGGAGACAAACCTTGAGACACTCTGGAATCCAGGAACTAAACTGAGGGTTGCAGAAGGGAGGTGGGTGGGGGGCTGGGGTAAATGGGTGATGGTATTAAGGAGGGCACACGTGATAAGCACTGGGTGTTATATGCAACTAATAAATCATTGAACACTACATCAAAAACTAATGATGTATTATATGTTGCCTAATTGAACATAATAAAAAAATAGAATTTATTGGGGCACCTGGGTTGCTCAGTCAGTTAGGCATCTGCCTTTGGCTCAGGTTGTGATCCCGAGGTCCTGGGATTGAGTCCCACATTGGGAGCCAGCTGCTCTCTCTACCCTCCTGCTCGTGCTCTTTCTTGCTATCTCTCTCTCTCAAATAAATAAATAAAGTCATAAAAAAAAGAATTTATTAAATTTAAATTAAAAATAGAATTTAGTTTAAATTTACCCTCTTAGCCATTTTAAGTATATTAAACGCATTGCTGATGTTGTACAACTATCTCTGCCATCCATCTCCACAATTCTTTTCATTTATAAAAACTGAAACTCTATATACAATCAACAACTCCCTATTCCTCCCACCCCTGGGCAACCAGCCTCCTACTTTCTGTCACCAGAATTTTGACAACTTTAAGTACCTCATATAAGTGAGATCATACGGTATTTGTCTTTCTGTGACTGGCTTATTTCACTCAGCATAATGTCCTCAAGTTTCACCCACATTAGAGCACATTACAGAATTTCCTTCCTTTCTAGAATTGAGTCATATTCCACTGTATGTATTGACCACATTTTGTTTATCTATTCATCTCTCGATGAACCCTTAGATTGCTTCCACATTTTAGCTTTTGTAAAGAATGCCGCTATGAACATGGGTATACAAATATCTCTTTAAGACCCTGTTTTCAGTTCTTCTGGGTATGTACCCAGAAGTGGAATTGTCAGATCATATGGTAATTCTATTTTTAATTTTTTGAGGAACCGCCATACTGTTTTCCACAGCGGCTGTCCCACTTTACATTTCCACCAACAGTGTGCAAAGGTTCCAATGTCTCTACTTCCTCACCAACACTTGTTTTCTGCGGTTTTTGTTTTTTGTTCAGAGGGGTTTTTAAAAATAGTAGTCATCCTACTGAACTCGAGGTGGTATCTAATTGTACTTCTGATTTGCGTTTCCCTAACGATCAGTGTCTTGGTTACTTCAGGCTGCTGTAAGAAACTACCTCAGAGTGGGCATTTTATAAACAGGAATTTATTTCTCACGTTCTGGAGGCTGGAAGTCAGACACCAGGCTGCCCGCTGGTGTGGTGAGGGCTCCTTTCCATGCCGCGGTTTTCTCGCTGGGCCCTCACATGGCCAAAGGAGCCGCTCTCTCCACTAATCCCACCCACGGGACTTCGGCCTCATGACCTCCCATTCAGATCGTGGTGTTAGTGAGGCTGAGCATCTTTTCATGGGCGCGTTGACCATTTTTACATCTTCTTTGGGTTGGAGAAATGGCTACTTAAGTCGTTGCTCATTTTTGAACCGGGCTATTTTTTGTTTTTTGCCAAGTTGTAGGAGTTTTGTATGTATTTTTGATAGGACTCCCTTATCAGATGTTTGATTTGCAAAGACGTTCTATTCTGTGGGTTGCCTTTTTACTCTGTTAATAGTGTTTTTGGATGCACACAATTGTAAAATTTTCATGAAATTCACTCTGTCCATTTTTCCATGTGTTACCTGTGCTTTTGGTGACATAGCCAAGAAGTTATTGCTGGGTCCAATGTTGGGAAGCTTTTGTCCTCTGCTTTCTTCTCAGAGTTTTATTGTTTTGAGTCTCACATTTGGGTCTTTGTTCCATTTTGAGTTAATTTTATGTATGGTGTTAGGTGTGGATAGCATCCAACTTCACTCTTTCACATGTGGATATCCAGTTTCCCCGGCACCATTTGTTGAAAAGACTGTCCTTTTACCATTGAATAATCTGGGCACCCTTGTCAAACGTCATTTGACCATATAGGTAAGGGTTTATTTCTGAGATCTCTATTCTAGTCCATTGGTCTCTATGTCTGTCTTTGTGCCAGTACCACACTGTTTTGATTACTATAGCTTTGTAGTAAATTTTGAGATCAGTAAGTGTGACCTTCAGCTTTTTTCTTCTATTTCAACATTATGTGTGCTATTCGGGGTCCTTAGAGATTCCATATGAATTTTAGGATGGATTTTTCTCTTTCTGAAAAAAAGGGAGGGAGATAAAGGGTCATGGGGATTTTCATAGCAATTGAATTGAATCTGTAAATCATTTTTGGCTGTATTAACATTTAAACAATATTTAGCCTTCTAATCTATAAAAAGGGGAAGTGTTTCCATTTGTTTATGTCTTCTTTAATTTCTTTTAGCAATGACTGGTAGTTTTTACTGTACAAGTCTTCTACGTCCCTGGTTAAATTAATTCCAAGTAGTCTATTCTATATGACGCTACTGTAAATGAAGTTGTGTTTGTAATTTCTTCTTCAGCATTGTTAGCATATAAAAATGTTTCTGATTTTTGTGTGTTGACTTTGTGCCCTGCTACTTTGCCGAATTCATTTATTAGTTTTAACAGTTCTTTTGGGGGAAACTTTATAATTTATATGTCAGCTCTATCATTTGCAAGCAGATAATTTTTCTTTCTAATTTAGATATCTTTTATTTCTTCTTCTTGCATAATTACTCAGGACAGAGCTTCCAGTACTACATTTCTAGAGATAGCAAAGGCAGGCATCTTTGCCTTGTTCTTGATCTTAGAGGAAAAGCTTTCAGGCTTCTACCATTGAGTATGATATTCACTTTTGGCTTTTCATATTTTCTTCCTTACATTTTTAAATCACTCTGGTTGCTGTTTTGGGATAAAGTTATTGAGAGAGAGGGGCTCAAGATAGAAGCCAGGAGACAACTCACGAGCTATAGCAATAATCCAGGCATGGAGTGTTGGAGCTAGAAGCAAGATGGTAGCAGTGGAAGAAAGTGGGTAGTTTTTAGATATATTCTGAAGGCTGAACAGATGGGATTTACTGATAGACTGAATGTGAAACATGAAAGAAAGAGAAAAGTTAAGGATGACTTCAAGGTTTTTGGCCTGAAGAATGGGAAGTGGACTTGCCATTTATGGAGGTAGGAAGTTTATTTTAGATTATATGAAATTGGACTTCTCCTACTTGTTGACCAAATTGTTGCTTCAGATATCTATATGGAGACATCGAATAGGGAGGGAATATGAGTCTGGATTTCAGGGGAAAGGTCCAGAGTGGAGACATAAATTAGGAGTCATCGATGTGTTAATGGTATGTGAAGCCACAGGTTTGGCTGAGGTTCTCTAGAGAGTGAATGTAGAGATAAGAGAAGAGAAAAAGGAGAGGAGAGGAGAAGAGAGGGGAGGAGGGGGGAGGAGAGGAGAGGGGAGGAGAGAGGAGGAGAGGAGAGGGGAGGAAAAGAGGAGAGGAGAGGAGAGGAAGGAAGAGAGGAGAAGAGAAAGGAGGAAGGGAGGGGAGGGAAAAGGTGGGGAGGGGAGGGGAGGGGAGGGATGGAAGAGAGAAGAGAAGCCACCACTGTGTTCTGGGTACATTAGCATTGAGAGGTCAGGGAGATAAGAGGAAACCAGCAAAGGGGACTAATTTATGTCCCTGAAGCCAGGTGAAGAAAATGTTTCCAGGAAGGAAAAGAATGAACAACTATGACAATCACCACTGACCCTCAACATGGGACCACTGGTTTTAACAATGGGAGAGGCCATCCCAGGTTAGGCAGGGAACTTCAACAATAGGCAGGGGAGACCAGCAATAGCTCCAAACACAAGTCCCCATGTGATGAGTGAGCATTATTTAGTCTTCAAATATTGGCTTCATTCATTCATTCCAGCAGATATTGATCAAGCACTTATGATAATAAAAGCAAAGATAACATTTATTAAGCACCTACCATGTGCCAAACACTGAGTTTTACCTGAATATCTCAATATCTCATGCAATGCTCACTTCCAGAGTAAGCGATTGGTACAGTTAATGTTGGAGTCCACTTGGTAACTTAGTTCTCTCCTCCCAGGAGCCTGGAGTCTTTTTTTTATTTTTAAATTGTGATAAAAAACACATAACAGAAAACTTAACCAAGTATAAGGTTCAGTGGTGGTAAGTGTATTCACATGGCTATGCAATAGAAATCCAGAACTTTTTCATCCTGTAAAACTGAAACTTTGTACCTATTAAACAATCCCCCGCTTCCCCTTTCCTGAGCTTGTGGCAACCATCATTCTACTTTCTGTTTCGATGAATTTGACTACTTTGGATACCTCATATACCTCAAATGGAATCCTACAGTATTTATCCTGTACCTGATTTATTAGCATAATGTCTTCAAGGTCCATCCATGTCGTAGCAATCTGTCAGAATTTCCTTCCCTTTTAGGCAGAATAATATTCACTGTTTGCATACACCACGTTTTACTTCTCCATTCATCTGTTAATGGACATTGGTTGCTTCCACCTCTTGGCTATTGCAACTAATGTAGCTATGAACATGAATGTGCAAATATGCCCCCAGGATCCTGCTTTCAATTATTTTGGATATATACAAGAAGTCCAGATCCTTAACCAGTGCCCTATTAACACAGCGATGCCTGGGGGAGGGGTGGTCCTTTCTTAATGGAGCATGTCTAGCAGGAAACACGGACACTGAACACCTAACTCTGGGTGCTGTGAGCATATAACAATCAGGGTGTTAAGGGACATAGATACCACAGCCTCCTTTGTGACCCCAAGGGGGAAAAAAGATGAAGTTCGAGACCCTGACCCTGAGATGCACAAGGAGTATAAAAAAGTAGCTAACCTTATTAATCAAAGGGATTTAAACTCAATGTATAAGCCTTCAGATGGGGAAGTCTCGTGGTCTTAATGTACCCAGAGCAGACTGAATAAATGTGCTACATTTCCAAAGCAACAGTGGTGATGGTGGCTTTGACTGAGTGCTTACCCTGTGCTAAAAGCTATGGGGCAAGCTTGACATCTATTACCTTATTGAGCCTTTGCAACGAGCTTGCAGTGTGAATATTGTTATTATCCTGATTTCTCAGATGAGGAAACCAAGGCCCAGGAGGTGAGCTCACTTGCCAAACTCAGGCCCAGGCTCTTGTAAGCCACTCCCTTCCCTCCCTTGTCCCTCTCCTCCTCCTCCTCCTCCTCCTCCTCCTCCTCCTCCTCCTCCTGCCAGTGGGTAAAGCAGGCTAGGGGAGGGGCTGCGGAGGCCACGCCCCATCCCCAGAAGTGGAGCCTTGCCACTGACACAGACACCAGAAGATTTCAACACTGATTTCCTCATCTTCCTTTCCAACATGTGACCTGCCGGCCCCATGATGCGGGGACGGTCAGGGAAAGAGGGAAAGGGGGCTTTGATGCTTATGGGGAGAGACCTCCCATCTCTCTCGCCCCGGAATGCCACTTCGCCTCCCAAGGCTGCCTCTGTGTCTCCTGGGCCAGCTCTGTGCCACAGGGCAGCCTGAGTGGTCTTTCCAACCTGGAAGCCAGATCAGGTCACTCCCACAGCTACAGTTTTTCCCTCATTTCCCTCTGCTCACCCTTCCTCCCCTAGCCTCCCCCTGCCCACCTGGCCCAGGATCTGGGTGCAGCCAAGCCGGCTGGATCCCATCCACTCTCCTCTCTGTCCACTCTCTGATCCGAGGTCCTTCCTCCAGAGAGGTCTTCCCCAACCACCTCAGGGAAATTAGCCCACCTCTTCCCTGATTAAAAAGAAATCACTGGTTTTTTACTTTGGCAGAATTTAACATAAAATGGTAACATAAAAATGACCATTTTAACTATTTTCAGTGTATGTTTCAGTGGCTTTAAGGACATTCTTTATTGTTGCTTATTTATTGGTTTGCTAACTTGCCACCTTTCTCCAGCAGTCTCCTTGGATACAGGAATCTTGTCTGTTGGGTTCATGATTGTTATCATAGTGACTATAACAGCCCAGCTTATGGCAAGTGCCCCATCAGCATTTTAAAATGAATGAGTGAATATCCCTGCAGGTGGGCCAGCCCGCTGGGCACAAGACTAGTCACTTCTAAAATGAGGACATGTTTGAAACACTAAAATGCTGACAGCCATTTAAAGATGTTATTTTTTTTCATTTTCTCTATTTTTTTAAATCAAAATTTAATACAGAATTTAGAAGAGTAACGTGTACACCGCAGTCCTTGGAAATGAAAGTGTCGGCACAATCAACAAAGCTTCAGGAAGGTAGAGACTGAGGTCCAGTAGAGAGAGAAATCAGGAAAAGTGTCCCCTGATCTGTCAGTGTGTCCACTCTGCTGAAGTCTGACACGGGGAGGGTTTGGGATGTTCCAGGACAAGGACCCAGACTCTCCATCCCCCCAGGGAGCCCTAACTATTGCGGTTGCAATATGTGCTCTTGGCAAGCCCTGATTACCAAGCCCTGTTGTGAAGGGGAGAGTATTTCAGGAGGGAAAACAGCCCTTTAAGTTTCAGTAAAGCAACAGCATCAGCACATCAAGGTTGGCCCAGAGACCAAGACTCCTGCATTAAGCCTACTCCCCTCCCTACTTGGGACTCAAACAATGTCACCTGTTCCCTTGGCTATATTCATGTCTTCTTCCTCTTTTCAGGCCAGCCATAGGTCCAATCTCCTGTACATCCTGTCCTTGGGCTCTCTCCTTGCACATGCATGTGCATGCGTGTGTGTGTGTGTGTGTGTGTGTAGCTGGATGTATATGTGCTTATGAGTACGTATGTCTATGATACTGTGATTTATAATAACAAATATATATCCCCATCTTCACCCCTGTTTCTGGCACAGAGGTCCTAAAATGTTTGAAATTTCCTAAGTGAAAGGAGTGATAGAGGTTTTTGTTATTCATAACAAGTCCCTTTCAGCTACACCTAAGTTTGTTAATGAGGTAACTTCTGGAAAGACCCTAAGGATGGGAGCTGGCTGCCTGGTGATCTGGGAACTCACCATGATTATAGGATTGGAACTTCCAGTCCCAATACCTGGCTTCCTGGGAGGGGAGAAGGATTGGAGGGAGGTTGAATCAATCATGAATGGCCCATGATTTAATCCATTGTGCCTATGTAAGGAAGCCTCCCTAAAACCCCAAAGGTCAGAGCCCCGAAGAGCTTCCAGGCTGGTGAACACACGGAGAGCCAGAGAGATTGCTGTGCTCCAGGGAGCACGGAAGCTCCTCACTCCTTCCCACACACCTTGCCCTGTGCATCTCTTCTATCTGGTTGTTCTTGAGTTAGATCCTTTCGCAATGAACTGGTAACCTAGTGTTGGGTCCCCAGTGTTGGGTCCCCCAATAATGGGTCCATGGTCAAAGGAGCGAGACTGATACAAAGCAAAGGTCAAGCAAAGCTTTATTTCACGCCAAGCATCAAGAATCAGACCGACCATCAAACAGACCGGTCGGGGCCGCCCCTTACAGAGAGGACGACCCCTCCCTGCTTTCCAGACTAACTTTCATAGAGCAAAGGCCATGTGGTTGAGCCTGGCCACACACAGGTGGCCAATGAAATTGTAACACACAGAGAAAGCTGCACAGTCATGCTAGGTGACCAACTGAATTACAATTTACCCTAGTAGACATTTGAACCAGCCTATCACCTTGTTCAGAATTGGCACCCAAAAGGTGCCCAAAGGGAAGGGCCCATACTCCTTAGTAGCTAGGAGACAGTATGCGCCCCCACTGATTGAATGTCTCCACCTGACCTGACCCACCCTTGTATTTGGGCTGTTACCTGGGACTGGTTTCCCAGACTTGCTTTTAAGTAAGTTCCGGGGCGGGGGGGGGGGGGCAAGGTCAATTTAAGTTTTACAACAAAATGGCAGTTCAACCGGGGTGGGGCCGCTCTGGCTAAATAGGCCCTTACACTAGTAAGTACATAGTTCTTCTGAGTTCTGTGAGCCACTCCAGAAAATTAACCAGACCCGAGGAGGGGGGTTAGGAAACCTCCGATTTATAGCCTGCCCACAAAAAACCCAGTGGCAACCTAGACTCGCAAATGACATCTGAAGACATCTGAGACATCTGAGACAGTCTTGTGGGACTGAGCGCTTAGCCCATGTGACTCCAGGTAGGAAACTCAGAACTGAGTTAAATTGGGGTGCCTGGGTGGCTCAGTGGGTTAAGCCTCTGCCTTCAGCTCAGGTCATGATCTCGGAGTCCTGGGATCGAGCTCTGCATGGGGCTCTCTGCTCAGTGGGGAGCCTGCTTGCCCCCCTCTCTCTCTGCCTGCCGCTCTGCCGACTTACGATCTCTGTCAAAGAAGAAAATAAAATCTTAAAAAAAAAAAATGAACTGAGTTAAATTGTAGGACACCCCAGTCAGTGTCCACTGAGGAATGAGTTAACTGCCTAGTGGTATCAGGAAAGGCACAATAGAATGTATGTGTGTGTGTGCACATGTGTACATATGTGTATGGGTGTGGTGTGAAAGCTTGTATATGTGTGACTATGTATACTGTAGGGGAGGAAAGATTTTCCTTTCTTCCCTTCTAGGTTCTTTGGCTGGTCTAACAAATAATTAATTAATAAAATGATTAATGATTAAATGGACGTAAGAGAGATTAACAAGAGAAAAACAAATTTAATTTCACATGTATGGGAGCTCACAAAAATATGAGACTCAAAGACGTGACCAAAGCAGGCAGCGTTTAGACAAAGAAACAACACATTTGCGAAGAATTAACAAGACATATAAGTTTGGGTTTGGGGTAGTAAGTGAATAAAGAAGTAACAAGATTTGTTTATACAGCCTTCTTACCCTAAATTCCCTATCTCTAGTGGTAAGAACCTCTCTTCTGGTACAGGGAGGGTACCCTTCACACGGGAAATTTATTTCCTGCTTTCCAGGGGACAAAGGAGACTCATTGTGTCCTTTCTGCACCGGTTGTTTCTTAGGTAACTTTAATTCAAAATAATCAATATGCCAAAGTAGTGTATTTTGGGGTGGTTCCTCCTGAACCCCATCAGTATCCATGTGTGGGTGTGTTTAATTGCACGATCTTTGGGCTCAGATCTGGATGCAATTCCAATTGGGCTATGCCATTTATAAGCCGTAGGACAGTGAGTAACTCACTTATCATTGGATCAACGCTCTGAGCCTCTGTTTTGTTGCCAGTAAAAACAGATAACTAAATAGAAATGGGGCACTGGTGAATAAAAAACGAACTAAAGGTCTTCCAGCACTCCACATGGCACATGTTCATGGTAAGGGTGAATAAATTATGGCTGATGCTCCCATTCTTTTTGCTTTATTCCTCAAACTCCTGACCAAGATGTTCACTGTCAGTCAGCTCTGCAGCTCAGTCCGCCACACTCTGCTATCACCCAGACAGCCGCAGAGTGCAAAGACGGGCTGTCAGCCATAAGGATGAAAGTCTTCCGTCCCAAGCACATAGCAAGGGGGCACATTCCCTGGCTATCCTGTGCTTATTTCCATGTCCTCACTGAATCATCACCTCAGCCCCGTGAGTTGGTTTAATGATACCCAGTTTACAGATGAGACCCATGAGGCTCAGAGAAGAGAAAGGTCATACATCCAGCCAGGAGTGGAGCTGGCATCCGGACCCAGGCCCTGGCACTTGAGGACCATCGTTCCCCGCACTCCCTGACCCTGAAGGGCAGCTGCAGAGTCAGCACCTGAGGCTTCGGGGATGTCTGTCCCAGGCAGAGGGCACAGTACCCCCGAAGGCCCAGGAAGACAGAGCGAGTACGCATGTGGTTCCGGAGCACGGTGAATGTGAAGAGGGTGAGGCCAAGGACTGAAGCTAGAAAAGCAAGTGAGGTCCAGCTAGCACGAGGCCTTGAAAGCCACACTGAAGAGTGAGGGATTTCTCCCAAGGCTGGGGTTTTAAACAAGGGAATGAGAAAGCCAGCACAGAGCTCCAACAGAGTGACTTTTGCACATCCAATAAATAAAGCCAGAGCTGCTCGGGGGAAGAATCCAGGAGAAACGGCAGTGGCCCAGGCTGGGAAGGGTGTCTTTGGGAAGTGTGTCTGAGGAAGGCTGCTGGGTCCTCACGCTGACCAAGAGTGCCAAAGCACCCCTTCTCTAGGAGGTGGAGCGGGGGGCACTGGGACCCAATGACCATTTCCCCATCTTTCACCACTCAGAGCCAGTGCATTTTGGTCTGCAGGTGGGAATTCCGGAAACCCACATAGATGTCAGTGGATGGTCTAAGTAAGGTGGCCCCTGGGTCCTCCTGGAGAAGGGAGGTCCCCAGGAGCCGTGGGTGCCATGACCATTAGCAAAATGTCAGGAAAACTGATTGGGGCGTCCCCTGCGGTTCCGTGCTCCTCTACTCACTCTGCCTTCCTCCAGGGCAAATGGGTCACATGACCCTCGTGGGCTGCCTCCCTGGTTTTCTATGTTAAAAGCCTGAACTTGAGGTTCTTATGCTGCAGGCAAGAGAGAAAAAGCCAGGTTCCTCTGAGTGCCGTGAGATGGCAGATTCTTCAACACCGAGGCAGGGGGCTGGGGGGAGCTGGCAATGTCTGCAGGAGTGGCTCGGTGGCACATTTAACTTAGGAAGGCCAGACCTCAGCATAGCAGTGGTGGTAATGCCTGCCTTCCGGGGACCAGGAGGACATCAGTAGTACCCATGGCTGGAAGGCTGGGCTGAAGACCCATTTCAGATGGGAGCCTCCCAGATGGCGGGCTCTGCTCTAAAGAAGAGGGGTCCTCTTACCTCACTAACAGCTGATATTGAAATAAATGTGAATTGAGGGTCAGACTCAGAATTGGAGGAAACAAAATAATGGAACATTTATTGATTGCACGGGCTCGTTTATGGAGTGGGCTTCATACCCGACGACATTTACTCATAGGACACGAGGGCTGATTGATCAGAAGACCGAGGTCTTCATCAGGAATTGTGCGGTTGCTAGGAACAGACTTTAACACTGAAAAGTTCACGTAAAAGAGGTCTGGCCATCAAGATGCAGAGCAGTCTTAACCAACACCTGCTCGTCTCTGATCGCAGGCCCCGCCCTCTCTCTGCAGACCCACAACATCCACAGGTTTTCCGTTTCTGTTTCGAGCTCCACTTTAGCTCGCCACCACCTGCTGGGGAGGCAGGACCTCAAAACGATAAGGTCCAAGTCACAGCCTATCTGTGGAACTTTGTCATTGTATTTGCTGATGGAGTGACATTATAGACGGAGTCTACACCCACATCCCTCCTTCCCCCCGACCTGATAAATATATCCGATGTGTCTGTGTTATCAATGACCAGCCATCATAAAAACTTAAAATAATGGATCGGCTTAATGGCAGTTCTACACACATATGATCTCAATGAAGGGGCCTTCCCACTATATAAAACCCACCTTCAAGTCTTTTCTCAAACCCTGAATCTTTTGTGCTGGCTCCAAGAAGCACTGTTTCAGAATCGGTAGAAATTATTTGGAATTTCCTACTGGAATTCCAGTCCACAGTCTTTTGTATTTGCATGAGTGAAATAATATGGTTTCTTCTACAAATATCTTAACAGTTGTTTTCAATATATGGAGGATGGGAAATTTTTTTCTAATTCTTTTTCTTAGAACATTGGGATGTATCTCAACCAGCAGCAGGCTATATAAGCTGACAAATAGGACGCTTCCCTGAAAGTCTGCTTCCCCATCTGTAAAATGGGGAAGCAGAGTACTACTAGAGTAGTAGTACTCTACTAGAGTACTCTGCATGTACTACTAGAGTACTCTGTACTCTGCATGTACAAATGAAATAAAGTACACAGGAGAATAAATGTTCAACAAATATTTGTTATCCTTCCTACAATGTTGCAACTAGAGACTCACACTATCTAATTGATCCAGGGCCTGGATCTTTTCTGGAATATTCTGGAATCTGGTCCGATTAGTTCAGCCAGGGGAGAGGGGTCACATGGCATAAAGGCAGCCACCTCATCACCTCATCCGACCGTGTGGCTGGCTGGTGGGGAATGTGATTGCCAAGAAACTGGATGGGGTGGATTTGCAATGACACACATGCCTGGAACCAACAGGGAGGGGATTTAGAATCCAGCGCTAAAAAGGCCATTGAGATGATCTGGACCGGTCACCCCAACCTTTGGAAACCAAGGCTCCAAGAGACACATTGACCTACCGGAAGTCACATAGGGACCTGGAGGCAGAGTCTACTGCAGAACACAGTTCTCTCCCTGCCCTGGGTTCTGTCCAATGGGGCAGGCAGCCTGGCAGTCATGGAGGGGAGCCTTCGCTGACCCTGCCACCGCATCACCTGTCAGGTTCTTCCTCCAAGCCTGTGAGTTCAATGGAGTCATAGCTTCGCCCATCAACAGCCTGGAATCCCAGGCTGCAGGAAATGCTCAGCCTTCTAGCCTTCTGCCACCCAAGCCCAGCCAACTGTACAGCCAGATGCCACCCATTCCATCCAGCGAAGCAGGTCTGATTGCCAAACATATTCCTTCCTCTGCACCTTGGCTCAGGGAGCAGCTCCCTTTACCTGGAATGTTCCCCTCCCTGCCCGTCTGAGTTCCACAGACCCTGCTGCAGGCCACTGCCTCCTGGAAGTCTTCCCTAACACATATCCCTATCCCACCCCTACCTCCTAATTTCTGGGTCTTTTCCTCTCTCTGAAGTCAATAGACCACGGCCTGCCCCATCCAGGGGGCACATGGTTCCAGACTACCTGCTAATTTTAATTCTCTCATATATTCTCTCTCGAGGTTTACAAACTTGGTCTGAAGCAGTTTGCCTCAACAAAGCACTCAGTGTTGTGCCGGGTGTTTGGTGGTGCTCAGTAAACATTTGTTGAAGGCATGAGTGAGTGAGCAAACAAGGAACGATGGGTGTGACTGTCAGTGGGCTCCCTGCCCTCAGAATCCTGTGAGCTGGACCAGCAGCGGCCTTGCTGGTCCCTGATTCCTGGGACAGGTGCTGAGGGGCCCCCAGCTGGGGCCAGTGACTGCAGCCCATCATGGAGGATGCACTGGAGAGTAGGTCAAGCTGGAAGGTCCCCCGGCCCATTGTGTTTCTGAAGTCTCACAACAACCCTGTTATCATTCCCATTTCATCAACAAGAAAACTGAGGCTCAGAGATGAATTGACTTGCTGGGGGCCACATGGGTGATCTGCCCCTGACTGGGGAGTCAGACTGGGGTGAGGCCAACCCCACGGCTTATGCTCAGATGACCTACCTCATGCGAAGGCCATGGGCAAGGGGGGCCCCCCGGGATGCAAATGAGCAGATCACACCCCTGACTTCCGGGGGCACCTCGTGAGCCTGGAGGGCTGTGGCTGAAGGTGAGCCCCACGGAAACCACTGAAACCCAGATGCTATGGGCTCACCATGAGAGAGGCTTAACGGGGCCATGGGAGCATAAAGGAGTGCCCCTAAATGTAAGGAAGTAAGTGAACCCTCTCTACATAGCCAGGTCTCTGGTTCCTGTGACCTTTGGACTTCCCTATGAGACAGGTGGGACGAGGCTCCTTAAAGCCGATTTACAGGATGGGACACTGAGAGTCAGAGATGTAGATGACTGGCCTGGGGTCACTCAGACACTAGTTGCCAAACTTTGTTTCTCAGCCTCCTCTCTGACTAACCTAACCACCTCTCTTTCCACTATCCTGCAGGGAAACTCTGCTCCAGAGCTCTTGGATCGCAAACACACCCTCTTTTACTGGACTGCCCGGCCTTCATGCAGGCTGTCCCACTGCCTAAATGCCCTTTCCCAGCCCTACACTTTCCAAGCCCCCTGGCTTTGCAAGGCCCAGCCCAGATCTCACTTCCTTTCAAAACTTCTCCAGTTCTCCTCTAGTCTAAATAAATCCCTCCACCTACCCCAAAGCACCTCTCCCTACATCCTATGCCAATTTAATACCTCTTTAAATAAGAACACAAGCGCCCAGCCTTGGCACATCTCGGAAGCTCAGACCACATTCTCTGAAAAGATCCGGTGTTCAGCAAATTCTGGTGGGAGGGAGGGAAGAGTGACTGAACAAACAGAAGACAGCCCTCTTGCCTGCCCTTCATGGTGGCTGACAGAGTTCATCTTACCACAGTGACCCACAGAGTTCCCAGGACAGAGACAGGCCCGGGGCAGCTGCCTGGGGCATGCTCGAGGGCATGGACTGGTTTGAAGCAATGCAGTCTCCTAGGCCAGACCCAGCCCGCTGAGATAGGCTTCCTGATGGGGCAAATGCCAGCACAGAGGCCCCAGCAGGCCCGGCGCCAGGGAGCTGCCCACTGATCTCCAGAGAGGAGCAAAGTCTGTGGCCCCACCCACCCATCCTCAGTCCTGCCTGCTCTCACTCACACTGCCCCAGCCTCCCGGGAAGACAAAAAAGGAGGGGAAATCAGGTTTAACCAGATGGCTAAGCTGTTCTTTGCCTCAGTACCTGGGGAGCCCTGGGGCTGGGGTCAGGCAGAGATGTGGCAGCAAAGCAGCCCAGGGCAGCTTATGGTTAAGAGCAGATGACCTGGGGGCGCCTGGGTGGCTCAGTGGGTTAAAGCCTCTGCGTTCGGCTCAGGTCTTGATCCCAGCGTCCTGGGATCGAGCCCCGCATCAGACTCTCTGCTCAGCAGGGAGCCTGCTTCCTCCTCTCTCTCTCTGCCTGCCTCTCTGCCTACTTATGATCTCTCTCTGTCAAATAAAAAAATAAAATCTTTAAAAAAAAAAAAAAGAGCAGAGGACCTGGACCCGGGTTTGAATACTGATATGGTGGGTACCAGTGGTTATGACCGTAGGCAAGGCCACTCCCTCTCTTGGAGGCCTCCCCTGTAAAATGCAGTAACCATCCATGACCACAAGTTAATCTATAGACAAATACTGACTTGAGACATGTTCTTACCCTTTTATGGCATAATAAGAAAAATCCTGACAAAGAACACAGGGATATGTACATGTGTACCTATATCACGATAGCTAGCCAGCTAGATATGGAAAAAACACATATACACCAGCAGAATGGGTTACAAGTCATACTCCTGGAAGAAGCATTGGCCTTCATTCTGAGATTTTAATCCTCACTCCATTTTTATTTGGCAAGTGAAAGGGCGACAGGCGTTTCTACATACAGCCTCCACTGCCTTGAATCCTTCACCCACCCACCGACCTGAGTCTCACTCCCTCACCAGGTGGGTCTTTCTCAAGGATCCCTTCCCTGAGCATCCTGTTTTAAAATACAATCCACCTCCCCTGGGCCCCATCCTTCCCACCTTCCCTGACCTGTTTCTCCCTCCTAGCACTTACCACCGGCAGACCTGTTACTTATTTCCTGTTTGGGTCCATTGTCTGAATTTGCCCAGGACGGCGGGAATCTTTGTCTGTCTGATTCACAGCTCTACTCCAGGACCTGAAATAATGCTTGGCACATAGCAAGCTCTCAATAAATATCTGTCAAATGAATAAACAATGGAATGGATATTTGTTTTTTAATGCCCTTCCTTGGCCAAACAACAACAACACAAAAAGCCAGAAACTCACTCATTTTCAGCTCCCAAAATTGGGCATGGGAAAGGAGGGGATTCACTGGTCTCTGAAATCCTTAAATTATTGAAAAAAATGTATGTAAAAGTTTTGGCACAGGTCACTTGCCAGGTTGGTGGTAAAACTCGCTAAATGTTAAAAATGGATTCCCTTCCTCCTCCTGTGCCCCTCCCCCCTTGCCCTCTCCTCCCCACCCCTCCTCCCCTCACTCCTCTAGCCTTATCTGTTCTCACCAGGGCTGTCCCCAAGCTCCAAAACTCAAGGAACCTTCTGTCCTCTCCGTTTGCCTAATTCACTTACTTTCTTTAAAGATCCTGATTACAGAGTGGCTAGGGAGGACCGATCGGGCTGTCAAGGGCCATAAAGAAGGGCCAGCCCGCCTAGTTGACCTAGAAGCCTGTATTTACAAACCTGGTCAAGATTTGACTACTTTTATGATCCCAGGTCACGGATGAAATCAATTAAAGGTTTTTGTTAGTTTGTTGGCTTTTTAGTTCCAGGCCTGCTGTTTAGGGAAGTTGAGAGTTCAATTCCAAGGATAACTGTGGACCTGGAGGGGTTGCCCCAGGCAGAAAGGCCTGCCCTAGGCAAGAAGGCCTGGAGAAGCCGGTGTCTAGTACCCTCTGGGCTGAAGGAGGGCAGGGTCAGCGGTCAGAGCCAGAAGGAAACTCAGACTAGACAGATTGGCTCTGTCATTTTGCCATTGGAGAGACTGAGATTCAAAAAGGTACCAGGACTGACGTAAGATCTCATTTGAAAGTAGCAGAACCAAGAACATAATTTTGATTCCTGGCTCCCTGTCCTGCAATCTCCTACCAGGGCAGGAGGAGCTCCAGCCCTCTCCCCGGCCCCAGTGAGGAATTCGGCAGGACAAGGGCTGTGTTCCCTGTGGAATCCATGCAGCTCCCTTTCAGATGATGCTCCAGATTCCCAGGATCCCAGGATTCCTTGTTAAATGTTCGAGTCCACTTGTAGGCTTTCATCAGCTTCTCCCCCACCCTCTTTTTTTTTTTTTAAGTTATTTATTTATTTATTTATTTGACAGAGAGAGATCACAAGTAGGCAGAGAGGCAGGCAGAGAGAGAGAGGGAAGCAGGCTCCCGCTGAGCAGAGAGCCCAATGTGGGGCTCGATCCCAGGACCCTGAGATCATGACCTAAGCCGAAGGCAGCGGCTTAACCCACTGAGCCACCCAGGCGCCCCAACCCCACCCTCTTTTCACTAGGGTAGACCATGGGGCCAGTGGGTGCTGTTTGCTAGGGGTGGGGGTAATATGCGGGCTATCCGCCCGAGGCCCCTTGCAGGGCAGAAAAACAGAATAAAGGCAACGGCTGTCAGGTGCTCATGTGAAACTCCAAAGTTGCGCCTAATTCTAGGTCATTAGGAAGCTTGGTCCTATCAGGCAATAAAACACATTTTATTTAATGCTATACTACCTTGATTTATAACTTTTAAAATCTTTCGACTATGGTTTATAACCCCATCTGGGGTGAGTCTGTGGTCCAGTGCAGACCCCGCTGCCCTGTGCTGCCTTCAGCACTGTCTATGGGCTTAAGAAGAGCCGAGGCTTCTGGGAGGAGGGACTTGGGAGAAGGGAGTCAGCGTGGACATCCTCCTTCTCACACAGGTGCTTCATGTGCTGGATGTGATGGGGCCACCCTCACATCACCTTTTCAGCTGAGAAAACTCAGGCTCACAAGCCTTTAGCCAAGGTCACACAGCCAGGAACAGATGACCAAAGGGCTCTCACCTTTCCCAACTGAATAGCAAGTTAATTTTGAAATGACAAAAGAAAAGGACAGGAAGAAACGTTTCTGGCCCTCCTGGAAGGCCCCTTTTGCACCTATAGATGTTCTGGCTAGGCATCGGCCTGGCTGATTTCCCTGAGCAGCTGGAGTTGGCAGAGGCCATGTGCCTCTCCGCCTGGCTACTGTTACAGTCCAAGCATCCACTGTGCCATGACTTCTCAGAAAGGAGCTGTAGGGGCGGTGGGGGTGACAAAACAGGAAATAAAAACTGGCATCAGGGTGTGCCATCAGATACGAGAGGCCGGGATGACGTTTCTCGGAAAGTCAGGCTTCTCTGCATCTCTCTTGGGGGCCCCAAATCTTCGCTAAGTTGATCTCCTACTGAAGAGGGACCTTCACTCTGCCAGAGCTTCTGTTTAATTATTTCTAGTGAAATGACCTGAGCTAAAGGTCTCTATCAGACCTGGACACTCCCTCACGTAGAACTTCTTTCTAAACTTTGGTCCCATCTGCCATTGTGGGCTCATCTCTTCTCATGATTTCTTTCTGTGTCCTGGGCTCCCCCTCAGCTTCTGAGGTAACCTTTCACTTTTGCACAAGCTTCTTCCCCCAGGATGCCCTTTCCCTTCTTTCCTGACCCAGCCAGCTCTTTGCTCATCAGGAGCCAGCTAGGTCCCTGTCGTCCGGGCCTCCCAGCTGCCCCCAGATTCCACAGGCTGTATTTTCTGTACTTGGGGCTATGGTTGGATTTTATTCTACTCTCTGTTCCAGCATGCACTTTGGGCCTGAAATGTGGTAGGTGCTCAGGAAAAGTCAGCTGAGGGTGGGAGCTCCCTCTTTCAAAGGGCGTGCCTTCAGCATGACCTTATTTGCTATTTACTTTCCCGAGGAGGAGGACTTCTGGGGACAGCTCTTATTATCCCCATTTTATCACCGCTGGGGGTTGAGAAGCACTTGACCATTCTTGTGTCTGGGGTCTGCGGCCAGCGTACGGTTCTGGTCTTCCCTTTCCTTGGCTGGGGGTAGGGCTGCCACAACACACTGGCTACTGGATGCCCAACCTAGCACAAGGTGGCTTTTGACCTTTCCCTTAGCAATCTCCAGACTTTGTCCTGGGGCAAGGAACAAGAGTGAAATGGCAGAGCTGGGCTGAGGACAAGGGAGACGCTCCCTCTCCCAGAGACCAAAGGAGGCCCGGGGCAGAGACATTTCCAGGCCCACCCCAGGGACACACCAGTGCAGGGCTGGGGAGGAGGGGAAAGGTTGGTTGCAAAACTCTGAGTGTAGCAGTTTCACTGCTGAGTCATACTCTTGAGGCTTGCTGGGGACCAAAGTCAGAGGCCATGAGCTCAAAACCGCCTGGAGAGCGCTCCTGTGGACTCCCTGGCCTTCCACATCCAGTCCTTCCTCGGGCCCTGCTAATGCCCTTCTGGAGGGCACAGCTGTTAGTGTGTTCCCCAGCATCCCCTTCTGTGTTTGGGTGACAGCATCCTAATTTTTCTTAAAGATCCTCTTTCCTACCCTCAGCCCAGGTGAAGTTGGACTCTTTCCCTCTCCCCAGACATCAAGGATGGTCACATGGCCCAGGTCAGAACCTTCCTTCACGCCTGTGATTGGCTCCAGGATGGGAACACAAGGAAGCACAGCAAATAAGACTCAGTTCCAAGACTTCCATCAGAAATGTTGGGGAAGAGACCCTCTCTTTTTCTCTAAGGATGGCCAGCTGGCTGAGTTTCTCAGCCTGGAGGAACTGGGGCCTCTATGGGCATTGTGGTTGCCTGAGAAGGAGGCCAGCCCAGGGAAAAACAGAACCAAGAAGATATACAAGGAGGCCACCCAGCCTTCCAGCCATTTGTGAAACTCAAGATGTACCTCTCACTTGACAGTGACATGGACAAATACTTCCCTCTCAGCTCAAGCAGATTTTGAAGTTGGGTTTTTTGTCACTTGCAAATGAAAGATTCCTGACTAACACCATCTGGATAATATTTATTCCATCCATCTTCCTCTCTGTTCTCCGTCTCCATGCCCTCATTCAAGTCTCGTCATTGGCCTTGACATCTCTACCCTGGATCAGATGGTACCAGACCATCAACTAATGATAGCAGAGTAGCAACAGCTGGTTACCTGCTGCTACTTGCATGCATTTCCTGTTTATGACAGCGACCCCACATGCGACTCCACATCTTACTGATAGAGACAGAGGGTCAGAGAGGTAAGGGGCTTGTACAGAGCTAGTGGGCAGCAGAGCTAAGATTCAAACTCCAATGACCTGACTCCAACCACAGCTTCATCCTGCTTCATTTAGTCTAGGTGGGTCTTGTTTCTCTGCAACAGCTGCTTAGGTGGGAACACTTTTGTATTCGGAAGCACAGAGTCGTGGGGATAGCCAGACTCTGTCAAATATCTTGGACTTCATGGACCCCTTTTAGGGACACTAATTCTACTTTTGGTCCATCCATTTTTCTTCTACTTTCATTTTCCTTTCCCCCAATTTCTGTCCCCATCTTTAATTTTGCTGCCATGCTCTCACTGGCTGGGCTTGGCTCACATGCCCCTCCCTGTATAGTCACTGAGGTCAAGATATGTGCTGAGTCGGTTGCCACATCATAGGCTAGGCCTTGGGTCTTGGTCAGTTCTACCAAAACTGGATGGATGGGAAGGGGTAAGAGGATCCCCAGAGACAAATCAAGGTGTCGTTGCCCAGAAGGGGTAGCCCCTCTTCTCACCTGCTGCCCAAGACCTCAGCCACGCAAAGCAACAGTTACTTACTTGATCTTGCAGTGTTCTAAGCCCTGGGCCGAGCACTGGAAGGACAGCGATTAGGCGCAGACCAGCCACTGATCCAGAAGGTGAAAAGCTCACTGTCTGAGAGCAAGTGGACCGTGGGCAAGCCAACAAAATGTTGTAGGATGAGGCCACAGCCAAGGAGCGCCATTAGAACAATACATTTTGCTTGGGGATGGAGGAGGGGGCACGGGGAAAAGCCACACCGAAGAGATGACACAAGCTGGGCTTCAAGGGGTGTGGCAACTTTTGTCAAGAAGGGTGGTAGGGCAACAGCATTTCTGGCAGAGTGGAACAGCAGATGCAGAGGCGCAGAGGCCAGAGAAATCTGCCAGGTTCTGGGAAGAAAGTGTAGTGGGGGACAATGCAAGACCAGGAAGGGGAAGGGGAGAAGACGTTGTTTGCCTGAGGAATAAAGGAGAAGGAATGCAGAAAATTAATCCCTTGTGTTTGAATGGCTTCTCCCGGCCTTTTGTCTAAGCTATGCTTAGACAGCCCAAGAGGAAGCTGGTACCTCTCACTCTGCAGCTTGCTTGGGGAGGGGAAGGGTTAAATCACAGCAAGATGAAGATATGCCTGGGAACCTAAGTGTGGAATGGGGAGACCAAGGCAGCCTGGAACTTGAGCACAGGAAAAGGGACTGCGGAGAAGGAAAGAGGCAGGCCAAGGAAGGGACAGGTCAATTGCTAAACTCAATAAAAATTTGCATGCTGAGCCCTGTACTGGACCTTGGGGATACAGAGATCAATGAGGCAGGGCTCCTGGTTCCACAAGCTCAGAAGCAGGCTCACAAGAAGATGGCAAAGACCGTAGAGGAGGCCAAGTTCTGTGGCTGGATTTGTCTAGCATGAGTCTGTGGGAGCACCAGAGCAACCTCCCTAGACCTGGGGACATGGAGAAGGCTTCCTAGAGAAAGTGACACTGGAGCTGGGCCTTAAAGGATTACTAGGAGTTTGCCAGCTAGAGATTGAGGAACGCTCATAACTCCATGATTTCCTCTTATTAAGACTGACTACACTGTAGTTACTTAGCCAAAGTCTATCCTTTCTGCTGAGCTCCATAGTCGTGGGCACTCTGTCTGTCTGGTTCACTGAGTTTTCTCCTGTTCCAAAAAGAGTGTCTGGCATACAGTAGGTGCTCAATAATGTGTGTGTGTGTGTGTGTGTGTGTGTGTACATGAGAGAGCAACTTGTGCAAAGGCTCAGTGGAGGGTGCACATACAGACAGCAGTACAAACTGGTTTGGGACAAGGTGGATAGGGCAGGCAGAGTACAGGGCAGAAATGACCTTGACTGCCCATCTGAGTAGTTTGGATTTTATCCTCTAAATGGGGAAGGACATAATCAAATTTGCACTCACTCCTTTATTGACAAATATTTATCGACCACCTACTATGTGCCAAGTATTGCATTAGACCCTAGGGGACATCATGAGAGCAAGACCAACTCCTTCCCCGTGTGAAGCCTACATTCTCCTGGGAAACCGGAGAGCAAACTTGTGAGCCGTTAAGAAAGAATATCTTTTCAGCTAGTGATGAAGTACTGGGTAGAAAAATTTAAATGGGTAAGGGGTCAGAAAGCGATGAGAAAGGGAAGGCTCAGGGCAGACGGGGAGTGTGTCTGTGTATAAGATTGTGTTCAGCTGCGTGCAGCAGAAAACCTGACTCACAGTAGCCTAACATATAGCAGTCTATTTATATCTTGCAACAGGAAGTCCAGGAGGTAAGCAGTTCAGGGCTGGATGGCAAATTGGTGGTGATGTCAAGAAACCACGGTCATCCATTCGTCCATCTTCCTTTTCTACGTCCTTAGCATTATCTCTGATGCTTTAACTTTTTTTTTTAATGAAAAAGAATGTATGCATTTCATATTTATTTAAAGGTGCATAAATAAAGTAACTTAAGTTGATGCCTCACTGACATGGAAATTACTCCATCCAAAAATAATTCAGGGAAGTCTGATGCTCACAAAGATGACTGGTATGAGTTTTCTGGGGTGTAAAATAGAGAAAAGGACCAAAGCCAGATCTGGGTAGATGTGATAAATGATTATACCCCTCAGTGGGTGGGTGTGGCTGTGGGTGTGCGTGCAAGGTCTTTGATTCCTATACTGGACTCCTTCCAGTGGAAACAGGTATTCAGAGCAAGAAATGTCCATGAAGAGAATAACCCTTGCCTCCTCCCCCCTCCCACAAAAAAACTTGGAAAGATTTTAGGATGAGCATCAGGCTTCCAAAATTTCATTGAATGGGAGATGCAGGACAAGCTGACTGCTGCTGGTACTGGGCTTATAAAGGGATCGCTCTGGGACAGTAGGAAGATGGACTTGGGGACAAAAGTCTGGAAGCTCTAGTTCTGGGAGAAAAGGGGAAGCCTGGATTAGGGTGGGTGATAGGGATGGAGAAGAGGGAGCAGCTGTGACAACTATGGAAGGGGGTGCAGAAAGGGTGACAGTTAATGTAGAGCTGAATGAAGGGTCTCACTGAGGGGACCCAAATGCTGCTGGGACTGGTAGGCCAGGCCCAAGTCACCAACAACTTCGGCCTCTCCCACTGGAGAGTTGCTTTTTAAGAGGCAAATCTCAAGATGGCTTGTAGAGCTTTCTCGATGCTAAGAGGTTCCTAAAGTCAGCCTGCCCTTCCTTCATTGGGTACTGGGCATTCATTAGTGTCTTGGTGGCCAGTGATCAGCCCGTTAAAAAACAAAAACATGACAGCAGAACTTTGCGGACTTTGGGAATGCGGACCAAATAACCTAGCCCTTGGGCCCTAGGCACTGGGCACTTGAGTTGGTCACTGACTGGGGGAAATTCTGTGGAGAGGTGGTAACTCTATTCCAAACAACTTGGGGCCGTGACTGTCATCTCCTTAACAAGGAAGGGAGGTTGACTGGCTTCAGAAAAGTCCCTTTCCAATAAATTATGGATTGTATTTGTTTGTCTTTAAAGTAGCCAGCTAAAATGGTTTCAGGGCATCAAATATTCTAGCTTTCCTGGGCTAGGCACTAAATAGTACTGGGGAACAAAACAGACAAAATCCCTCCCTCAAGGGAACTCTGACAGGAGGAGGTACCCAAAAGCCCCAACAAACAAGTAGTCTATATAAACTAGTTGCTTCCTTTTGTTTTTCGATGTTAAGCAGGGCTCTGCAAACAATTTGGAGCCAAACACATACTTCATTAAGTAATTTACTTACAAGTCATGCTGTTTTCTTCTTCAACTATGCAGTCAAAAGGAGATCTGGCGGGGCACCTGGGTGGCTCAGTGGGTTAAGCCTCTGCCTTCAGCTCAGGTCATGATTTCAAGGTTCTGGGATCTAGTCCTGCATGGGGCTCTCCGCTCAGCGGGGAGCCTGCTTCCCCCCCCCCCCCCGCCTGCCTCTCTGCCTACTTGTGATCTCTGTCTGTCAAATAAATAAATAAAATCTTTAAATTAAAAAAAAAAAAAGATTCGGTCCAAACATGCCTCAGTCAGTCAACAATAGGCAAAGTTCTTGGTACCTGTTGCTTCCACGTTTTTCATTCTAGCATTTGGGAGTATTAAAGATGGGAGATTGAAGCCCCAGAGGTGAATGTCCAAAGATCAGCCAATTGACAAACAAGACAAACAAGGCCCAGGTCTCCACTTCATGGGCTCCACACAAGAGTGTGCACATTTCCATCAGCTGACCGTAAGTCTATCCGTTCTCTGCTCCGGGCCAAGCTGGTGGTCGGTGGGTGGATATGCCTATGTGTCTGGAAAGAGATTTGGTGTACAGCTCTTGGTAGATGATAAAGCATCTTCACATTTATCTCTCTATATACTCTACATAAAGTTGTAGATGTAGCAAGTGAAGTTACAGGACATCCAGTTAAATTTGAATGCAATATTTGGGACATAATTATATTATGAAAAAGTCATCTATCTGAAATTCAAATTTTAACTGGATGGTAAATTTAGTTCAGTTTGGTGCATTTGGGCTTCTGTAACAAATTCCCATAGACTAGCTTAAAAACAAATTTTAATTCTCATAATTCTGGAGGCTGGGAAGTCCCAGATCAAGGTGCCAGCAGATTTGGTGTCTGGTGAGAGCTCTCTCTCTGTTCACAGATGGCTGCCTTTTCTCTGGGTCCTCCCATGGTAGAGTCACCATCACCCAAGACTTCCCAATGGCTCCACCTTCTACTGCCATCACACTGGGCCTTAGGATTGAACACGTGAATTTGGCTGAGACACAGTCCACAGCATGGGACATTCTGCACCTTATCTGGAAACCCTAGCTACTACCCTCAGAGGTGGGCATAACCCTCCATTTGGCCACTGAGGCTCAGCAATTAAATTGCTTAAGGTCAACAGACCAAGAGCATGTCAGAACTGGGCCCTTCCCCTTTGTTGGTCCCTGCTTCCCCCCTGGGTGGCATCTCCAAGGCATCAAGGATATGCTGGGGATGGAGGAGGAGGATCTCAGGACTAGAGAGGAAGGACTGTGTCAAGGGGAGGCCGTGGAGGGAGCCACCGCCAATGATTAGCAGAAGACCCCGGTCTTCCCATTAGCAATCAGAGGAGGGAGGGTTTCCACTCCTGGTTGCAACATGTTTTCGGTTTTAGTGTACTGTACCAGGGCCCCGGGACCCCAGCCAACAAGACTGGAAAGGCAGGAAGCCATCTGGAGCGGCAAGCTGAGTCACGGGGCCTGGAGAAAAACAAGAACATCATGACAGCAGTGCAGGGGGTGGGGAGCAACCTCCCTCGAGGTGGAGATTGAGGTGGGTGCCGGAAATAGAAACTGCTCCCTCTGAAGCGCCTTTTAGAAGGCCCAAGATCACCATGCATTTGCGATTCAGTTCCTATTAAGCACCTACTGAATGCAGAGGTCTGAACGGTCTGTGAAAATGTCAGTAAATCAGGTGGTATAACGGAAGTTTCTGGGTTTTGTTGTTGTTGTTTCAAATCCCGCCTCTCCTTTTCTCTGACTACCCATTTGCCCTTGGGCAGTTTACTTAAACTTTCTGACCCTGTTTCCTCTTCGGTAATAATAACCCTTATCTCCCTGAGATAGATTGAGGATTTAAATGAAATCACATTTTTAAAAAGTGTCTCGCAAAGGCCTTGTCACACACTAGGTAGTCAACAAATGGTGTTATTATCAGAGAGACATAAAAATATCTTCCTGTCAGGTGGGTGTGGGGATTAAGTCAGAGAACCCATCTTCACTCTCCACGAGCTCTGGACCGACATCCGAGGGACGGTTCAGCTCCTGGTAGAGACTCTTTTCTCCTCCGGCCCCGAGATCCTGAGGTGACTGGTTCTGGTTTCTCCGAGTGCGGGTGAGCGAAGCTCGGTCCACACACAGCGAAGGTTCACATGACGTCCGTTCATTCCATTCCACAAATATTTCCTTTATCGTTGTGCCTGTTACCGGCTCAGCCTGTGCAGAGGTACAGAGGAACAAAATGAAGATAAACACCATTTTCTGTTGTTGTGCGCAGCGACGGTTCTGTGCCAGGCACGAAGCGAAGGGCTTTATACGAATTCCCAGAACAACTCTTTCAGGTCAGTACTATAACAATCTCGGTTTCATGGATGGGGAAACTGAGGTCCGAAAGGATTAAAGAGGTTGTCCAAAGGCACGGGGCAAGCAGGTACCAGAGACCAGTCTCCATCCCAGGCCTGATTCTCCCAAAGGTTCTGACTCAGACTGTGAACGAGTTCCTGGAGGGAGAAAAGCCCTCACCTGGAGACTGAAGCTTACACAGACACACAGGTGTAGGAAAAGTGTCGGGCAGTAAGATGATTCAATGCCGCAGGACAGGTGGGTGGTCAGAGTTGTAGCAGTTCTGGGCTGGAGGGGGATCCCTGAGGGGCTTCCTGGTGGGGAGCAGCGCTAGCCCTCAGGACAGGAGATGGAGCAGGGCACGGAGCAGGCAGGTGAGCGAAGGCACAGAGGACTTGGCCAGGTAGAGGCAAGGTTCAGCAAGAAGCCAGCTGGCCCATCCCAGGTGTGTTCTGGAGAGCAGAAGAAGAAACATCCAGGTCACAAGATGTGGCTGGTCCAGGCTGTCATTAATTTCCAGAATGAGAAATGCCTCGGCCTGGCTACAGTGACTTCTAGCCTTGGTGTCTCACCACCTGAGAGGATCACTATGCATCACAGGTTGGGCCCAGTCAGTAGGGCTCAAAGTGTAGCTATTGTTGGGAAGGAAAGAGGTTTTTGCTGATTAAGTGGGTATGACCTATCTTGCCCAATGGCCTCAACCTTAGCTCTCTCCTGGATGAGGAGATAAGGACATTCCCTTTGCCTTCAGAGGATTCTACCAAGACTAGCGTAACTATGGGTCATTAAAACAAATTTGGAGACAGTCAGACTTTTCCTCAAGTCAGTCTGGCAATCCATATCAAGAGGGTTAAAATCCATACACTTGGATCCCAGGGTTTCACCAGCAGGAATTAATCCTAGGGAAACGATCGGGGAGGTGTGCGAAGCCTCGCTGTGTGTGTACAAGGATGGTTGCTGTAATATTACTTACAAACACACCAATGAGAAATGCCCCAACTAATCAATAACAGGGGCTTGGTTAAAAATGGTGATGCGTCCATATAATGGCGTACTGCACTGCCATTAAAGTCATTGTGGTCACATCATATTAAGTGAAAAAAATCAAGTTGCACAATATTGATCTAGGACAATCCCAGCTTGGAAGTGCATTAATCTAATCCATTCACTTATTGAATAGTTAAAGTGATGTGTGCTGGGCAATGTTCTGGGCACATGATAGAGAAGGGAACAAGTTCAGCGTACCATGTGGGGCTAAGTCAGAGAACCAACAAGACAGTTACCAGGAGTAGGGCGATGCCATGGAGAGGACGTAGGATGGGCTGGTTTAGCGAAGTGACGAGAAGAGAATGACCCGTGGCCGTGACATTCCGATCTTGACCTGCATGTTGCAAAACACCCATTCATGAGGATCCAGGGAAGAGCATTTCAGGCAAAGGGACAAAGGCCTTGAGGGGTGATGCAACTGCAGTTTTAGAAAGAAATAAATAAAGGCAGAGACACGGTGTGCGAGTGGAGAGAGGTGAGGTCGGAGGGAGGCAGGCACAGGCCACACGACACAGGGATGAAAGCCCAGGCAGGGTGTTTATATGGAATCTGGATTTTACTCCAACTGCAGGGGGAAACTACAGGATTTTAAGGCAGGCAGTGATTATATTTACATTTATTTCATATTTAGGAACCAGAAGGAAATACACCAATGGGTTAATAGAGATCACCAATGGGTAGGGGAGGGTCACGAATGATTTGTATTTGTTTCTGTGTGCTCTTCTGTAATTCCCAAACTTTCACAATTAGAAAAAAAAATAGTGTATTTCTATTTTAAGGTAACTTGCAAGGGAGCCGCACAAACCAATGGCGACCACTAATGTGGAGCTTCAAGGTGAAAAGTCTTTCACCTACACACCCTCGTTGGACTTTCCCAATAACTCTGTGAGTGGAATCAGGTCATTGGAATTAGCTCTGCTTGGCAGGTAAGAGAGCTGAGGCTGGGAGGGCAAAGAGGCACAACGGAGGCCAGACTGAAGGTTCTGGAAGCCTTGCCCGGGCTTCCCTACTTTGCCACAGAGCCGGGCCTGCGGGTGGTCTGGCTTAGATTTAACCAGAAATCCAGAGGTCCCAGGAAGAGGTGCACAGGATGACTCCCTCGCCTGGGAGAGGGCAGGGATGGACCCACAGCCCCCAGAGAGCACACGTGTGCTGGAAGAGGGGCCTTCCCCACAGGACAGAGGCTCCATAAGCATTTGTTAAATTAACAAAATAACTTGCTTTCGGGAAAACGCCACTATAGGGAGGTGGGTTACCTGACTTGACAATTCGGTAGCTGTGTGATCTCAGGCAGGCCTGAGTCCTCCTCTGCAAAATGGAGATGAAGTTCAGGGCTGCCCACCTCCAGGAAACGTTAACAGTTAGGGGCATACGCAGAGCCAGACGCCCTGGACTTGAATCTCCTCCTACCTCGTGCTAGCTGTGACCTTGCAGAGCCCCTCTGTTTTCTCATCTGAAAAGTGGGGGTGATAATACCTGCGCGAGGGCTGGCGAATGGGCCGACAGGCGACGGGGAGCCTATGAAGAGCTTAGCGCAGGGTGCCCGCACGGCGGCTGCTTCTACCCCTTCACTACTGTTCCTGCCTGTATCCCTCCTTCAGTAGTTCTCCGCAGGAAACAGAAATTCCCTGCCCATCTTTCCCTTGAGGGAGGAGACCCCTTACCCACGAGGAGGGTCCTCTGCCGAGTTAAACAGATCCACTCTCTCTCATCTCAGGTTTCTGTCTGTTCAAGGGCTTGTGAAGAGCTCCCAAGGTCTGTTTCTAATTCCATGAAGGAGCCACCTTTTAAATCTTAAGCTTGCCGTTTGCTCTGGCGGGCACCCCTAGAGTCATCGTGCCTCCCCTCCGCTCCCCACCCCAGTGTGCAAGCGGCAATCATTCGAGGACCACCGATCCTGGCACGAGGACCACCGATCCTGGTGCAGTTCGCTGCATGCCACTTGGCCTCGTCTCTCCCTCATTATTTCTCTTTAACTTGTCTCACATTTAAAACTTAAATGCATTTGTTCAAAAGGGAAATGTACTCATTACCATAAATGGAAGGCCAATACCACCTGCCAGAAAAAGGAGTTATCCATAAAAAGAAATACCACGGAAAATAAAGCAATATTACTGAACTCTGGGGGAACAGGGGTGCCCATTGAAGACTCTGGGCTACAGGGCTGTTTGATTTCCATTTAAAAGGGCGATCTGGAGAGGTGTTAAAGTTTCAGAGAGGTGCTAAAGACCTGTTAGTACCAGAGTGAGATCACCTTCTTGGTGTGATAAGGACAGAGAGAATTCAAAGAGGAAAAATGCACGAACCTCACGATTTAATGTTTTTATTTCATTGTCTATTCACCTTCTAGAACTTTCTCCTGTCTGCCAGGAGGAGCAAGGGGCCCCCTTTTACGTATTTCAGTTCTTTATTGAGAAAAGCTAAGGAGGGAGCCGCCCACCCTCGGCTTCTCACTTACTGGGTCGTTTTAGGAACAGTCCTTCTCTCTGAATTGAGGGAGGTGAATTGGAGAAATGTTCTTCTCAGAGGGTCACCAGGTCCTCAAAGTCTGGGAGGCCTCTTCCGAAAAGGGCTCCTGGCTGTGCATGGATGTCCTCTCACCTGCTGGTTGGACAGGGGTGACGTCTACCGGGAGGACAGCCTCGTGGCGTGGTTTGGGTTGCTGGATCTCTGCAAGGAGCAAAGCTGTGGGATTCATCGCACATCCGCAAATAAATTCACGTTTCCTGGGGGTGGATTTTCTGCTTGTTGAGTTGAGCAGATGGCTGTGCTTGAGTTGAAAAAGGAGGTAGCCAAAACCGCTCTGCGCCTAGCCTAGACCCTAGGAAGAAAACGAGCAAACAACTCACGTGGACTTCAGGCTCCATCCCCCTGCTAGGCAGCGCCTGCAGATGCTTCCTTTAACAGTGGCTGGTGGACAGCCACTGAGGCATCACTCCTAAATTATGCTGTTTTCCTATGTCCTCCCTGCTTCTCCACCAGCCGGGATCTGCTACACCTGCACGGCATCCAGATTTCTCAGGCCAGCATTCGAGACCCCCTCTTCAGTCTAGTTCCAATTTACATTTCCGGTCCTGGCTGCTGGGACACCCTTTCCTGAATCCCCCGCTTCTGACAAGCTGGTTACCGGGCAGAGTCGGTGTGAAGAAATGCAGAATGAAAGAGTACGTCTTCGGCTGGGCTGCTCTACAGTTCATTTCAATATATATTTCTTGAATGTCAGGGACAAATGGTGCTCGAAGGCTTCTTCTATGCCAAGCCCTGGTAGGGTGGCCACTGTCTTGATTTGCTGGGCATTTTCCTGGTTTTAGCACAGGCAGTCCCTGTCCCAGGAAACACCCTGGGGGACAAAGGCAAACCGGGAAGGTTGGTCACCTTACTGGGTAGGTTCCCTATGCTCTGTCTTCGTGGGCCTTCGGCATGGTGGGGGAGGATGGCATGAAGCAAATGATCCCACAAAGAAATGGGTAGTTACAAACCAGGGTGAGTGTAAAGCCAGAAGCCAGCCCAGAGCTGAGTGCTGCGAGGAAAAGCCTTCTCCCCACCCTGGAGAAGCTCCTGGTTGCTAGGAGAGAGAGGGACATACAGCTTATTTAATAAAAAGTGGTGAGTGCCGTGAATCAGAAATTGACACTCTCTTTTCCCTGTCCACATTGCACGGTTTGTATTTTAATTGGGGTTTCAAGCATCGGAAATCAACTGTGGTGAACTAAATGGATATATATTGAAAGGGCGTTAGAAGGAAAAACAGAAACGAGGCTTTGGAAGAGAGAGAGAAAAACAGGTTGTTGAGAGAGCAGAAAATAACGACAGAACAAAAGAACTTTCCTTGTTCCGTTTTCATTAGAAAAATGGACTCTAGCCATTCTCTGCCTTTGGGTTTCTCTGCCCAGTATTCTAATTCCAGGAAGAAAGAATCTGATAGCCAAGCTCGGGTCTCATGCCAAGCCCTTGGCTAGACCAGGGGGGCACAGTGATTAGAGATTCCACGAAAATTGTGTGCTGTGCGGCTGGCGGGGGTGCGGGGCGGGGGTGGGGGCAGGATATTGCTGATGGAAGACAGAAGGGCTGGAATGCTTGGAAGGTGAAGGCTTCCCTTGTCTGCATCTCCTCTTCAAGAGGGCGCTCAGACCTCCGGCATTGCAGTCACTACCCTAGGAGACCCTCTCTGCTTGCCTTCTGACCGGAATATCCTGTTACCATGGACAGCCCCATGCTGACAGCTGGCTTCCCGGACTCAAGTGTCTCATCCAGCTGCCCCAATTGTGATCACCTTGGGGCACGCACCATGACCTTGGACACAGCTGGTACAATGCCTGGCACAGACAAGAAACTCTGTAAGTGTGTAAGTGTGCTGAGTGTTTTCTAGAGAGTTTTCAAGAGCTGTGACGGCCCTGCCACCCCTGTCCTGGCCCCTGCCCTCCAGCCAAACCGATCTTCTTCCTGTTTCTCAAAGGCTCAGCCCGCCTTGCTATCCCTTCCACCCACGGCGCGTGTCATGCTGATCTCATGACTCAGGGATTCGCAACTCGGGGTGATTTCACCATTCAGGGACATTTGGTAAGGTCACACTAGAGAGGGGCTACTACTGGCATCTCGTGGGTGGAGGCCAGAGATGCTGCCCAACAGTTGATCGTGCCCAGAACAGGCCCCTTAACAACGACCGGGCCCACAATCTCCGCGGTGCTGAGGCCGAGAAACCCCATGGCACTGCTGAATGCCCCCATCTCTGCTCAGAGGCCCTGGGCTCCAGGAGACCTGCCCTGACCATCACCCATTTCTCTGGCTCATGCCCCTCATTGTATTTTCTTTGCAGCATTTTACCACCACCTACAACGATCACATCTGTTGTGCTTGTACTAGACATTCAGCCCTCTGAGAGAGGACCCCGGTGGGCTTTGTTCTCTGTTGGCCGCTCAGCAGGGAGAGCAGAGCAGTGCCTGGCACACTATGGGCTGCTCAGGAAAAGTGTGTCGAATGAATGTTTCATAAAGGAGAGTGCCTTCGACACCTCAAATATCAGAGGTCAGAAAGCCCACCTGGGAAGCCTGGCTCCTCTCAGGCTGGCCATCTCCATTGTGACTGTTTCCCCAACCAGTTTAATTCAGCCCCTGCTGTTTGCAGCTGCATGGTCATCAGCAAACTTCTTAAGCCTCCTGGGCCTCCATTTCTGCATCTGTAAAGTGGGGCTATTATTATTAGCCCCTTCCTTGCAGAGATGTAATCGGGTGAAATGAATGAATCCAAAAAACTTTAAGGAAGTGTCTGACTCAGAAGAGCCTCGGTCAATGTCATCTACCATCACCATCATCACCGTGATTTGGCTGGGGTAGGCAGTGAGGATGACAGAATGGGCTCTGGGGTCCTAGCAGAAGATTAGGGGATTAATACCATTTGCAAGGCCAACGCTATCCCCGTTTGGTTTTGCCAGGCCCTCGATCCATCCGTAAAATAAACCGGATGAAGCCTTTATCCTTCTCTTGTTTTGAGAAGGAGGCTAGCAGGGAACGCGGATTTAATGTGGCAGATGGTGCTGTCCTTGAATTATGAAACCAAAGGAGGAAATTAAAGTGCTCGGTTGCAACAGCTATGGGCCAGCAAGGGTAGAGGCCAAGGGGTGGGGCATCAAGGGGGACAGAGGTTGTGTTTTATTGACCGGGCAATGACTATTCTTGAGGGCAGCTGGAGTCCTAGAATAATATAATTTTATAGCCTAAAATAATTTTAGGCCACCCCCTTCATTTTATATAGGGAAACGAGGCCCAGAGAGGGAAAGTAACCCCCAATGTCACACAGTGAGTGGCAGAGCAATCCACACTGGGATTCCTTGAACAGGGTTCTTTAATGGCTCCAGGCCACAGCCAGCAGCAAACCCTGTTCCACAGCATCCTGCCTTTGGGCACCTCTGCTCTGCACCCATGTCCCCTCTCAGCTCCTCAGGGCAAATATGAGCCAGAGCCCTGGAGCCATTCGAGCTGGTTTTGCAACAAACAGGAGCCAGTTTCGTATCTCCTCGAACCTCAGTTGCCTTGTCTGTCAAATGGGAATAATAATAAGCGGTCACTGTGAAAATCTGATGGATGACTATCACAGACAATATTTAGCCTGGGCATTGGTGCAAAGTAAATGCTCAATAAAATATAACTACCTATTGTGGGGCCAGAAGAGACTTCAGGTTCTAATGGTTCCCTGAGGCTGTGAGCCCCTCAGAGGGCGTGCCCTGGGTATTTATGGGACATCTTTTGCGCTCTGCACCTTGCAGAGCAACTGACACCTGCTGAGGACCCCTGTAAATGGTCGTGGCCAGAGACAGGCTCCCCCAGGGACGCCCATCTCTCAGTCGGCACAACGAAGCCTAGGGACTGCCGCCAGCAATGCATGTGACTCTTTGTCCCTCCTTTAGACTTTAATCCTAAATGGATAAAGCAGCCCTCCTGTCCAACAGGGAGCTGGCCTCGTGATGAGGACTGTGTTTGTTTTCTCAGCCCTTTTCTGCAGCACAACGCCTTTCCCCAACTACGCTTTGGGCTATTTGCATTTAAATTGGTTTTCTCTCATTATAGAAATCTCTTAGGTCAGCTGGAGTTTCCATTTTCCTCAGAATCGGTTTGGAAGCTCCATTTCTCGCTCGAGGGTCCCTTATGCCCTCCTCCCTCCCGCTGACGGTGAGATGTGGTCACATATCCTCATCTCGTCGTGGAGAACAGATAGCTTGAGAAAGTCGCCCCAATCCCTCATGAGCTTGGCATGTTTCTCACAGGAAAAGGTGGGGGTGGAAGACAGGTGGGGTGGGGTGGGTGAGGGGCAGGAGGGTTCTGGCCCCCGTAACTGTAGGAAGGCGGCCCCGTGGTGGTTCAGCTTCAGGACCTAGGCCTCGTTTTCTCATTTATTGAAAAAAAAAAAAATCAACTAAGGCCAGTGGTGGGCGCTTGGAATGCAGATAATAAGACATACTTGCTGCCCTCCAGGAGCTCCCTGTCTAGTAAAGGAGAGAGGAAAGCAAAATAATCTTTTAAAATCATAATACAGTCAAATAATGGCCTTAATAAGGATCAGAATAGATGTGAGCCTGAGAAGCAGCTTTCAGTGGCCGCTCATCAAAACCATAGCCACACACACGTGCGTGCACACACGTGCTCCCGTGCACACATGCACTAGCTCAAAAACGTTTATAGCACTTGCCATGTTGGTGGGTAGCTTTCTAAGCTATGTAAACAATTTATACATATATCTTAATATATTCATTGAATCTTCACGACAATCTGTGAAGAAAGTTCTATCATTATCATGGTTTTCCAGGTGAAGAAACTGAGGCACAGCGATTAAATCACTTGCCCAAGGTCATTGCTAATAAAATGGAGAGCCAGACTTGACCCCAGGTGGTGTGGCCCCCGAACCTGTGTTACTCATCCTACACTGTGACAGCACCTGACCGAGGGCGGTGCACTCCTGTGTTTCCTAGACTAGTGCCTCTTTCAAACTGGTCAAGCTCCACCACCCTGATTTCCTGACCCGTGTGTACACCGTGAATCGTGGTGTGTGAAGACGTTTGAGAGGCTTGTGGTGGACCTGAAGGAAGACTAGAAAGTTTTCCGATGAATAGAAGAAGGAATAAAGTATTTGATGAAGGACAAGACTGTGCCCGTCCCCAAAGTATGAACAGCATGGAGGTCTAGGTCAAGGGTACTCCAAGTTGTATGACAGTGCTCTGCTGTGAGGTAGGCTGAGCAGGTGGTGAGGCATGGGCCTGGGGGACTGGCAAAGACCAGACCATGACAGGCCTTGATTATTATGCACATGGGCTCTGTCATGAGGATAAGTGGAACTATAGAGGGGTTCAGCAGGAGAGGGACACAGTCTGTTAGAAAGCTCACTCTAGCTCTAGGGTGAAGGACTACCTGGATAGGGAGACGAGGAGAATGTACGATCAATAGGTACAACCAGAAGGTGTAAGAGCTGTAACGGAATGGGTAAAATCTATATAAGGTCACATGGCTTTTTCCCCTGATGTTCACTGTATGTGTCGTAGAGCTATAGCTACCCTGAGAAGACATCTTTGTGTCTTCTAATTCACCCAGACCTCTTAGAGGCTGGTGATGGCCCTGCTGTGTGATAGTCAAGGGGGGGGGGGAGACAGAGCTAAACTAAGGCAGTGGACTTTGAGAAAGAGATGAGGGGGGAGCATATGAGATACAGTGGAGCAAATGATCTGGTCTCGGTGAGCAACCTGATGTAGGGCTGAGGGAGAGTGAGGAGATGGGATGATGCTCAGGTTACTGATTTAGCTCCACCAGATTATTTTTTAACTCCTGTTTCAATGGACTACCAGGTGTCGCCGAATTTTCCCCGCAAAGGTCCAGAAAAAAAACATTTTAGACTTTGCAAACCTTACAGTCTCTATTATAATTACTCAGTTCTGCCATTAGAGTTCAAAAGCAGCCGTTGACAAGATGTAAATGAATGGGCATGGCTGTGTTCCAATGAAACTTTATTTACAAAAACAGGTTGTGGGCCAGATTCAGTTTGAGGGATGTCATTTGTTGACCCCTGCTCTCCACCATGAGGTGGCCCGTGTGCCAAGTTGATTGCCAACTAGGAGAGTCAGGTGGCTATTAAGTGAGAGAAAGGCTCACGCTGAAAGGCTCACACCTCATCAGGCAGATAGATGAACGTCTCTCCTCAAATGATGCCCACCTGACCATAAAAGACTCGTCTGAAATTGCAGAGTAGTTCCAACATCTTGTCCTGGTGGCCCAGCTCTGCAGAATGGAGGCAGAAGTTTGACTCCAAATGCTCAGTCTCTGTTCCAGACACAGCGGAGGTCCTGGTCTGTTGTTTCCATCGGTTACAAGTGTAACACAGTAGGAACACTAGCCCACCTTCTCCGAACACTCACTCTCCACCAGGCAGTGGGTTAAGGGCTTTACCTGAGCAATCTTGTTTAATGCTGACAAAACCCTGGGTGGCAGCCATGTATTATGATGTAACCTAATTTTACAGATGAGGAGACTGAGGTACAAAGAGGTTCAATACCTCCGGGGCTTGGAATCAGGCAGTCCAATCCCAGACGCTGGGCTTCCAGCCACCCTCCAAAACTGACGCCGCGGGTCCACGCGGACACCCATGGTCACTGCAGCAAACCCACACATCCGCCCCAAAACACAGGCTGAAACGGGGCAAACACTTGGGAATCTTTTGTCCTCTGGCCTGCGTGGACCATGATTGGAGACAAGCAGTCCAGAGGAGATAAGCCCATTTGTTTCAAAAGCAAAACCCAAACAAAATCAATAGGCACATCTTTCCAGATCTCTGTTATTGGACAAAATGGTTGTCAGAAGTGGGTCCAGATGAAATGAACACATTGCTGTCTGAAGGTATTGCATCTGAGGGAGGAGGGGACAGAAAGTGAGGAGACAGCTAATCTCCATGTGTTTGCTCTGCAAACAGTCACTTAGGGCTCTGCGGTCCCCATCCCTGCCTACAAGAGGGCACTGGATGGGAGGGAGTCAGGCACAGAGAAGAACATTCGAGCACCCTGGACATCATGCATGGTGGAGTGAATGCACAGTGGACTGGGGGCACAGGGCAGGGCCTTAGCCTGGGCTGAGGCACCTGGAGCCCAGCCCAGGTGATCTGGGGTTAGAGTGGCGATGAGGAACGTTCCAGGAGAACGTTGGAGAGCATCTTCCAAGGCAAGAAGGATTCAGGCTGAAGTGAGGAGATCATGTAGAAGGGATGCAGTTGGAAGGGCTGGGGGGAGGTCCTGGGGAAGCTCTAGATGAAACGCAGAGCACTTGCCAAGAATATGGTGATGCCAAGAACACTCCACTGACACTGCATCTTGAAATAGTAAAAATAAATAATAGTAAATCACTTCCATCACGCTGCCCGTGTCACCCAGCACTTCCAAAGGCTGTATCCTTCTTATTATACTCACTGAAAGTTTGAAAGTAGACAAATATTAATACTGCTATCACACTTGTTGTATTATTAAAAATATTAAGAGCTCTCATTTTGGGTGCCCTCGTGGTGGCCAGCCATGCATTAAGTGCCTTATATATAATATCCTATTTAGTAAAGAAGCGATCTGAGGTTCCAAGAGGTATAGTAACTTGCTCTGGGTCACACACTGGGAAAGGAAGGGAGCCAGGGCCCAAACCCAGAGTTTGCCTGATGTCTGAGGCCCGAGTCCTCCTGTGGGGTCTTTCTGCCTTGACATCATTGCCATTGAAGGACTTTGTGGATTTTTGAGAACATTTTCATCTGTTATTATATTTGTCCCTCCAAAGAACTTTCTGAATTTAGCAGAAAATGAACCGTGGCTCAGAGAGGTAAAGTGTCCTCTCCAAGGTCAC
The DNA here is from genome assembly GCF_963455335.1 of Martes martes. Lineage (NCBI taxonomy): Eukaryota > Metazoa > Chordata > Mammalia > Carnivora > Mustelidae > Martes > Martes martes. The sequence continues at coordinate 103,898,535 of NC_137892.1, forward strand.
ACAGCTTTGGAAAGGGCCAACCAAGATTTGAGCCGAGGTCTTTCTGTTTCAAAGCCAAGGCTCCATCTCTTTTACCATGACTCCCATGTCCACAGCAAAGAAACAGACAGCTAATGTTCCGCCCCTAGTGTGATTCTTTAAAGAAAGAAAGAAAGAAACCCAAAACTCGTGTTCTCTTAATCTCTGCATTGGCAGGTATTCATCAGGCAATCAAAAGACAAATACCTAAGAGAGCAGGACACGCAGATCACAGCCAAAATGACATCATAAGGAGCAGACTGTGCCAAGCAAATCTAATTTCCTCTGACAGAGTGGCAGGCTGCGAGATAAGGGGAAAGTCACTGCCGTTGCCGTGTCCCCAATTCTGAAGGACAAGTTAGATCAGCTCCACAGAAACAACTTGGGGAGCGGGGGAAGGGAACAGGGCACACAGCACCCCCCACCGAGGCATGCACACACGCAGACACTCATGAACACTGACACACACACACATAGAGCCACACAGACACACAAAGACAGATCAACACACACAGGAAGATGGATACCAAAAAGCACTCACACGTGCAAATATACCCACATGCCGCCAAAAACACACACACGGGTTGAGAGAGAGACACACAAATCCATACACATACATACACACAAATCTACCCACACACCCCCAACTCAGACACACACACAGGGTCACTAGCCCAGACACACACACAGCTGGAGACACATATAAATACAGAGCTATACAGACACACAGAGCAACACACACAAATAACACAGACACACATACAGACATGCAAACCTGCCTGCCTCCCCTCCACAGGCAAAAGACATACAAATACACACACAGGGACAAAGGTACACGCGCACAGTCCCACATTCACAGAAATATGCACGGACACACACATCTGATCGCGCACACACACACACACACACACACACACACGCCAAGATACATCCAGCAACCCTCGGCGGCAGGAGGTGCTGACTTTTCTCAAATCCTCTCCTCTGTACCCTGAAATTACATCTTTCCCAAATTGGAGACTGAAAATTGAATACCTTGGTGTCTGTGGACTTTCTCAGCTCTGCCTGGCTGGACGTCTTCATCCAGAAGCTTGGAACATACCCTGACAACTGTGTATTGTTGAGAAAGGACCTGGATGTTGGACTCAGGCTGGGGTGGGTGCCAGCTGAGGCTCTCCCACTCACTAGGTGTGGGGACCTGGGCCAGTGTCACCTTTCTGGGCTTCCGTTTTCCCATCTACAGGGGGGTTGACAATCCTGGTGATGAGCCCGTTGGACTGGAACCCCTCAACTTTCTGGCATTCAGCAAGAACCCGTCCATGCTGCACACTTTAGTCCTATGAATGTCTGTCTTCCTCGCCAGGCGAGAGGACACCTTACAGGCAGGGGTCTCACCTGCAGCCCCCTCAGTCTGTTCTCCAGGACGCGGCAGTGTCTGCCAGGCGCATAGTAGGCGCTCAGCGAATATTCGGGAAATGAGTCAAACAAGTCAGTATCCTTAGTGTCTAGCATGGGCCTGGCACGAAGTAAGTGCTCCCTCACAATTCAAGCGTGTTGAGAAAAGTAAGACATGAAAATGTCATCACAACCACTAACTACATGCCCTAGCTGTGTCACTTCATTCCAACCTCGCCGTGAACCTTCGTCCCATCCTCTCTGTTTGTTTGTAGATGCGGAAACAGAGATCCAGGGAAGTTAAATAATTTCCCCAAGGTTACTTCCTGGGGTGGCAATTCAAAAAGGAGTATGACTGCTAAAGCACGCTCAGAGCCTGACCGCTGTAGACTTCATGCATATTTTCCACCAGTGACACAAGTCACCTGATGACTCCTACAGCCAACCCAATGTTCTCTAGGTGCGGAGTAACTCTTTAGACTGAATCACATTTTATCTTCCGTCCTGGGTTGACTTCTCAGCCTCCAGCCTCCATGGAGAGCACCTTGCATACACCCACAGGGTTGCATTTTCCGCCTACAAATTCCAAAAGCTCTGATGTCTGCATTTCCCCTTGCTCCCTCCCAATAACACCCACCTATCCATCCATTTATCTGCCTGATCACCTGACCATTTTCCATTTGAAGCCATTCTGCCCCCAGATGTTTTTCTTCTGTGTCCGTGTAAACCACCCAGCCCCATCCTGAATTCGTCCAATCTGTTTCCTCTCTTGCTTTGGTACAATTTCCTGGGTTTTAAAAACCAGCCTGGGGGTGCCTGGGTGGCTCAGATGGTTAAGTGTCTGACCCTTGCTATCAGCTTGGTCTTGATCTCAGGGCCGTGAGTTCAAGCCCAGCATGGAGCCTCCTAAGGAAGGAAGGAAGGAAGGAAGGAAGGAAGGAAGGAAGGAAGGAAAAGAAAAGAAAAGGAAAAAGAAAAAACCAACTCAACCAATCTATAGGCCAATTAAGCCACTTGACACAACGACCACACTGGGCCGTACTTGCTGGCGTAGTTAAGCATTTTGCAAACCCTGAAAGGTTCTTATGTTTGCACCATCCACGCTTCTCCACACCTCAGACTTACTCAAATCCCCCTGACCCCCCCACCCCCAGTTTCCCTTAAAAAAAAAAAAAAAGAGGGTTTTGTGAAAGATCTCTGCCTCTGTCTGGGCGGGCAGAATGGATACAGCCACGGGGCATGGAGGCCATAATTATCCCTCTCCACAAAGGAAAACAAAAATGTCCAAAGATAGTGGCCACCTGGCAGGCAGGGGACCAGGGCAGGCGGCGGTGACTCATCGGGCGCACCAGGCAGTCGGTCTCCCCCTGCAAGCAGGCTCCAAGCTTACTCACAGCTTTGCCAAGTTAACGAGCAGGAGAACAGAGGCATCTGAGGGCGAGGGAGGCTCTGTTTCTGCTGGCTTGAACTCTAACGTGACACAGGTAGCTTTCAAGACTTTTTTTTTTTTAATCACTCTCTTGCTTCCCAGTTAGGACTCTATTCATTGGGATAGCCCCATGTGATCAGAGTGGATCTAAGCTATATCTATATATCAAGCAACCTAGATTTCCCCTGTCCTTGTCATCTCAAACCCCTGTCCAACTCAGCATCTGCACAAAATTCTACCACCAGCAGGTCATTTCATGGGGCTGGACTGGGTGTTTTCCTGGGGCGTTCTTTAAAATGGCGTCATCCCCTTGTGTGGATTAAGGTGAGTGGGGAAGAGTGGGCACTGGGGTGGTTAAGGGAAGGCTACTTCATGCCCAGAACTGTGCCAGGCACTCAATAAGAGTTATGTCCCTGAACACTCACAGCCCCTGATGGTCTCCGTTTCAGAGATGCTGAGAGAGACATTCAGAGAGGGGAAGTGACCTATTCAACATTCACAGAAAGGCCAGGATTCAGGTCTGTTTGGCCCCAATGGTGACACTCTTCCCTTGGGTCCCTGTCACCTCCCAAACAGTTTACAGTCCTCCTGAAATGCTGCAGAGACACACCACACTTTGCTCACACAGGAATGACAAAGAAATGCCATCTCAAGTGCCAATGCCAACATCCTGGCTGAACTGGGAAACATGTCCTGTTTCCTGGAACACTGGTCTAGTTCTCTGAAACCCCGAAATCTAGGATGCAGCGTGCATCTGCTAGCAAGAGGGATCGACTTGGAGACCAAAAGTCCAGAGCAGGGTGGAACAGAAAGCAAATGACATCTGGGTCCCTGATGGGAGAGCTGAGCCCCTGAAAGAACCCCTTGACCTCTCTTCCTCAATGAGTTCCGATGTCTGGATTTATCTGGGTCATGGTCGTCTGCATTTTATGGTCATCTGCTGTTGAAACTGCCTCGTTGACCACAGTTGGTAGCAACTATTAGAAAGTACTAGAGTTCTCAGGCTGCGTCTTTCGTGCACTTCTGATGTGGGCTTTTCTGCTCCAAAGTCATCTGCTGACGTTCCAAACTGGACGACCAAAAGGTTCTATCTCCACAGAATCCTGGACTTCAGACTAAACTAACTCTTGTCTCCTCTCTGACCTTTCTCTCTTGGGGCTGCCGTCCTGTCAGCTCAGGAAATAGCAACCATCAAAGGTCCCAGAGTTGTCCTTGACTCTTAACTCTCTGTGCCTCCACAGCCCCTCAGATACCAAGCCGGGGAATCTGCCCCCTGCACCCCATCTCCGTCTTCCCTCTACAGCCCTGTCTTTTCATGCCCAGGCGGCCACAGCGGGCTCCTCACTCGCATGCTGGCTCCAGCCTGTCCTCCACCTTGGCTTAGAGAGAACGTTCTGATGTACAAAGCTGGCCACATCACTGCGTGTTTAAAAATTCTCCCATGGATCTACATTTCCTGAAGATAAAATCTGAATGCCTGGGCCTGACATCCAAGAACTTTCGTTACTGGACCCCCGCTTATTTCTCCAACCTTACCTGCAGCTACTCCGGAGACACGACGTGCGGCATTCCCCATCCCACAGACGCAGGGCAGCCACTCAGAGGCCGGCCTCCAGACCTCCCCCTTCTGAACAGGATCTTCTCTCGGCTGGAGAAGGATGCCCTCTCCTCGCTCATGGAACTCCACTCATCCCTCAGCTCATCTCTGGCCTCCCAGGCCCATCCTTCCCAGATGGTCAGCCCAGATGGGGTGTCTCCTCTGGGCCTCCACACCCTCCGGTGTCCCGTATCACACTGGCTCAGGAGTCTTCCTTGCCTTTTGAGCTTCCAAGACCAGATTCTCAAAAGAGTAGAAAGAACTCACGGCTTAGCCAAAAACATGTGGAGGAAGGCAATCACGAGCAAAGCAAGGTGTTCCTTCCCGCCTGCAGACAGAAGAATGTTCCCGGAGTGATGTGCAAAGGGTTGTGAGAGGGAGTGATGAGCGGGCCCACACTCTGCGGGAGGCCTGTGCGCTTGGTTTGCAGGGCCAGGTGTGGGGCAGGAGCAAAGTCCTGGGTCTTTGGGGTCTGTGGGGTCTCTGAGCAGAAGGGAAGAGGCAGTCCCAGGGAAGCAGGAAGGCCCAAAAGAGCACAAGTGGCCACGTGGCATCTAGGCGATAGGAGCTTGGATATTTCTTAGTTTCCTACAACAGTACATTGATTGGTGCTTCTAAAATGGCCCCCTCCTTCCCCTTGAGGTTGGGCTGGACCTAGTGACTTGCTTCTAGAATAGACTAAAATAGCAATGGTCTGCCTCTTCTGAGAGCAGCTTATCAAAGACTTCCTTTCTGCTCACACTCCATCTCTGGCTTTCTCACTGGTTCGTCCTGAGGAAACGAGCCGCCATGTTGTGAGCCACACCACAGAGAAGCCCACGTGGCAAGAAACTGAGGGAGCCTCCAGCCAACAACAGCCAGTGAGGACCTGACTGCATGAGTGAGCTGGGAAGCCGAGTCACCCCGAGAGGAACCTCGAGATGACTGCCACCCAGATGATGGCAGTCTCCTGAGAGACACTGAGCCGAAAGATGCAGCCGAGCCACACCCAGATTCCCAACCCACAGAAACTGTGACGTCGTAAACCTGTGTTGTTTTCTAAGCTACTAAGTTTCGGGGCCATTTGTCACATAGCTATAGATAACTGATGCAGCTAATCAGGTAGGGAGGTATGAGATACTGCGGAGTAACTTAGATTGTGGTGGTTATTCTTAGGGTTTTCGGCTGTTCCATAAGTGTTCAACCTGGGACCTACGTGTCGGCCAGCTGGCCTTCTGATTCTGAACATTTCTGGCTCATAAGACCTATGTACCATCTGAAGTTGGGTGTAAGATTTACTAACAGTTGGATGTCTGATTTACTAACATCAGCGCATGGTTGGGCAATGGGAGGTTGCAAGGGACAGGACAGGGTCACCTTTGCTGACAACCCATTGAGCACCAGGCCCTTGCTGGGAGGCCCTGCATTATGCATCTCGCTGGTCCTTATGGGAATCCGTGCTCCCTGAAGGAGTGCAGTTAAGTAACCCACCCAGGGACAGCTGGCCAGTAAGACGTGCGGCCAGGATCTCTGCTTGTGAAGTCAGCTGTCTACCACAGTCCTCTGATATCACTCTCAATCAGTGAGTGGTCTTTCCAGAAATAGCTGGTCTGCTGGGTGAGAACCGATGGTAGAGAAGGCAGAAAACCAAGATGCGTTCCTGTTCCCTGGGGAAAATACTCCCGATGTTGGTCCAGGCAGACCTGCCCCGTGAAAGGAAAGAAGCTGCGGTACTGGCTACCTATGGCAGGGACGACATTCTCCTATTGGGAGTGTCTACCCGCCCAGTACATCTCCCAGCCTCCCTTGCTTTAGGGGGTGACCAATAAGCTGAAAGTCACCGGGTGGACACTCTTGTCATTTTTTTTTAAGTGCTGACTCATCTAAGAGGTAAACACTCTTACACTTCTCCTTTTCCTTTCTGTGCCTGGAATGCGGCATAATGGCTGAAGCTGAGCAGCATTCTACGGCCACACAATGACCTCAGTGATGGAAACTACATTCTAAGGATAGCAGAACACAGATAAAAGGAGTCTTGGCTCCTTGGAGGGGATGACCCGGGAGCCAGTCCTTGACTATTTGCATCAGAACTGCTTTTGGACAAGAGAAAAGTAAATCCTTATCTTTTTTAAGGCACCATAATCTGGGTTTTCTGTTACAGAAAGCGGATACTAGTCCTAAGTGATATACTCACATTCTCAGCAAGCTATTGAATAAGCAGGATTTGGGAATTTCGTTTTCAAATTGCCAAGACTCCAGACTCTCAGAGATTTTCACTTCTTGTTATGCCCTTCTTATTAAAAAGTTATTAGTATGCTCTCCAGAGTAGAGGGGGGAGACCAAGATTCCTTGGGTACCTCCTTTTCCCCAGGCACTGAACTCAACTCATATTATCTGTACTCACCTCACAGTGTACCTGGGAGATGGGATTTTCATCCCATTTTACAGATGAGGAAATGAAGTCCAGACAGATTACATCACTGTCCAGGGAACAGAGCTAGGCTTTGAACCCAGACCTATCTGGCCTCACAGCCCATACTTCTATGGCTTCCCACTGCCTCCTAGGTCTAGAACTCTGAGGAGGTGGGGCCGGTTGGACCATTCAGAGAGCCTCGGATCAGGGTGTCCAACCCTCACCAAATCTCCAACTGCAGCCACTGACCAAAGTCTTCTCCACTGCAAGGTGACTAAAGCAGACGGCCCAGCTGGTCGTCTCCCTAACTCACTGCCATCCTGTTTACTGGCCATCTGGCCTTCATCTCTGTGATTCTCCGACTGTGCCTCTTTAAGGACCCTCTTAAAGGGACAGAAGCCCTCCTTGGTTTCAGTAAAGGACCCTCATTCCCAAACCAATATATTCCCAAGCTGTCCGGCAAGCCTGACAAAGAAAAGGCCAGAACAGCAGGGATTTCTGGTTGCAACACAAGCCTGTTTCTAACCTCAGATTACAGTGCCCAGAAGGATTACCTGTTCCAACCAAACACAGTCCCACCCCCAACACCCCCGCCCCGCTCCCCGCACAAATGCCATCAGAGCAGCCTGCCTCTTCAGCAGGCTCCAAATATTCTCCACCAAAACTTGCTTTACCCTGCTTGAAACTCCTCTGTCTGTCCCAGGAGAGACTGGAAATATACTCTTTCTAGGAGCTGCTGAAAAATTAACCCACATTAGGGGAGAGCTAGGTGATGCTGAATCGGGGACAGGAAGGTCCATTTGAAAGAAAAAAAAAATGTTCTTTGTAACCAGGACAAGGCTAAGCATGCCTTCTCTCTATTGGTCCAAATCTATGCCAGCCTCCCACTGGCATCCGTAGGTGTGCTCGGAACAAGCTATGGATTTCTATAGAGACGGTCACCATGGCACTAGGGGCCTTATTCTGCTATTTCAAGAGGGAAAACAACCAAAAGGTCAAAGGAAGAAAATCTACCATAGGGATTTTCAAACTACAAATATTTATTAAAGCTTCAGCGTGTGCCCGGAACTACATTAGATGCTGTTCATAGCAAGCAGGGCTGGGAGAATTAACCTGTATTGTAACCCCCCTGGGTTAAGAGCAAGGCAAGGCATTGACAGTGCATGATCCGATATCTCTCTCACAACAGCATAATCCTGATTTTGTCAATTGGGGGAAAAAATAACATTTAAGTAACTTACCCAAAGAGCATCCAGGAGCATTGCACTGGATTGGGCCAAATCTCAGCTGGAAGTAGAGGGAACATGTGGTGGTGGTGGTGGGGGGGGGTGTGGTGCGGGATTCAAGGTCGGTTCACAGGGATGTGGAATGAGTTGGGGAGCCAATGGGGGCACTGAGGCAGCTGGTACTGGCATGGGGAGAATCTCTAACCACCGACTGGCCTGAGGAGCAAGGAAAGATAATAGTGTTACCAGTCCACGAGGGACCACAAATGAGGAAGGGGCCATGAGCTTGGAGCACGCAGGAGGTGGGCATAGAGTAGGTGGTGGGGGGGTTGGCAAATGGAAAGCCACCAGCACAGACTCACCTACTGACTGCAGCTGGGTCACAGTCTCCTCCTTGAGTGGTGCCAAGACAGCAAACAAGTGCAAGTGGAAGGGGGATGCTTCTGGGTAGAAATTGGCAATTCCTGCACTAATTCTGTGTAACAACCACCAAACCCAGTGGCTTACACTAACAAGCATTTTTTTTTTCTTGCTCATGATTCTGAGGATAAATTGTGCTCCTGCTGGAGCTTCCTGGGCTTGGCTCCAGGCTGCAGGTCGAGTTGGGTCTGTGCCATGTGCTCCTCATCCCCTGTGGACCAGAAGATGTGCTTTTCTCATCTCAGATAACAGGAGGACACAAGACTGAACCACACAAGCACATTTAGAGCTTCTGCTCACCTCATGCCCACCCACATCCCAGTGGTCAATGCAAGTGTCTTGACCAAGTTCAACAACCATACCATAAGGAGATAATCTCCAGCTAATCTACCGAGAAGCACTGCAAACCCAAGAGGTAATGGTTATGATGGATAATCCTGTTACGTGGGAATGAAGAATTAGAAGTGGTGTTCCAATCTGCCATATTCTTCAATGGAAAATAAATATGCTAATAACAAAAGAAGAAGAGCTGCAAGTTAGAAACGACCAGTGCCCACCATAGTGGTCTTACACAATGTTCGTTTGGACAAGCTGTAGAAGCCTGAGGAGGATGAGGGCATGTTTGCTGGATTCCTTACTGTCCTTGGGCCATGACTCTTAAGAATTTTGATCAGTGAGATGGTAGAGCCTGGAGGGGGTAGGTCTCCAAAGGATACTTCAGGATTCTGAACTCAACAGTGTCTTATTCATGACGTTCATGAATGTCATGATGATCATATTCAGGGGAATTTATAGAGGTAGGGGTCATAGCCCAGCCCTGGGTCCTGAAACACTTGGAACCCCAAAATATTGTAAATGGCATGTGTAAGAGACTAAATCCAATCACATGATCTTCATATGGGTAGTCATAGGTCTTGCCTATTGTGGCTCAAAACTTGATCACATGGGCACAAGATCAAGGGATTGTCCTTAGTTCTGTGCTTCTAGGTATAGACCCTCTCTAAGCCCCAGTTGCCTCATCTGCAAAATGGGGCTGATAAGACCTGCCTTGGAAAATAGTGGTGAAGGTTCAAAGCACAACCACATGTGAACCGAGCCTGGAATCTAGGAGGTGTTCAGTGCACATTGGTGCCTATGCATCCTTGCCTGATTCTAGCTGACTCAAAGATCATGCTGTTTTAGGTGTGCCCAGCAGGAAAGCAGACAGAACAAGCACTCAGTATGGAAGATGAGAAGACGGCTCCTCCTTGCACTTCAGCCCTCCTCTACAGTGGCCCATTTGATTTCAGGCATCTTGCTTAAAAGGGGACTTTGATAAAGAGTAGCACATCCACAGGGAAGGCAAGAGAACTCAACAACCTTTCTAACAAGAAGGTCAAAGGAATAGGGGATCTTGAGGGAGGAGAGAGTCACAATGCCAAACATTTCCCAGAGTGGTGCTGAAAAGAGAGACTGCCATTTTGGGAGTGTTGTGCCCATTGGGTCCAACACTAGAGATAGTTGTACGCGAATGGCAGCCTGGAGATTTAAGCTCAGAGTAGGGACTTAGAACCCATCACAGTTGCCTACGTTTGGAATGCACTGCATTTCTGTGGGTTTTATTCAAATCCTGGCTTAGCTGCTTACTCCCTGTGTGACCTTGGGTAAATATTTCTACTTCTCTGGGCCTCTGCCTGGGTCAGTGTTTTGAGCACATAACATGCCAAGAAAAGGGTAATAGATGATAAAGTTGCTCTGATTCCACCTGCCAATAACAGTCACTGCTCTCTCCAGAATCAGGGAGGAGGCAGAAGCCATATCAGGGGAAATAATAAATAAACCTCCCCTGGCACCCCGGGAGAATGAGATGATTCGAGGATCATTGTTTTTGCCCACTCCCCTGTAAAACGGCAGGCTTGAGGGAGAGAGTAAAGGACTCTGTTCAAGCTATCCCTCCAGGACCCAGCACTAGACTTGACCCAGCTGCAGCCTTTGATCAATATTAGAAAGAAAGAAGGAAGGAGGGAGGAATGGAAGCGAATGTTCTATGTGCTAAGCACTCCTCCTCCCTCACAGAATCTAATCTTCCTAAGTATTGATAAATTGGGAATTATTATCCCTTATTTTAGGGATGATAATTAAGGGAACTGAGCTTACAAATTGCCTTTTGCAATTATGAGAACTTGGGCAATTTACTTAACTTCTCTGTGCCTCAGTTTCCTTATCTGAAAAATGGAGGTGACAGTAATAGCATCTAGCTCATAGATTTGTCCTGTGAGTTCTTTGTCTGGAATGTGATAAACCCTGACTATTTGTAAGCTATTATTATCATGTTGTTGCAAAGGGCAGTTTGGGACTCAAAGCCAGGTCTCTGATTAGAAGATTCTTGCTACCATACCCTGCATATCTACAAACAAAGATTTTAGTGGTTCCAACCCTGTTATCAATGCCTGATAGATAAATTAATTTTTAGCTATCTTCCTTCCCCCAAATTGAAGCCTGAGCACAATTTTGATAAGCCACAGATGTTTAAGTTGCTCTGAGCTGGATTTTCTTGGAGGGTGTTGAAAATGCAGCACAGAGCAGAGGGGGGGAAATAACTCTCATAAAATAGTGCCAAAGCAATAAATGCAGATCATGGGATTCATGATGATGACAACCCATCAGTGTCCATGAATATTTGATCAGACCAGCTTCTGGGAGTGTGGCCTGGAATTCTCAGGCAGGCTGTGGTTTGGGCTCGCAAGTAATGTACATGTAGGAATGAAACTGACTCCACTCCTGGGCCTTCCTCCCACCTGAAATTTCTGCTGTGCCAACTTGAAGCAGGTGGTGGGTCAACCAAAGGGACCAAGGGAAGAGGATGAGGAGGAGTTGGGGTGCTGCTCCCCCGTGGAGTGCCCCAAATGGCCAGTGGTTCTCCCTGGCATTGGCCTGAGATGACGTCATTAACACAGGGTAAAGGCCACTTCACCTACTAGGGAAGAGCTAGAATACTGTGAACCAATCCCCAAGCCACATGCTGTCTTCCAGCAACCTTGGGGACAGGTCTGGGAGCAGCTCAGGTTTCTGGCCTACTGACCCGCCCTAACCGGGGCCTCTCTAAGCAGATCGGGCTACACTCCAGCAGAGCCTGCCTAAGCCAGGGACGCTCAGTTGAGGGAGGTCAGGCTTTGGCTCGCTGGAGACCCCAGGGCAAGGGACTAATGTTGCTCCTTGAAACTTCACTTAAAAGAAAGTGCCTGGTTTGACCTAGATCTGCTAGTTGCCAGCCTCTGAGATGTAAGCAAATCCCTTAGCCTCTCTGAGCCACACTATCCTCATCGTTAGTGTGAGGATCCAAAAAAGTACCCAGTTCTCGCATCTATGGGGACACAAGTGAGACAAGCCATGCAAAATATTTTGACCGTGCTTGGCCCACAAACACGAACTCCTTTTGTCATTTATTATCACTGCTGCTGTTCAGGCTGTGTTCCTAGGAAACAAAAGGATGTGTCGTATTGGCCAAGGTCATCTTCATGGGACCCCAGTGGAACAACGAGGGAGTCTAGCAGTCAACCATTTCTTTGCCACTGGGACTTTGGACCCAGATAAGCAACTTCCTCCTGGTCACACAGGTAGCCCACAGCAGAGCTGAGCCTGAATCCAGGCCTTCTGGTCTCTTCCTTATTGCACAATCTAGTGTACAAAATGTTCTCCCATGTATCTGTTCCCATCAGGCCAGGCTGCCGCAACCCCCGATTTGAAGCCGCATGCAGAACAAAGATAATTGGGTCCAGGCCACCTTGTCTATTTTGCCTTTGTCCTCCTCTCCTGCAGTGCATTCTGGGAAGCTCCTCTGAGCTCTGGGAAGCTTGATGATTAACATCTTTCTGACAGGCTTTTCAATGTCGGGAGAAAATCAGCACAGGTAACCTCTCCAAGATTTCAGCTTGCCCTTAAATTCCAGCCCCCAGCCTCAATAATGTGTCTGTTCCTTGCACCGCCCCCCCCCATTTTAAAGGACAGCTGGAGAAATGCAGCTGCCTCCAGGTTCTTTTTGTGGGATATTAAAGCAAATGCTCATGGCACAGGGACTTTCCCTATAATGAAGAGGAAAGAAAAAGTGAGGTTGGTAAAAATCATGCTCCAGGCACTAAGCTCGATGCTAAAACATGAAGTTCGCCTGTGTCGTTATGAATGTTATTTTTTCCATAAACCTGAATTGAATTGTAGCCCAGGCAAAACAATGTTCGGCTAAAAATAAAACAAAACACCTAAAACTCAAGCTGTGAGGTACCTGCGGGGCAAGGGAGGGGTGCCGGAGGTACAGGTGTTGAACATACACAGACCTGAGTTCAGAGACTCTGAACATGTCATGGCACATCCCTGGACCTCAGTCTTCTCATCTGTAAAATAGGAACAATACTGCCCACCAAAAAGGCCCTTTGTCCACTGTAAAAGGAGGCGACATTTGAAAAGTACCCAACACAGGAGATGCATGATCAATATACCAGCTTTTGTCAAGTGTGACCGTCACCATGGGATAACATGGCATTTTGAGGCAGAAGCCCAGGACGGGTCTGCTGCTGGAAGCCTTGAAAAATCACTGAATCTCTATATTTCCCAGAGGAGTGGACCAAGGTGAGTTAAAAATGGAAGTAGAAAAAAGTTGGAAATGCCACAGAAAGTCTGTGCTTGAGCTTTTCCAGGGCCAATACTGCTGCCTCGAGGGGCTAGTGGTGGAGAGGCAGTAGGATTAGGATGTTTAAGGCTTATGTACAAGGCCAGCGTCCACAGCCTTGACCCCAGTGACATCAGGGCCACGGCCAACTATACCGGTGGTTCCACGGGAGGATTTTTGGCCCCTGCTTGGCTCTGTCTTCAAGGTTGTGGACGGACGAGCTGATCAGCATTAGGTTCCCTCAGGTCAGCTTCCTTGCCATGAAGTGAGAATCCTTCCTCCATCCCAGGCTTGCTGAAGGATGACTGCTACGTGGAACAGAAGAGCGGCTAACCTCGTCTGTGTGGCAGGCATCGTGTCGAGCGCTTCCCATTCACTCATTTGGGCCCAACAGCCACAGGAGGCGAAAGCCATCACTTCCCTTCATTTGACACATACGAAAACTGAAGCCTGTGGAGGTTGAAATCACCCCCTCAAGGTCGCACAGCTGGAAGGAAGGAAGGAAGGAAGGAAATGGAAGGAAGAGGGGGGCCTTGATCCCCGTCTATCTGTCAGACTCCTTGTCAGATTTCTGTGCTCGTAATCTCAGGGCTGTTTTGGGCACACCTGGTGCCTGGTGGGTCCTCGGTAAGTGGCCACCACAACCAGCAGCAACTGATTGACTAGAATAGAGAGCACAGGTCCTCTACCCCCAGAAGGATAAGAAGGCCACGGCAATGCAGACTTTTGTACCCAAGTTGTCTGAGTCACAGCAGACTGCCCTCACTAACGCCTCTGAGTTCTGAGTGGGATGGGAGAGCCAGGGAGTGAAGGGCGGGTTTCTCACCTCCTGTGTTAGTTGCCAGGGCTACCATGACCGAGTACCACAGACTGGGCGGCCTGAACAACAGACACTTAGCTCCTCACAGTTCTGGAGACTACAGGTCCAAGATCAAGGTGTTGGCGGGATTGGTTTCCTCTGAGGTCCCTCTCCTTGCCGTGTGCATGGCCATCTCCCCTCTGTGTGCATCTGTGTGCTTATTTCCTCTCTCTGTAAGGACGTCAGTCATACTGGATTAGGACCACCCAATAGGACCTCATTTTAACTGAACTACCTCTTTCTCTACATGCCGTCCCATCTTGAGGGACTAACTAGGGGTTAGGACTTCCATATATGAATTTAGGGGGAATATTATTCAGCCATAACCCTTGTCCTGGCTGGGAGGGGTCAGGGTATCTTTCTGGGCCTCACACTCTGGTCTGCCTCTCAGGGACAGAGGTCTCTGGGCTCAGGGTGCCCAGCAGTATCTGTGGCCATTCACAGACAGGCAGGGCCTGATCCAGTGTCCTCTCCTCAAAGAGGCCTCTTCTGACCACACTGTCTAAAGAAAAGGCCCCACTTCCCTCCCAAACATGCTCTTATCTTCTGAACTTATGTGTTATTTGCCTGTTTACTGTCTATCTCTCCCACTAGAATGTCAGGTCCACGAAGACAGAAGCTTTAGTTTGTCCCAGCTGGATCGCCAGCACTTAGGCCAGGAGATGGGGGAGGGGAGGGAGAGGAACAGGTGGACAGGAGGGATTTTTAGGGCAGTGGAACTATGTATGACGCTATAGTGGTGGATACATGTCATTAGGCATTTGTTCAAATACATAGACTGTACAACACAAAAAACGTGGATAAACTATGAAGTTTAGCTAATAATATATTAATGTTAGCTCCTCAATTGTAGCCAATGCACCTCCCTATAATAGGAGAAAGGGCAGGAGGTAGGAATTGGGGGTATCTGGGAACTCTCTGACACTTTTCACTCATTTTTCTGTAAAGCTAAAACCACTCAAGAAATGGTCTATTAATGAAAACAACAACAACAACAACAATACATACACCTAGCATATAGTAGGTGCCCAGTACATCTTTGCTGCTGACTGAAGGAATCAATAGTCAGCCTCAACTTATGGAGGCTCTCTCCATACCCAGCCTAGATGAGGTAACAAGGCAGAGACCCACAGGAAGGGTTACAGAGCTAGCAGGAAGAAACACAAGGTCAGTGGTAATTAAGTGTTGGTTCTAAAGCTCCTGCCAACCACCTGCAGGCTCGTGGTACCATTGGTCCCCTGCAGACAGGTCCCCTGCCCACCTGAGGCTGCAGGAACGCCTTGTGGCCAATAAAGCAAGAGCAGCTTCCAAGCCCAGGAGGGCCAGGAGTGATGGGTTCCCTCCGTGTGACACTTAAGAATGTGAGGCACGTGATTTCCCAGAGGTCCCCAGTGGGCCGGAGCCCGGCTGCCCACGGCAGGAGCCTGCTCATCATACACCATCTGGTGGTTTCCCTCCCTTCCCTGTGTCACTTCCCCACTCCCTCAGCAAACCTGCCTCCTGGGGCCCACTCTCAAGACAAATACTTGCCCGATCTCTTTATCTCAGCGTCTGCTTCTCGGGGACCCAAATGAAGACAATGTCACTGCAAAATGTGCTACAGAGAAAGTATGCCGTAAGTGGTAACTGCTGTTATCATTAAGTGCTTTTGTTTTTAAAGATTTTGTTTGTTTTTCTGACAGAGAGAGACACAGCAAGAGAGGGAACACAAGCAGGGGGAGTGGGAGAGGGAGAAGCAGGCTTCCTGCAGAGCAGGGAGCCCAATGAGGGGCTCGACCCCGGGACCCTGGGATCATGACCTGAGCCAAAGGCAGATGCCTAACCGGCTGAGCCACCCAGGTGTTAACGACAGCAATAACAAGAGTCACCATGATGAATAAGTAAGGCCCCGAGTGGGGCGGTCTCTTGTCTAGGTTCACTCACAGTGGGGAGAGGGCACGGGGGGATCCTCATGTAGGTCTGCATGACACCAGTGCCAGCGAGGCCCCACGCACCCACACACCTCACTTTGGGGTAAAGTGCCTGCTGCAGATTTCCAGGGCTCCCAAGACGCTACCGTTGGAGGTCAACTGATAAGAACACAGGGGTAATCCCAGAGAGCTTCCTGGAAAAGTCAGCACCGGAACCCCAATGGAAGAGCACAGATTCTGGAGTCAAGCTCGGATTTGTGACTGGATTCGGTGGCCCTTTGGATTCTGCGACTTTAATGACTCTCGGTCTCAGTCGTCTCATTAGAAAATGGGAATAACTGGGTCCATCTCACAAGCTTGTTACGAAAATTAAGAGAACAGGTTTTTAGTGTGAGACGGCTCTGGGCTGGGGTTCCAGTGCTATCATATGCAAGGCTAAGAGAACATTTTAAATTTCTCTAATTGTTCTTTAATCTGCGAAACGGAAATAGTAACAGCATTTACCAAATAGAAATATATGGAAGTATATAAGCTAGTGCCTGTAAATTGCTTAGCATGCCACACGAAATACAGTAAGTGCTCACGCAATATGTGGTACTTTAAATCAAGATATCAGGGGCAGCGGGGTGTATTTGGTACAAACGATTTTGGATAACAAAGTGGCAGATCAAATTTCAAATGCCCTTACCTCTGGCTCAGCAATTCCACTTTCAGGAGTTTATCCCATGGATCTATCAAGATTTATGTGAGAGGATACTGATTGAAGCATCACTTCCAACCACAAAACACTGGAAAGAACTCAAATGCCCACTGTCGGGGAACTGGTCCTATCGATTGGGGCAGGACCCACAAAGAAATAGCATGCAGCTGCTGGAAGGCGAAATGCAAGTTCGTGTGTGTACATAAAGATGGCCACAATATATTAAGTAAAAAAAAGCAAATGGTAGAAGAGTTGTCTACTTTCTTCCATCTTCGTTTAAAAAAAAAAAAAATAGGGCATATGCATGTGCTTAGAAATAGTCTGAAAAGGTTTACAAGAAACTATTAACAGTGACTAGAGTGGTGGTTGTTGGCAGGGGTGATTTTCCCAGGGACATCTGACAAAACCTGGAGACATTTCTGATTGCCACAACTGGGAAGTGAGGGGTGGCATCTGCATCTAGGGGACAGAGGCCAAGGATGGTGGCTGACATCCTATAATGCACAAGAGAGCCCCTCCTCCCCCCAGCAAAGAACCATCTGGTCCCAAATGGCCATAGTGTCGAGGCTGAGAAAAGCCTGCTGTGGAGTGAGAGAAGAGCTCTGGAACGTGAGGAAGGAGCCTTAGTTTTCATACGGTTGTACTTCAATAAGACTTGGATGGAGTAACATAACGACACCTGTCTGCTCTCGACTGGGAGACCATGCCAGCACGAAGTAACCATTCTCTCCCTGAGTTTCAGTTTCCACATCTGCAGAAATGGGTGTGCTGACCCGAGTGGGTGGCCGCTGGGCTCCCTGAAGACGTACTGTACCACATGTCGGGCCATCCGCGTCTCAGGACGCTGTGGTCACTGCACAGCGGCAGGTGGACGCAGCCTCAGGGACGCGCCTGGTGTGAGTGAGGGCAGGGCTGTCAAGCCCGGGAGGGTGGAGATGGGCGCCAGCAGCTTACACTCTGGGGCCACCGGACCCGCAGCTGTCGCAGGCCAGGCAAGGGTGGGGCTCCAGAGGAGCTCCCTGGAAAAACAGCCCAGCAGGCCACCTACCAGCACCTACTTCAGGAGCAAAGATGCCAGGCACACTCAACGCAGAACAGAGGGTTCCACACGGAGGGGTGCCTAGCTGGTCAGCACGTACATGCACCTGAGATCCCTCCAGCTACTACTTTCAGCAGACCAGGTCTAACAGTTTGGGAAAATGTCTTTTTTTTCTAAATGGCTGACAATAAAAACCTAACTTGGGGCAAGTCACCACTGACTTCTAGGCATACATTTTACAACCTATGTGTTCATATTGCACACTCACACACCCAAGGACATTGAAACTGTCATTTTACAGGTGGAAAAAGAGGGTCAGAGAGGAGAGGCAAGATTCTTACAACTTGAGATCTATTATTCATACACCAGGTCGTCTGACTCGGAGTCACCGACCAGCTTGGGGGCCAGCTGCCCCATATCCCTTCGGTCACAGGGTACTTTCTAGCGACTTCGCAGATCAGGGACACTTCTGAAAAACACGCCCTAAGTGTGAATAGCTACATCCTTGTCTCAGAAAGAAGAGTCGGGAGGTCCACTGCTAAAATCAATTTCATTTCCTGTGGCACTGAACCTGACTTTGCCGAGTCCCTGCCAGACAGGGCGGCCAGAGAGAATACAGGACTCCCGAGCAAACGTCCCATGCAAAATGTGCCATCCTTACACTAAGCAATTATATGTTGTTTATCTGAAATTCAAATGTAATTTGGTGTCCCATATTTTTATTTGCTTAATCTGACAAACCTCCCGTTAGAGCAAGGAGGAGATTAACTGTTCCCTCCATCCTAAGGAGCTGATCTCATCTGAGAGAGATGTGGCATTTGTGCCATCTGTCTTGCTCCCTTACCAAGGAGGTTGGAGACTGCTGAAGGCCGAGGTGGTTACTGCCCTGGACAGTTACCCAGGCTGGGTGCGAGGGACTTTTCGGGAAACTGGTTGGCACACGCACCACGGAGGAGAAGGGGTTAAGAGCAGAGAATCATCTAGTATGTAGCCTTTTCAGATTGGCTTCCTTCACTTAAGAGTGTGCATTTAAGTCCCTCCACGTCTTTGCATGGCTTGATAGCTCATTTTTTTTTTCAGGCTGAATCATATTCCATTGTCTGCATGTATGCTACATTTTATGCAATTCATTCACCTACTGGAGGACATCTGGATTGCTTCCAAGTTTTGACAATCACGAATAAAGCTCCAATAAACATCTTTGTGTAGGTTTTTGTGTAGACGTAAGTTTTCAGCTCTTCTGCGTAAATATCAAGGACCTTGACTGCTGGATCCTACGGTAAGAATATGTTTAGTTTTATAAGAAACCATCAAACTGTTGAACAGAGTGGCAGAACGAGCTTGCATTCCCACCAGCACTGAATGGGTGTTCCTGCTGCTCTCCACATCCTTGTCAGCATTTGGTGATATCAGTGTTCCAGATTTTGGCCCTTATAATAGATGCGTAGTGATATCTCATTCTTTTTTTTTTTTTTAATTTATTTATTTGACACAGAGAAAGGGATCACAAGTAGGCAGGGCAGCACACAGAGAGAGAGCGAGGGGGAAGCAGGCTCCCCGCTGAGTAGAGATCCCGATGTGGGGCTCGATCCCAGGACTCCGGGATCATGACCCGAGCTGAAGGCAGAGGCTTAACCCAGTGAGCCACCCAGGCGCCCCGTGATATCTCATTCTTTTTTTGTTTTTTGTTTTAGAGGGGTGGAGGGGCAGAGGGAGAGAGAGAATCTTAAGCAGGTTGCATGCCCAGTGCAGAGCCATGACTTGGGGCTCAATCTCACAACCCTGAGATCATGATCTGAGCCAAAATGAAGAGACAGACACTTAACCAACTGAGCCCCTCAGGAGCTCCTTATTTTTATTTTAATTCGCATTTCCCTGATGACGTACTATGTTGGTGTATCTTTTCAAATGCTTATTTGCAATATGTGTATTTTCTTTGGTGCGTATCTGTCAAAGTCTTTGGCCCACTGTTTTAACTGGGCAGTTTGTTTCCTTATTGTTGAGTTTTAATAGTTCTTTGTATATTTCAAAGAACCATCTTTTATCAGATATGCCTTTTGCAAATATTTCTCCCTGTGACTGGTTTTCTCATTCTCTTGATACTGACTTTCGCAGAAGTTTTTAATTTTCATGAAGTCCAGCTTAGCAATTATTTCTTGCATGGTCCTGTTTTGGGGGCTCTATCTGAAAAGGCATCCCAATACCCAAGTCATGCAGATTTTCTCCTCTGTTGTCTTCTACGAGTTTTATAGCTTTGAGTTTTATATTTAGGTCTGTTTCATTTTGAGTTAAATTTTGTGAAAGGTATAAAGTCTGTGTCTATTTTTCTTTCTTTTCTTTCTTTCTTTTTTTTTTTTTTTTTTTTTGCATGTAGATGTCCAGTTTTTAGCACCATTTTTTGGGAAAACTATCTTTTCTCCACTGTATTGTCTTTGGTCTTTTGTCAAAGATCAGCTGACTCTATTTATGGGGGTCTATTTCTGGCCTCTCTATTCTGTTTCATTGATCTATTTGTCTGTTCTTTTGCCAACACAACACTGTCTTGATGACTGTAGCTCTTTTTAGCTTTCAAGTAAGTCTTGAGGTCAGGTAGTGTCAATCCTCCAACTTTTCTTTCACCTTCAATATTACATTGGTTTTTCTGGGTCTTTGGCCTCTTCATATAAACTTTAAAATCATTTTGTCAATACTCACAAGATAATTTTCTGGGATTTTGATTGGGGTTGCACTGGATCTATAGAACTAACATTCTGACAGTATCAAGTCTTCCTACTCATGGATGTATATTTAGTTCTTTGATTTCAATCATCACAGTTTTGTAGTTTTCCTCATGTAAATCTTACACCTATTTTGTTAGATTTATACCAAAGTATTTCATCTGGAGGGGTGCTAGTGTAAATGGTATTGTTTTGTTTTTTCTTTTTAACGTCAAATGCCATGTTTATTTTTAGTATGTAAGAAGCAATTAACGTTCACTTTTTTTAAAGATTTTATTTATTCGACAGAGAGGGAGAGAGAAATCACAAGCAGGGAGAGCAGCAGGCAGCAGGCAAGGGAGAAGCAGGGACCCTGGGATCATGACCTGAGCCAAATGCAGACGCTTAACGGCGGAGCCACCCAGGCGCCCCAGCACCTGACTTTTATATATTAACCTTGTGTCCAAGTGCTTATGAATTCCAACATGGACGCTCTTTCTTAAAGAGGCCTCCCCTATTGTCTGGGCTCCAGGGTCCACTGAACCTGCTTTGAAAAGGAAGCCCAGCCTCAGTTTGGGAGATAAGCTGTTGAACATCAGCTCCGCTCTCAGACACAAGCACACCTAACCGTCACACCAACACCCTGGGCCTAGCCTCATGGTGAGCATTCCACAAATGAGGAAACTGAGCTTTGGTGTGATGAAGTAACTCCCTCAACCTCACACAGCTGGGAAGTGGCAGTGAAAGGAGGCGAACCCAGGCCGAATTTCCTTCTGGCAGTGAGCACAGTGCTCAGGCCCTTGTTTGCTCCCCAGGGCTTGTGGGAAGGACAGAGCGGGGCCCCTGAGGGTCTTGCTGGTCTAGAGCACTGCCAGGAAGGGCTGTCCCCTCAGGGAAAGCTAGGGCCCTTGCTAGGACCAGAGCAGGAGGGGATTCTAGCAGCACAAGTGAAAGATTCAGAATTATCTTCAACAACTAAAAATATCCTCAAGCACCAATTTTGTGCCAGGCGCGGTTGCTAAGAGACGTCACAAGCGTCATTTCATTGAACCCTCACAGCCAGCCAGGGAGGCCAGTTAGATAATGAGCTGCATTTTGAAGAAGACAGAACCAAAGCTCAAAGAAATGATGTGGGTGCCCAGGAGCACCCCTTGGGACTTAGAGCCTGGTCTTCTGAGAGCATGGAGGAGGCTGGAGACTCAGGGAGAGGCAGTACTGGGCTACCGCGTTGGAAGGTCAAGAACTGCTTGCTGTGTTAGCGTCCAATGGCGGCTGTAACAAATTACCATGGACATAGTGGTTTAATCAACCCAAATGTATTATCCTACAGTTCTGGAGGTCAGAAGTTCAAACTGGGTCTCACTGGGCTAAAATCAAGGTTGTGTTCCTTCTGGACGCTTCAGGGAGTATGTTCCCTCACCTTTTCTAGTTTCTGGAAGTCACCTCTATCAGTTGGCTCATGGCGCCTTTCTCCATCTCCAAAGCCAGCAGCATAGCATCTACTGCTCTCTCTCTCTCACTTTTTGCCTCCTCCTTCCACCTTTTAAGGATCCTTATAGTTATTTGGGCCCATGTGGAGAATGCAGGATAACCTTCTCACCTCAAGATGCCTAACTCCATCACATCCATAAAGTCCCGTTTGTCACGTAAAGCAACAAATTCACAAGTTTCGCGAACTAGGAGATGGACATCTTTGGAGAGGGCATTGTCTGGCTACCACAACTTCCTCGGCCTACTGTGGAGTTTGCCTCTGTTCTGGGGGTCAGGGCTGAAGTCACTGGGCCGGAGGTGGGGGTAAGAGAGAGACTGGGCTGATGGGCAAAGAGAGGCCATGAAGACAGGTGTCCTTGAGGTGGGGCCACAGGATAACCCTTCCTGAGAGGTGTCTGGCCAAGAGTCCGAGGAGAGTACTCTGGGCGCTGCCACCCTCTGAGGAAGGGGTGGTTCCTACCTACTGAGCTATGCCAGGGGCCACATGTCTGGACACAGCCAATCACAGGAGTGTCATCCAGGTCTCATCATTGGGCAGGTGTAAGGAGGAGCTCAGACAGGACAGGTGGGGTAGCCTGGAGGCTCATGCCTGGTCTTGTTAAAATAGTGTGACCTTTTGATCTAGCAGTTTCATTCATATGAATTTATGTTGCCAGTAGGCTCACTTAGTTTTGAAATGATGTATGCAAATGAAATTATTGCAAGATTATTTATAAATTGAAAGCAACCTATATGTCCATCAGCTGGGGACTATCTCTGTGGTATAGCCATGCAATGGAATCCTATGCTGTCACGAAAAAGGTGAAGATATTCTTTACATGCTTCATGAAACATCTCTGTCTGACAAAAGTAAGGTACTTGATACTGCGTGCAATAATTTGTGGGAAAAATATACATATGTTATGTACAAAACATTGCTGGAAGTATACCCAAGAAACTGATAGCATTGGCTGCTTTCAGGGAGAAGTGGGTGCTTAGCAGACAACATGGAAGAAAGATTTTATGATTTACTCTTTTGCACTTTAAAGATTTTGAACCATATGCGTGTACTACCTATCAGCAAATAAAAAATTAAAACATGATTTTAAAAATCCTATGAAATCATATGCTCATGGAAATACTCAATCAAGTTGGAAGGAACTTCAGCCATTCGACCCAAGCTAAGGCTGATTTATAATCTTGGGCATGAGCTTCTGTCCATGGCCCCCCTTTAAGGTCCAGAGTGAACCTGATGACCAACCAGTCACTTCCTTGTCACCATTTCCTCCTCCTACATTCATGACAGTCAGACTAACTATGTGACAGCTGCCCAGTGTGCTTTGCTAGCTTTCTTCCAGATCTCTGCATACAATGGTCCCTCTGTCTGTAGTACCCTCCTTCCCCCTTTTTGCATACAATATCCATGTTCCTCTTCTTCCTGAGCACACTGCTGGACCACATTTCCCAGCATTCCCTAGAGTTAGGTGTGGCCAAAAGACTGACTTCAGGCCAATGGAGAGTGAGGTGATGTTGCTATATCCTGACTCAGCTCATTAAAGACCTCCCATGCACAACCCTGCTCCTCTATGATAAGAGGAGACTCCAAAGACCTGGCAGAAAGTCCAGGCAGAAGGACCTGGAGACTCTGAATGACTGCATGAAGCAGAGTCCCACCTACCTTGGGCAGACTGTGACATGAGCCAGAAACAGCCTTGTCTTGCTCTAAGTCACTAAGATTTGGAGTTGTTAACAGTAAATGGCCTACCTTGACACATATTCTGAATAACCCCAATTCACACTTCAGGCATTGGCTTAACTGTCACTTTGTCTTTGGGGCTGAATTCCTGGTTGTCCTATATGCCTGGATGCGGGACAGAAAGGTTGCTGGAAACCACCACAGGATGTGCCTGGGGCTTGGTCTGGGTTAAGACCAGAGAAGGGCAGACAGCATTCACATTGAATATTGCACTTGGTCTGGCACTGAGTTCCTTAAAACCTTTAACTGGTAGTTGTAGCAGGAGGGATTCAGGGTTCTCTAAAGGAAGCCCACGAGTCTGGTAATAGTGGCTGAAGCATTTTACCAGATTCCTAAGAGAGAGAGTCAACATCCTTTCTGGTGTGATGATAAAGTCCACAGCGATCCTGCAAAAACTGGCTTTTTTGAGGCTTGTTTTGTGTTGACTGCAAGAATTAATCAATCATTACTTATTTGTCCACCTAACTTTTACTGAGCTGCTTCTCTACAACAGACCCTGGGCTGGGCACCGAGAATACAGACAGTCATGCCCAGCTTCTGCCCTCGCATAGTTTAGAGTCTAAATGGGGACTCGGGTACAATTTTGATCCAGTGTGCTGAATGCCAGGATGGGAGGTGGGGGGTGTTCCTACACGGGCCTGTGGAGCCCAGAGGAGGGAAGCTTACCTGAGGTGCGTGATCTACAAACTTCATGCCTATTCAGGCCTAACGAGTTTGGCCCACTTTTTCACTCACCCATTCATTCATTCATTCATTCACCTAACCCCTATGCCCCATGCTGTGCCAGGCCCTATACTAAGACCTAAGGGGTATAACCTTGAGCAGGAGAAACCCAGTTATGGCCTCACAGCGCTGAGAGTCTAAAAGGCAGACAATAAACAGAAGCAGATGAGATGGTTTAGTCGGGACGAGTGCCATGTAGACAGTAAAATGAGAGGCTGAAGGGGGCTGGGAGGTGGCATCTTTAGATGGGGTGGCAGGGAAGGCCTCTGAATAGATGAATTTACAACGTAATCCGGGACACAAGGAAGAGCAAAACCTGAAGAGCTGGGAAGAGTGGAGTTGTGCGGCTGGTGCTTGGCGGGTCACGCTGATCAGGATTTGGGGGCTCCTACAAGGCCAGAGGCATGGTCAGGCCTAGGCCCACACAGCCCACATTCGTAATGAAGAGTTCAGAGTTCACTCCAGCAGCCAGTGTCAGCTCCCTACCCAGGGCCTCTTGGAAACAGTCCAGCTCACAGACAGCTGTGACTAAAGTCAAGGCCCTCCTCGTTCTGGGTGGGGCTGGGCACATGTCACCGGTCCCTGCTCAACTGGTCAAGGAGTGTGGCTTTCCCCAGAGAACAGCAGCCGGGATCCGGTCCCCACCCTCCGTCCTTCGGCTGGGGAATGGTGTCCTTAGTGGGGCCTCTGACATTCTTCAGATCATGTGCTTCTTCCAGCCCCAGGGTTGGGCAGCCTTATGAAGCCTCCGGTGCTAGAGCAGAGAAAGGCTAAGACTGGTGTGGTGCCACTCAGCAGGTCCCCAGGGCAGATGGCTCTCAAATTCGGCCTTAACGTTTCTGGCTAAAGTCCACCCTCGGTCGTCTCTCCGTCAGGCAGTGTGACCTTCTTTTTATTCCCGAGCTCCAGCCTGGGCTTAAGTAAACCAAAATGTGGTTTAAAAGGTCAAGGTTTTCTCTGACCTCCCTGTATTTTTCTTTTGTTAACGTCTAATGTTCTCTTTTCTGTAATCGTCTATCCTTCATTTCTTTGTTCCTTGCAGTCATTCATTCACTTGACTAAACAGTTACTAAGTCTCCGCTCTGTGACTACCAGGAAGAACAAATGGGGACCCTGTATTCTGCGAGCTCACGGCCTAGCCAAGGGGTCAGGGCATAGCTGGGGCAGGATGGAGCGGGGAGGGGGTTATGACAGTTGCCATATAGTGTGATGGGATCATATCAAAAGCATAACAAGTCACTGTGAGGGTACAATGGGGAAAGTGACTAACTGCTTGGAATCAGGGAAGGCTTCACAGAGGAGGTAACATTTGAGTCAGGCCTTGGAAAATCAATAGTTTGCTAAGCCAAGTCATGTAGGGCCTTAGTCTTGTGGGTACAAGAACAGCCACGTGCAAGGCCTATTTCGGGAGGAAACAGGATGCAACCAAGCTCAAAAATACAGTAATAGCTACGATTTATTGTTCAGAGTGATGTATGTCCACATTTTTACATCTGTTACAATGAACTGCAGTAGTATCATTTCCCCCATTTTATGGATGGAAAATTGGAGACTTGCAACACTGAAGTCACTTGCCAAAGGTCACACAACTGGTCAGAGGCAGAATACGTGTTGAGATCTGGTCTGCCTGACTCTTGTACCCTGCACTTCTCTGGCTCAGGCTGAGATGTCAGGATAAGGAGAGTCACGCCAAGGAACCCCAAGGAACCCTCATTTCTTCCAGCATCTGCAAGGACGGAGCCTGGCAGCTTGATGGAGGACCTTTTAGAGTTTTTTTCTACTACGCTTTCCTTTGCCTTCCCCGTCAGGAGGGATGACTTGGGTCCCGGCATGACAGGAGCCTCCTCCACGATCCCCTCTTCATCTACCCATGTCACACAGGACTTGTGTCCACTGCTCCCGAGTTCAGAAGGGCCTCAGGAAGAATGCCATGGCCTCATTTCCAAGGTTGTCCCCGGGCCCACAGATGAG
Organism: Martes martes; assembly: GCF_963455335.1. Taxonomy (NCBI): domain Eukaryota; kingdom Metazoa; phylum Chordata; class Mammalia; order Carnivora; family Mustelidae; genus Martes; species Martes martes. Next base: position 103,924,775 of record NC_137892.1, read on the forward strand.
GTCTCGTCAACAAGCAAAGGAGCCCCACAGAGGCAAGGGAGCCGGGGGTGCTGACAGGCACGTTCTCCAAAGCCGGGCAACAGCTTAATTACAGGCCGACTCCGTAATGAGAAGTGTGCTGGCTGGGACGAGGAGAGGCCCTGGGGTAGAGAGGAGCCTGCAGGAGGGCTCTGGTGGGCCCACTAGCTCAGCGTCTAGCTAGTTCCAGACCACACGCGTTGGCCCTGGAGTCAGGGAAGGGAAGATGGTCGAGAGAACGGTGCCGAATCCTGGCCATGGGCCAGGTGCTAAGCTGGGACTTTTACCGCTATTCTCTCATGTCATCCTCCCAACTGCCTAGAGAAACAGGTATAATTCACTCTGTTTTACTGAGGAGAAAATGAAAGCTTCCAGAAGTGAAGCAGACCGCTCGAAGCTCAGACACCAAAAAAATAGTAGAATGGGGATACAAACTTGGGTGGGGTGAATCCAAAAGCCTGTTTCCTTCCCAGGGCAAAATGAAGGAAGGGGAGGGGCCATTCCGTAGCTGGGGGAGACTGAGAGGAACAGGAGGGAGACAGGGAGGAATGGAGATGAGGCTTGGCCTCGGGCTGGCTAGGGGACAGGCACATCCCCAAGCGATGTACTGGGTAGGGCCCCGCGGCATCATTTCAGATATGAAAGCACAAGGTGACAGTGGAAGGCTGACAAATCTGGAACTCTTATATTCCACCTCTTTGTTTCCTTCCTTGCTTTCCTTTGGTATAAATCCCTGGGAAAGCAAACCACCCCCCCCAACCCCGAACCCAGGCTGTCTGAGGCCACCTCCCTCTGACAGTCCTCAGAAAATCTGTCCTGAGTGACTCTCCTTGGAAGGTCCAGGTGATTTCTTAGCAAGAGAGCCGTGCTATTTCCCTGAAAATTTCAGGCCTGTGAAGGAGGAATTTCAGTAGTCAGGACTTGGCTGCATCTGTGGGGGCCAAGGAGCTCTGACTAACTCTGTGAGCAAGTGCTGGGCCCCCGTGGTCTACTGAAGTGGCCGTCACGGCAGGCCCGGCATTCTCAGCCCCTCTCGGCAGCATCACCTGCTCCTGACTCAGCCCAGGCCCCGTGGCAGCAGCTGCTCGCCTCTGCTCACATCATGGGCCCCTCGGGCCTTGAGCCCGGCAGGACAATTCACAGCACGTTCTGGGCCTGTCCAAAGGCTCATGAGGGAACTTTCTGCTTGAGAAGTGCCCCCTCATGGCCGGACGGCACCTCCCCGTGTCTGAGAGGCTCTTCTGCATATTCCTGTGGTCCGGCAGGATGGACAAAGTTTGGAAACAACGGACTGAGCTTCAAACACCCAGCTTTGCAACTTAGCCATATGGCCTCGGGCATGTGATCTCCAGGCAGCTTCCGTTTTCTTTTCTGTCAATTGGGGGTGAAAATCGCCACCCCCCACATTTATTCGTAAGAGAGACGCAAGGTTGTGTGAACGCCGTGGCTCTGGAAGGTGGTGTCCTGACCGAGAATCCTGGCGCTGCCAGCAGTGACATCCTGGGGGCCTTCCTTGGCCTCTCTGAGCCCGTCTCCTATAAAATGGGAATAATGATAATATCCGCCTCACGGGGTTGTGGTGAATGTCAGGCAGGGTGAGCCAGGTGCCTCCGAAAGTGCTCTCCACTGGCCATTAGCAGCCCTTCACTGAGCATGCTCACAGGCCAGATGCAAAGACCCCGAAGATGCCCCGGATACCGACCTTTCACTCTTTCAGGAGCACCACCCAGTCAGCCGAAGGTGATTTCCTCCCATCATCCAGGAATCAGAAGAGATGTTATCACACTATCTGCAGAAGGGGTCTCTTCCCCAAACAGGACATCGCCTGTGACAGCAGCTAGGGAAAGAGGCCGATGGGGTGGGGCCCCGTGTCAGTACCGTGAATGCTGGCCCAGGAGCTGAACTCACCCATGACTCCATCCGTGTCATAGAGTAGGTCTTCCTACTTCCATTCTGGGGGTGGCTGGCAAAGCAATGACACGCCTCCACTTCCACCCACAGAGCTTGTCTCATTAGTACCCCCAGATCAGCTGTAGGAGGCCCCTCGGGCCCCCAGAAAAACAGGGGGTGGTAATGAGGGTCTGGTAGAAGGCTAGTGTTAGAAGAAGGTGGAAGGGCCTCGTGTCTCTTGTTGTCAGAGGCTCAAATCCCATCTTGCCAGCTCCGTGGCCGATTTGCCTTGCTGGGAAGGCCAAGCAGCTGGCATTGCCATGACAACCAGGCAGCATCAACATCCAAATCACCCCTGAATTTTCTATCACAACGGCAGAGCCACTGAAAACATGTTTGGGAAGTGAGAGCCACGAACAGAAAATTGCACCCGGGAACTGCAGGGAGCTGAAAAGGAAGGGCAGTTATGGTTCCTGCCTTTTGGGTTAACCAAGAATGCAGCAAAAAGACAAGGGATCGATCGACCCAGATTCGGGCCGAGGGAAAGCAATGTTCCTGAGTTACCTGTGTTGGGATATGAAGACCAGGGATTACTATCCGATTGTAATCACATGGACTGTTAACTGTTGTCGCTCTGGGTCCAATGCTGGAAATGAGAGGCTAAGGAGATGAGACAAAAGATAGGACCTAGTTGTCTGTGGGATGGAAGCACCAGGAACGCAGATTAGAGACGACTTCATGGAAGGGAGGTCTTCAGTAGATTTTCAAGATCCCCAGAAGGTTCATCAGCACTAGGTGCCTGGCGTTAGGAAGACTGGCTCCATGTCAATCATCTTATCCGCCTCATAAAGGTCTTGGTCTCTCCTTGCCATTTTATACTCAGCCATGTGATTATTTTAATGTTTCTGGTTAGCCGCATTAAGAAGCGTTAAGAAGAAACAGGTGAAATGAATTTTAATCCTATGTTCTATTGACCCCATACCACTAGGTATAAAATATTACCCTTTCAACATGTAATCAATATATAAATTGATTATAATGAAGCAATTTATATTCTTTTTTTCTTACAAGGTCCTGGAAATCTGGTGTGTCTCAGTTTGGAGGAGCACATTCCAAGTACTTAGTAGGCACATGGGTAAGACGCTGGACGTCTCAGTTCTAATCTTGGAAGTGGATGCTTGGCTATGTGATATGCTTTGTCTCAGGTCACCCGCTCACACACTGCAGAGCTTAGAATCCAATCCATGAGTGTAATCATGGGAAGCAGTTTTAATAGTGGGGACAGTCTTGGTTGGGAGATCTGTTGCAGCAGGGTTTCCTGATGTCACTGACATTTTGAGCAGGATGACTGTTGTGGGAGACTCTCCTGTCCATTGTAGGATGCTTACATCATCTCTGGTCTCTGCCCACTAGATGCCATTAACATCTCATTAATGTGACAATCAAAAACCTCTCCAGACATTGCCCAGATGTCCCCTGGCAGGGGATGGGGAGCAAAGTCATCCTCATTTGAGAACTGCTGTGTGAGAGTAAGACAGAGACAGGCGGGTGAAGGTGTATTATTGGCTTACATAACCAAAATATGGGAAAGGCCGGGGGTAAGGCTGGGTCTCAGGGAGAAACAGAATTAGCTACTGAAATATCACCAGAACATTCTGTTCTCATCTCTCATTGTTGCTTCTCTAGCCGCCTCAAATCTATGGGACAGGAGCCAGGGCAGCTGTCAGGTTTCAGCTTTACCACAGAGAAGGACTCTCCACCCCCTACTTTAGTATTCATTTCTAAACTCTCAGGGCAGGTCTCTGATGGGCCCAACCTGGGTCACATGGTCCCTCCTGGTCTGGAGGAAGGCAGGATTCCTAGATCAGGTGGTAGGAGCGGTGGAGCAGTGGGGTAAGTGTTGGGAAGATACAAAGGGTTGTCCCCTTCAGGACAGCCTGGTGTCCAGGAGCCAGGATTGAGAGAGGAGATTGTGTGGGGAGCAACACGAGGGTCACTGTCCTCAGAAAACACAAGTGCAGTGGGTGACAGGGAGCCGGCAAAGAGCCTGCAGCCCAGGATGAGAGTGGTAACAGAATCAGGATCTTCACTAAACTTTGAGCTGTGCAATGTCAGGAATCTTTTTTTTTTTTTTTTCTTTGATAGTCTCCTTAGCCTAGAGCAGAACACTGGGCAGATAATAGTTGTCATGGTTAATTTTATGTGCCAACTTGGAGGGTATTGTTGGATGAGAATAACATTTAAGTCAGTGAACTCTGGGTAAAACAGATTGCCCTTTATAATGTGGGTGAGCCTCATCAAATCAGTTGAAGCCTGCCCTCCAACCAAGAGGGAATTTTCCAGAAGACTGCCTTTGGAATTCATCTGTACCACTGGTTTTCCTGCTTTAGCCTACCAGCCCACACTGCGGAGTTTGGCCTTGTCAGCCAATTCCTTCCTCTTCCTCCTTCCCTCCCTCCTTCCCACCCTGTTTTCTCTCTCTCTCTCTCTCTCTCAACACACACACACACATACACACATCTCATTGGTTTTTATTTCTCTGGAGAACCCTAACTAATACAGTATGTTTTCATTTTCATTAGCTGCTTCTCAAATAAATAGGAGAAAAATGAATTTGTTTTCTGCAAGAGTCAGGAATAAAGGTAGTGTTTAAAGAAGGAATGTGGCAAAGTCAAGGTGGCCCCTGAGGGGAGTCTTTCTTGTCATCAGATATCTGAGACACTGGAATGTTGAACGGAGGAGAAGGTGGTGGCTTTAAGATTGTTTTTTTTTTTTTTTTAATTTGTTTATTTGACAGACAGAGATCACAAGTAGGCAGAGAGGCAGGCAGAAAGACAGAGGGGGAAGCAGGCTTCCTGCTGAGCAGAGAGCCCGATGTGGGGCTCGATCTCAGGACCCTGGGATCATGACCTGAGCCGAAGGCAGAGGCTTTAACCCACTGAGCCACCCAGGTGCCCGAAGGTAGTGGCTTTAAATAAGACCTAAGTCGAGTATGGGATGGGCCAGGCTAGGTCCCAACCGGGCTGGTGGCAGGGGAGTGAAAAGGGCTGACTCTTACAGCGGTAATAGATGGGACCCACTGCACTTGGCTGCAGTGGTGGGGAGCTCAAGAGATGGAAGCCAAGCTGGTCATCTAAACTGTGAGGCTGGGACCCTGGGGAACATGAATGGGGGCGGTTATGGATGGTGACAGGAAAGATGAGAAGGTTCTGGTGCACAATGATGAGTTCTTAATGGGACCAAGGTTCTGGTGCACAATGATGAGTTCTTAAGGGGACCCTGTTCAATTGCACTTAGTTGTGTGGCATCTAGGGGGAAATGGGCCAGACGCACTGAGGAATGTGGAACCTGAAACAAAAGGGGTCCCATCGGGAGCCCTGAGAGTAGACAAGCTCCCCAGTGAGAAGAGCAGATCCTGCAATGGATCCCTGGAGACCAGGCCTGGGGCGTGAGAGAAAAGAAGCCAACAAGAGAAAGAAAAGAGGCTTGGCTAGCAACACCATGCAAGTGCAGCTAAGGAGCAAAGGCTCATCCCTGAGAAGCCCTTCTTCTCAGGGGACATGGGGGCAGCGAGCTGAGCCTGGGCTCCCTCACGCCCCACTGTGTGACGTTGGGCAGGACTTCAGAGTTACCGGAAAGATCAGATGGGATTGTAACAGTTGAGTATGGGGCACTTAATAGGTGTTGAAAAAGCCAGCTGGCCTGCTTGGTGGCAGGGGCCTAGCCTTCGAGCACACATGCGGTTCTGCCCTGTGTACACAGAAGAGCATACTGGCCTTTTGCTACTCTAAGAGCCACAGGGCCAGGCACTCCTTGCAGACCAAGTGCTACTCTCAGTGCTTCCCACGTAGCCCCTCACCTGCCAAACAACCCTCTCTGGGGCACTAGTAGTATTATCCCATTTTTGCAGATGGGGAAACTGAGGCTCAGAGACCTACCCAAAGGCACACAGCTCTGCAGGGTGGGAGCTGCTCAGCTTTGCTCAGCCACCCCAGCAGGTTCTGCCCCCAGACCCTGAGCTCCTCGAGGACAGGGAGGGCCTCACAGAGAATCTGTCAGGAGCCTGACGTGGCAGGACTGACAGACGCTTCTGCTGAGCTTTCAAAGGGTGCCCCGGGGTAGAGCAGTTTGCAGGCCCTTCTCGGGGCCCTCCATGCAGCTTCTCCTCAGAGTGCGTGGGAGCCGTGCCTGGAACAACAATGGTCAGACTGAGGAAGACAGTACCTCGGGGGATCAATGGCCGGACCTTCCAGAAGCCGGAGGCTGGGCTCCGGATGTTGAACCCACCACTTCCTAACTGAGGGGACTCTGGGCAAGTTAGATAGCACCCTGGGCTCCATTACCTCAAACGTAAGGCAGATCATGAAAATAAAAACCACCCAGGGTTGGATCACATGGGTAAAGCCTACTGCATGGTGAGTGCTGAAGAAACGTTCCTCACTTTCAGATGAAGCACTGAGGCCTGGAAACGAAAGACGGCAGCTGCCACTTGTCAGGCATCTGAGATGTTCCAGGCCCTGTCTCTGTGTTATCGTCGCAGACCACACCACCTGCCTGGGAGGCGGGAGTCACTATCCCTCGTGACTGGCGGATGAGGAAGTTAAGGGTAGAGAGGGCAAGGGAGGGCCCCAGTTCACACAGCTGAATGACAAAGCCAACACGTACTTTGTTTTGTGACTCAAAACACCACACCCTCTCCCGTCCTCAATATCTCATGGAACGGTGAAGGGGAACACAGACCTGTTTGCCAGATGGCAGAGCACAGACACGGGCAGATGGGAGGGGGAAAAGAGGGGATGGAGGAGGAGGATGGGGGAGTGGAGACTCACTGGCTGGGCCCCGGGGAGAAGAGGTTTAGAGATGCTCTCACCCTGTGCCGTTCTTATCCCAGCTCCCAGATGAGGAATGGGAGGTTTGGTTAAGTAAAAGGCCCTGGCCAAGGTCACCAAGCCCCATGAGAACAGGGTCTGACTCTAACTTAGTGAACGTGAAGGCCCCCTACCGCTCTACCCACGGCGCCCTGGAGGAGGAGGACTGGCAGGTGAATGGGAGAAGGGGAGGGGAACGGGCTCTCACAGGTGTCCCAAGAAAGGCTGGGGGGCCTGGGGTATTCAGGGGACCATGAGGCCGCTAGGTGGATCTCTGAATCCCACACGGATCATGAGAAGGGTTAGCTCCCTCCCAAGAGAGCAGGGGGGCTGGGGACAGAGCCAGGATTCATTAAGCACGCCGGTCTCTAGTAAGCATCACTCTGCACAATCCCATTCCAGTCCAATCCCACCGTCTGCTTTCTGTCTGTCTCCCCATGGGGATGCAAGTTCCTAGAAGGAAGGCACTGTGTCTCTATCTGCATACCCCTGGCAATTTCATCGGCTGGCACAGAGTATCTGAACTCCTATTACATCCTCTCATCCACAACACCCTCCCCCCCATTGCTTGCTATCCTCATACCCTTTGTTTTTCCTCAAAGGACATGTCCCTACCTAACATCAGATATTTACATAGGTATTGATTTATTGTCTGTCTCCATCACACATGCCAGAATGTGATGATGAGAAACAGTCTGTTATGTACACGACTGTGAGCACCTGGTAGGATTCGCAGCACATGGGAGGCCATTCATAAACACCTGCCAAATAACTCAACGAGTCGTAGGTGTTCAGTATGGTTTTTAAGAATTGGTGACGGGGCAGTGGCACTCCATGGAGGGCAGGTATGTGTGTTAATGTGTTGAATTCTCCCACATGCTACTGACAGAAGAATGACAGATCAGGCGAGAGAGGAGAAGTGACCAGCCATGGTCACAGGTCTTGTTGATGGCAGGGCTGGGCTTCAAGCCCAGTTCTGTCTGACTTCAGAGGCTGTGCCTGATCGGCTTCTCCTTGCTGCCCCGAATCTAATGGGGAAATCAGGAAACAAGGTACCTGCCTCCCCCAGGAGAAGTGGCCTCATTTTCTGGTTAGCTCGGGAGATTTGTGGTCTAGTCATCGGAGGAGAAGGACCAACAAGGCTGACTCACAGAAAACGCCCCGCTGCACCGTTTCGTGAGGGCCTATAAGCAGTGGATGATGACGTACCTGGCCTCCCCTGGAGGTCTTGTAATAGCTCTGTTGCTTTTATTTCCTGACTTTACAGAGGCTCAGAGAGGTGAAGCAACTTGCCCTTGGCCACAGAACCAGCTCTCGGGAGGGGTGGGCAAAGAGTTGACCCCAGCTCTGCTTGACTCCAAAGCCTGCGATTTTTTCCAAGCTATTTTTCCTTTATGTTTTAAGCGGGCATCGGCTGGCCCTGGAGCCAAACCACAAAGCCATCCCAGATCGGCATCTCGTCTTATCCTATTCCCATAGGATTTCAGATCCTTGGTAGTGAATTTCAACTTCAGTGAGAGTTTAGTAGTTTTAACAGGAGCCTCTGGAGACTGAAACACCTTGCAGGGGTCCAGTGAATATAAACCTCTAAAGGAAACCCAAGCATTTGGGCTGAAGATTGGGCATCAGGGATGACCATCACCCTACCCACCCAGTGCCACGCCCATTGCCTGGGAACTGCTCTGTCCCACTCCAGCCACAGACCTCTAGCTGGAGAGGCCATATCTTATAGAACGCCGCTCCCCAATCTCTGTTGATTGGTCCAAACTGAGCCAGTCACTGTCCACGCCTTCTTCAAGCCCAATTTTTGATTGGTCCAATCCAGAGCAATGGGAGACCTTCTCCAGGAGTTTCTGAATGGGACCTGGAGGAGGAGGTCATTAGTCCCTCTCTGGTAATAGGATGCGTAAGCTGTTCGAATCCAGAATCAAGAGGTAACACATTCACAGAGAGGTATTTGAAGGTTGGGACAACCTGCCATGTGTCCCTGAGGACACACGAGGCGGAGATGGGGGTCTCCTCTGTGAATGCCCTTGTTCGGTGCCACGGCCTGCCTCTCCTGGGGATCTCTCTGTGGAGATGCTGTCCACACTCGGGCCACCCTCATTTTGGTCCCACAACCTCTCATAGGTTTTACTCTCCAGCCCTTCCCTAGCCTGAATTTCACCCAGTCGGGCCTGGTATGGCAATATCCAGAACTCATGACTGAGCCCCGAGCCCTTCTGTTTCCATCTGAAATCCACTCCCAGAAGAGCCCCTCCCACCTAGGTCTGCTCCCTCGTCTTCAGGAGGCCGGGGACGGTGTGCACCGGAGCAGGCAGCCATGCTATGCACACACACACACACACACACACGCAGATCATGCCTGCTCTCCCTCTCACAGATACATTTATAGACACAAATCCGTCCATCACACAGTACATCTGTGTCCTTGCATGCAGACCTCACACAGTCACTCATACCCACACACACTCTCCCACGCTGGGCACACGGGCCCAGGGGCGTCCGCCATGCCTGCGCTATCATGTGCAACTCACACTCACATGTACCTCTTCTGTGTGACAACGGACACACAGGAGGAAGTCAGTAATGGATGGTGGGCTAGGGGAGGGGAGGAATACATGGCAGGAATGGAAACGTGCTTTATACCCATAATGGTGCAAAGAGGTGGCTCTATTCTTTTTTTTTTTTTTTTTAAGATTTATTTAACAGAGAGAGAGAGAGATCACAAGCAGGCAGAGAGGCAGCAGAGAGAGAGGGGGAAGCAGTCTCCCCGCTGAGCAGAGAGCCCGACATGGGGCTCGATCCCAGGACCCTGAGACCATGACCTGAGCTGAAGGCAGAGGCTTAACCCACTGAGCCACCCAGGCGCCCCATGGCTCTATTCTTTGGTGACACTAACAGCTCCCTTTGCTGACACCCTCTGTGCCAGCCCTGGGCAAAGCAAGCTTTACTCACAAGACCTTCTCCGGAAGGCCCTCTCCACCCTGACCATGCAAACCTCACCCTCTTTGACACACACACACACACACACACACGTGCATACAGATACTGGTGTGTATGTGCTCACTAGCCCGTGTGGACATTTCCACACACCTGCCTATGTGAAAGTCATTTTACATTTCAAAACGGCGTGTGTTTCTTATTTTTGTATTTTTAACTCTTTATCCTTGGATGTAGAAAGTGAACTTGTTGGCTTCCCTAAGTACGCTCTCTGCACCTCTCACGTTTCGTTATGTATTTATGTATTTCGTTACATATTTGTTCATTATGTATTTCATTAGGTATTTATGTACTATTTCGTTATGTTCTTGTACAGTCTGGCTGGTGCTGTAAATGGGTGTATCATATAGAGAAAAATCACTGTGATCACCAAATCACTAAAATACTCAAGATTTTAATTTTAAAAAACATCTGACCCATTGTTTATTCCTATACTCTAGAATATATGCCTCCTGCAGGCAGAGCTCTTTTTTTCGGTTCTGGTGACTGCTATATTTCCAATACTACAGCACATCGTAGGCACTCGGTAAAAATGTGGTCTTTGGAATACTTCATTCACTTCATACCCTGGGCCACACCGTGAGGTGGGTACCATTTGGACTGTCATCTTACACACCAGACAGTGGGGGCTTGGGATGTAAGTGGCTGACTCGGGCATACAGCCACGAGTCACAAGGCAGGTTCTGGCCCAAGTTCTGGTCTAAGTCCCACCCCCTGTGAGTGGTGGGGCCAGCCGTGCGCGCCTGAGTGTCCCCAGGGTCACGGGTTGCTAGAGTGGCACAGACATCCAGCCATCCAGCCTCCTGCCTCCATCAGCAGGCTCTGTTTGCTGCCCTAGAGAAGTTACAACCCTTGCTACCTGTGGCGCCTCTCTCCTTTTTTTCCTTCAACTACCACCGAGGAATACCTACTAGGTTCCAGGCACCGCACCGGGCACAAGGGGTGTAGGCCGTCTCCACCCGTACAAGCTTGCTTTCCAGAAGAGAGGCAGACAAACTGCAGCCTGGGTATGCTCAGTGGGCCGAAGGTGACCCTTAGGGACACATGGGTGGGGCCCCTTGGGGTCCAGGAAGACTTCCCCAAAGAGGACTCAGTGCCTTTCCTGAGACCAGTGGATTTGTAGGAATAAGTGGAGTGTGGGGGTTCACTGTGGTTCAGAGGCCCTGGGGTCAGTAAGCCAGACCACTGGGAGGGCTCACTCTGCCCACCGATCACCTCTGGGGACACAGTGCTACATAGCCAACGCCTCCAAGGCCCCTGACTTGTCAGGAGGGAGTTCCTTCCAACTCCTTCACCCAAAAGCTGGCTGCTGCCAGGCTCGAAGGCCCTCCCATATTTCCCCTGCCTGGCCCGCCTCTTTCTATCTCCAGGGAAGCAGGATTCATCCTAGGCCTGATTTATTAGCCTCATCCTGGAATCATCCCAGATGCTGTCGCTGGTCTCATTTACTGACCTGCCTGAGGGCCGGAGAAGGAAATTCATTAGGCCAGGCAGAGCTGGCGGCCAGGCCCATCTGTCTGGGCATCTGTCCCCCTTTCCCCCTCCTCCTCTCCTTCTATCCTCTCCACCTGCAAGGGGAATTTTGTGCCTGCAACCCTGCTCAGGATCACCAAGGCAATGACACCACTGAGCTGCCGGGTCCCCAGGGGAGGATCCAGACTGAGAAGGAGGAGGCACTGAGCTCCCCTAGAATCTCCTCTGCAGTCAGCTGCCCGCACTGCATCCCCAGGCTGTCCTGACCCAGGAAACAAAGCATTTTCCACCGTGGATGTGGAAACCTCTCTCCCAGAAGCTGATGGCAGGTACACCAGACCTGCCAGTTTGTATGCAAACAGTGTCTGCCTAAGCAAGTGGGATGGAAACGAACACGTCCACACAGCCTGCTGCCTTTGCAGCAAAAGACCGGAGGGCACTTCAGAAGCATTCTCATCCCAACACGGGGCGAGCAAGGTGATGTTAGGGAGTATAGGAATCAAAGCTTATTATTTTAGTATGTACTAAATACATTTTTTAATTCAAATTTATAATTAGCATAGATAACCCTTGATTACATTAGTTACAAATGCTTTGGCTAGAGCTTAAACGGGTATTTACATTTTTAAAAGCAGGCCAATTTTTTTAATGCTAAGTAAGTTAACAGTTATAGGAATTGTACAGATACGGCAAAAATACCAGAGTTCGGGACACACTAATTTAAAAGAACAGGGTAGTGAATGCATTGCCAAGGTTACATTCTTCTCGAGGTGGGGCAAACCTTATTAAGCCAGTCTGTTTCGTGGAAGGAAACTGCAACCCCAGGTAACTTGCTCAGCCAGCACCTGCTCTCCTCAGCCTGCGGAGGGGAAAGCACTTGAACCAGAAATTGCATGTGTGCAGTGACCCTAGAGTTTAAGCAAACACGGCCTCAGGCCTCGGTAAATGTTTAGCCTCAGTGACTGGCTGGCAGGGGGGCAAGGCCTGAGGACCTCTGTCCCTGACAGCTGGCACCATGGGAGCCAGCTGGGGCAATGGAGGAGGGGAGGGAAAGCCTGGGTCCCCTCTCCTCCCCCTGGTGACCTCTTCTAAACTAAGGAGAGGTAAGGTGCCGAGATTCTTGGAGGCTGCAAGGAACAAATGAGGGGCAGTGTTTGCAGCTGCGTCTGTGTTGGTAATATCCTGGAGTCTCACACATATACGCACACACACAATCACTGAGCACAGTCCCCTCCATTTGTATGCACAGACACAAGTATACATTGACACGCAGACACACTGACTCCAACACAGAGCTGTCGATCGAGACCCACATAGCCCACAAAAAAATGTACATGTAAAAACAGCAACACACCTTCATGTCATTTCACACACACATAGATACAATAACCATGCTCGACCACAGTCACCTACATATATGCGTGCACGTGTTCATACAGCGTCCACACAGAGCTAAATGTGCACGTAGACGTGTCGGCCGGGATAGCCAAACACAGGCAAACACACAGAGAAAGACAGACAGCACATACACAAAGAAAGAGACGTATGCACCAAGATACAAGCCCCTTCCACATTTACGTGCACACCCATAGATCCATTCTGATACACACAGATAAGCACACGTGCAGGTGATCGTACACACACACATACACATGGAGGATGGAAATATATATTCCTAGCCATAGTACAGAACCGCCCGCTTTTGGCTTGGAAATGTCTCCTCAGACGTAACAGAATCCACCTCTCACGTGTCCCTTCTGCTGCCAGCAGCCCAGCTCATCCCAGCTCAGAAACTGAGCCCGAGCCAGGTGTCTGTGTGCAGCGAGGAAGACACCCTGGTCCCTTTGTCACTCCCCTTCCCCACCCCACCCCCTGAGGAGTTTAGGGGCTGGGGGCATCAGAAGGAGACCTCGCCTCCGCTATCTCCGAGGTTCCTGGGGGCACGGCTATCACATCAGGCCCTCCCTCCACACCGCACACACAGCTTTGGCACACAGTTTGGATTAGATCCCTGTCTGGGCTATAGCATGAAGCCACTTAACCCACTGGCACTCAGTCACAGGGACAGGGAAGAGAAGGGGGAGCCAGAGATCACTGGGGTAGTGGAGTCAAGCAGACCAGAGTTCAAATGCTCCCTCTAGCACTCCACAGCTGTGGATCTCGAGCAGGTCACTTCACCCCCCAAGCCTCAGTGTCCTCATCTATAAAGTGGGTGTGATGATGATAATATCTAGCTCAACTAACAGCCCCGAGGACTAAATTAGATAATGCACACAGAACCCCTAGCCCAGCTCTCATCACACAGTAAGTATGCTATAAACCAGGATTTCTCAACCTTGATGCTATGGACATCTGGGGCCAGATAATTCTTTGCTGTGCGTGTATGGGGTGGGGGGCTGTCCTGTGCACTGGGAGGAATATAGCCAGCATCCCTGGACTCTACCCTCTAGATGCCAACAGCACCTCCATCCAAGTCGTGATAACAAAAAAATGTCCCCAGACAGTGCTAAAGGTCCCCTGGCAATGAGGGAGGGGCAAAATCTCCCCATGTTGAGAATCACTGCTTTAAATTATATTTAGTTATTTGAGAGGAGAGAGAGCAAGAGAGCAGGAGGAGGGGAGGGGAGAGAGGCAGAGAGAGAGGGAGAAGCAGACTCCCTGCTTGGCAGGGAGCTGGATAAAGGCTGGGTCCCAGCACATGAGATCGTGACCCGAGCGGAAGACAGACGCTTAGCCGACTGAGCCCCCAGGTGCCCCGAGATTCACGGCTTTAAATGTTGACTCATATTTTTATTGCTGTTGTTGCTATGACTATTAACCATCATCATTAGTACCACATTAGCTTTAAGGCAATCAGAACAGAAAGGGGGACCCAGAGAGGAATGAGAAGATGTTCTTGCTCCAGTAGTCACTCCCTCCTCGCTCCGCTTTCCCAAGCCCTTCCTCCGCTTTTGTTCCTGAAGCCGCCTCACCAGACCAGACCTGGCCTCGCTGAGCAGCCAGGGGAAGGCGGTGTGGTATGCGCAGGGGAGTGGGGAGAGGGGTTGGAATGGCTTCCCAAGAATAAGGAGACGGCCCAGGAGCAACTACACGCCTGGGAACTGGGCCTCCTGGGAAGAAGTACAGGATGCCCCTAGCTTCTGGGTGAATTTGGGTGGGGTCGGGGTGTGAGCCATGAGGACCAGGGAAGTCAAGAGCAAAGACAGCCACATGGGAAAGCAAAGGGACATGACAAGTGACTTCTTGGAAAAAAAACTTCATTGTATCTAAAAGCACGAAATATTCATATCTGCTGAGCGACTAATGAACACAGTTCAAAGTAACATGGCATTGACTTTGTAATTAGAAACAAAGGTGAAAGTAGCTGATGCTTGGTTGTACATACAACCCACTTAAAAAGAAGCCAAAATTGATGAACGACTCGGAGTTATTTTGTTGTTACAGTAGAGCATGCGAGGAAAATTGTCAGCAGACTAAATTAATCCCTCTCTCCTCCTTGTTCCATGGGAAACCTAGAGGTATCAAGAAAAAGAGGGCTCCAGGTTATGTTGTATTGTTTAAGCCTTGACATAGGCCACACGATTATACCCATTTCACAGAGAAGCAGAGCGGGACTCCAAGAGGTGCCGCCACTTGCCCAAGGTCACAGGGACTCAAATCCAGGTCTGTATGACTCCAACACCAGAAAGAACTCAAAGTATCCGAAGCGTTGAAAATAGGCCAGAGTGGCTGGAACATAGCGTGTGGGGGCCAGATAGTGGAGGGATTTGTAGGTCACGGAGAGAAGCCTGGGTTTTATTAATGGGGCCCTGGGGAGCCACCAGCAGATTTTTAAGCAGAGGAGTTCCGGGGCCAGATCTGCATTTTATAAAAATTCCTCTGGCCACCGTATCAAGAACAGACTGGAGAGGAGCAAGGGTGAATGTGGAGAGCTGGGGGAGGCTGTGGGACGCAGGCGCAGACACACGAAGTTAACACATCCACGAGACGTGTTGGGAGAGCCCCAGATTTGGGCAGCGGGTTGAATATGGAGCTTGAGGGAAAGGAAGAGAAGGAGGATCCCACGTGTCTGACTCCAACAACCGAGGAGAAAGAGGTGACGTTTGAAATCACTGAAGAAAAAGCGATTGGGGTGGTGGGGGGGAGCATTTTAATTAAATAGGTCTGCCGGTTTCCGTCCCAGGTGCCCACATTCGAATAAAGGAGCGAGCACGAGCTGCATTAAGAGTCACCCCTTCATGGAAACTGATGCCCCATGGGCCTGCCCGGGCCTGTGCGAGCCCCCGTTAGGCTGCCAAGCTGAGACCCCCTAGTGCGTCTGGTATTTACTGTTCATTGCTCTTGATTTCTGTTAAGGCCCTCCAGTCCCCTGCCTTTTGAAAGGCTGGAGAGAATCCTCAAAAATCTATACGGGCCCATAAGCTACCAAAAATAGCTGTTTAGGTCTGCTAGAAATCGGGTAGCAGCCTTAAAAGCAACTGAATACGTTTCCCTGCCCCGTGAGCATGACCTGAATTATTTAATGGTTTGCTTTCACTGAGAACAGGAGAATGGAGTGCTTCAGCCCATGGCCTTTGGAGGCAGACAGATCTAGTTTGGAAGCCAGCCTCTGTCCCATTAAAAGCTGCATGTGATCTAGGGAGAGGAAGCACAGGGCCTGGCACACAGTAGGGTCTCTGCTGATGGAAGGTGGTAGTAATCTGGGGAAGCTAAGCAAAGAGAATTTCAGCTGATGGGGCCCTTAGAGATCTTCCTGCCATTATATAGGTGAGGTAAACTGAGGCCTGGAGGGATCAAAGGATCCCCATTAGAGATAAATGCCACACCTGGAGCCCCAGCCCAGTTCTCCCTCCAGACCTCCTCTGGGAAGAGGGGTATACTGTGCATTTTCTTTTGGTTGCAAGGTTGGCTCAGAGCGGAGGTGGTGCACACGGGTACACCGCAGGCTAGATGGGTTTCACTAATGTGTACAGACAGCATGATGTTTTGAAAATATCTAAGCTAGTTGCTGTAACTTGCAAATCAGGTGGTTTTGTATAAAAATCCAAATTTCTGAATTTTGGGGGAAATCTCAGAAACCGTGCTCACCCTGGACCTGTGTTCCTACGTGGCAACAAGCAGTTGGAGCTGAGCTGGTGCTGCTCCTTCGGGCTGGTCCTGCCGTCTCTGGTTTGCCATAGTCCCCACCCCTCTCTATTGTCTCTTGGACATGAAAGTCTGGTGTTCCCTGGTGTCACCTGCAGTCGACCACCAGGCTGGAGCTATTGTGCATCTGGTATTTCTACGAACTGTCCTGTCCCTGGAGGCGTGTGTTTATGTTTCTGGCCCTAAAGCTTTTCCTTTTTAAAAAAATGTTTTAGGAGATAAAGCCATACATAGGCTCCAACCCCTCAGTACCATGTTACCTGTTGTTATGTAATCCTGAGTCATCTCTCTCCAACTCTCCTGGCAACTGTGTTCCTTCTGAAATCTTCTTCCTCACATCCATTTGGAAATAGAAAATTCTGCCTGTGTAGATGGGCCTTTTCTCCGCATTCCCCACTTTTCCTATCCTTTTCCTCTTGGATCATGCCAAGCATTAGGGTCCTCATTCTTCCAGGTTCTTTCCCTTCCCCATCCCAACCACCCCACCACCCCCACACCTGCCCACCAGGTGATCTCTTCCCCTCCTCCCTGCAGAAGGCCGGCCCAGTGCTCTGCCCCCTCCTCTGCTCTGTAGGGCCAGCCTTGCTTTCTGCATCTGGGGGCCCAGAGGATCCAAGGACAGACAGCATTGCTAAGTGCCATATTCACTGGGGGGGAGGGCATAGTGATTGGATTTTCTGAGTTCCTTGGAGTAGCCCAAGGATCATCACCAACCATCCATTCCCATGGGTTGCTCTAGATGGTGGGATAAAAGATCTTTACTTGTCTCCCCTCCACTTTTAGAGATGAACAAATGAGGATGTCCTGTCTGAGATATTTGGGGTGTACCCCTTTGATCCTCTATTTCAACCTTCACCACTTTCAAACTTACCATGTCCTCCCAGCCAGCCTCCCCACCTCCGTTTCATACACTTTTGCCCCTTTTCCACCTGTCTCTTGCTTGACCACATCGTCTGGCTGCCGAAACAGCTTCAAGAGTTCCCTGTCACCTTCAGAATAAAGCTTAAGGCCTTGGCCAACCAGATGGGGCTCACCAAACTTCCCAGCCTCATCTCTCACCTTCTCCATGAGCAGTGGGCACTTGGGCCAAGAAGGCACAAGCTTTCACCCGGTCCTTCCAATCTGCCACTGCTTCTTCCTCTAGCAGGACAACCCTTCCTGATCCTTTGGGAATCAGCCTCCTCCCCGATCCTTTCCCACCAAAGTGGCTCAGTTGTTTTTCACCTGCTCTGTGCTCACAGCCCTCTGCTGTGGCCTGCCTGGCTGCTCTGTGTTTATAGATCTGTCTCCCAGTATCTGAGACTCTCAGACAAGGGCCCTCTGGTTTGTTTGTGTCCTCATAACCTGGCGCAGGGCCTGGCATGAGAAAGAGTTACAGACGACTGGAAGAACTGAAAACAACGCAGCATTGAGTTTCAGCAAAGACACAGGCCGTTCACAATTGGAAGTGGTTGTCCTTGGGTCTTTGAGAAGCTACCTCCCGTTTCATACGTTCGGGGGCAGTCCTTCAGTGAGATGATTGCAGGCCCTTCCCCTCCCTTTCCTCTCCCAGGACTAGGCCCTTCCACCACTGGGTGCAAGACGCTTGACCACAAAGTGTCTTGACTTACTGCTGACCATCTTCAGGGTCGAGATCTTGTGACTCCATGTGGACAGTAAATTCCTCAAGGGCAAGTCTGTGGTACCCCTCCATCCATCCCTCCATCCATCCAGGCAAGCATTTACACTGTACCACACATGCCAACCCGGCACTGGGGCTAAAACGGAAAACAAAATCGGATGGCACTTCTGCCCTCCCTTCATCTGACAGTGCGGTCTGCTGGTCTGGGCATCTAAACAGACCATTATGAATAACTGTAGAGTATCAACCGTGACAAGAGCCTTGAAGGAGAAATCAGTGGTTCTGTGAAGACCTGTCACAGGTAGACTGCTCCTGATGGGGGGGACTAGAAAAGCCCACTGTGGTGGCGGCAGCTAGAAGGCCGGAGAGTGGGGTACAGAGGAGCAGACACCTCAGACCTGGGACGCCATGACCATGAGCCCTGTCTTGGGGTATTGGCAACAGGAAGACACTGGCCAATGTTTAGGCAGCACGATGCCCCTGAGTTGGCATCCTAAATGTTTCTTTGTTCATTCCTTCATACAAATATGCTCAATAAAACATGTACTTTTCCTGCGACGTCATTTTTTCTTAAATAGTACAAAGTGTATATTTATATACCGTATATGTCTGTCGATATATAAATACACAGACACACTCGCACACGAACCAGCACACGTGCTTAGAGCTTCCCTCTTCTCCTTGACACTCAGTTCTACAGAAGGTAGTCGTCCACTGAAATGCAACCATCACCATCGTCACCTTCTTGACTAATAACTATCACCTCTTATATTTTTATATTATGTCATATACTTGATATTTATATAACTCTTCAGCCAGTGCAACTGCACCGGGAAACTTCCATGCATTGTCCCGACTCCTCACAAAAGTCCCACTGGTTATTTCTGCTTCTCCGTTTCGCAGATGTGGAGACTAAGGCTCGGGGATGGGAAGTTGCTTGCCCAGGGTCACACAGCCAGAAATGGGGGAAGGCAGCGCTGGATCCCAGTTCTGCGGGATCCCACCCCCATGCTTTCTCCTTCCTAGCATTTCAGGACCCAAAGGGACCTGAAAGAATGGCCAGACAGCTGGCTGAGTTAGGAGCCGCCTGTGGCTGCAAGAGTTTGCCTCTGTTTCAAGAAAGAGCCATTCAGGGAATGGGGACCATGACCGTGGCTGCACGGACCAGCTGGGCTCTGGGGACTCGATGGAACTGCCCAGCCATTGACAGCCCCCGCACAATGGATCCGCTGACCCAGCAGTCAGAGGTGAGCCCCAGAGGTCACTGGCCCTCGGCCGAGGAGAAGCAGCACGGATGTGTGATCCCTTTGCCTGTGGACCACACAGGGAGGGTGACAGGAGACTCTGAACTCAGATGGCCAACCTCAAAGCCCACAGGGCACTTGACCCTGGCCTCTGGGGTCAGACTTAGATTCATATGCAGCCAGCTTGGGTTGTGTGCCTGACATTTGCTGGGCACTTTCACATGTGTCTTTCCACCCAGCCCCCCAGGGACCCTTTGAGAATAGTACTATTAATATCCCCAGTTAAAGAGGAAGAAAGGGAGGCTCAGAGAGGTTCCGTGTCTGACCTAAGCTCAAACAGCTACTAGGTGGTAGAATTCCCCTCAGTAGACGTCAACCTCCATTCATTCAGTAAACATTTATGGCACGTCTACATGCTCCAGGCACTATTGTAGGCCTCTGGAACACAAAGCTAAATAAACCAAACAGACAAAACCCCTGCCCTCGTGGGGCTCACGTTTGAGTGACCCAGAGCCAGAGCCCATACAGTCACTACTGGAACAAAAACATAAAACTAAGACCCAGTTCCTGTCTTTGGGGAGTTTGAGGCAGTGGAGGAGACCCAGATACAGGACATTTCAAGGCACTGTGGAAAGTTCAGGGTGCCCTGACAGCTGTCAGCCGCGGGGCTATGAGAACAGAGGGTAGGCATCAGGGAAGGTTTCTGGGGGAGGAGGTACCTGAAATGGTCCCTTCAGCATCAGCGTGGCCAAGACCATCAGTCCAGGTTGAATTCACAGCTGGGCAAGTAGCCCAAACCTGGTGTCTCTGGGCCGCTGTGGTCTGAGGCTCAACAAAGCTGCCCAGACTCCTCTTGCTCTCCCAAATACAGCTCGCACAAAGGCCCAGAGGCAAGAGACCTGTCTTTGGTTCAGGGAACCCTCCGTCTGGCTACAGTCAGGCTTTGATGTGGCTGAAGAAGAGAACAGGGGCCCAGAAGGCCTCAGGCTTTCAGGAAGTACAGTAACTTTGATGGTTTCAAAGATGCTCTGGGGCTGAGGAGAGGCCCAAGTGGAGCGGACAAGGACGGAGGCGGCAGGGAGGACTTTGGGCGTCTGGGCCAGAGCAGGACTGGGAGGGGGCTACTCCAAGCCCAGGGCTCTGAAATAGTTTAATTTATCTTTCCAGAGGCAAAATTATCCTTGCTCATTTAAAACAAAAAGCAAAGCCGAAGAAGGAAGAAAAGAAAAGAAAAAAAGAAAGGAAAAAACCAAGAGGGAAGGTAGGTGGGGAGAAACATCTCAAAACAGCAAAGTCAAGCCCAATGTCCTTTTTAAAACGTTTTATTATGAAATACTTCATACCAAGGAATGTATGCAGTTTATATTAGATTCTAAAGCACAATCATAAAACACCTGCGACCCCAGCATTCAACGATGTAAGAACTGGAACCTGTTGAGGTGATCAGAGTCTTCCTGAGGCTCCTTCCGCTCCCCACCCCCACCCCCTGGCCCCCACCAAGAGCTAACTACCCCTTGAATTTCATTTTGGTCTCTTTGTCTTCCTTCATCTTTTCTGTTTACAACATATAAATGTGTCCCTAAATGACATAATACTTGATTTGCTTGTTTTCAAGTTTTGTTAAAAATGTACCTTAGGTTTTAAATCCAGTGTTCTGTGTCTCTAACCCACCATGTTGGTGCACGAAGCTGCAACGATTTCACTCTCATGAGTATATGGTATGTTCGCTGCATGCATACAAACCCCCCACCCCACCCCACTCTCCGTTGTATCTCTTCTCCTGCTGGTGAGCCCCTGGGCGGTGGCCCTCCGTGAGCCATCACAAGTGACACCGTGCTAGGCATTCTTGTGCCTGCCTCCCAGAACACACGTGCATGGGTTTCTCTAGGAAATCCTCGGGGTGGACCCTGCTGGGCTGTGGGGCCCAGTGAGCTTTCCGATTTTCTGTCCCAAGCTGGGCCCAGCCTCCCTGTATCAGCACGCTGGAGCGGAGTGTGGCCGCCCAGTGCAGGCAGGCCCAGGCCAGGCCCTCAGCCATCTCCCAGGACTCAGCAGAGTCCCTGGATGGCCCTCTTCCGCCAGCAAGACCAGCACTCCTCCAAATGCCTCCTAACTAGGTCAGGAGAGAGTGTCAGTCTCTCGCTCTGGGTTTGTTTCATTTCCTTCCGTGATCGGGCCTTGGCAGGCTCTGTTCGCAAGCCACTGGGTCCGAGGGAGACGGAAGCCTACCAGCTAGGCTGGCCACACACCAGGCACCATTCAAAGCACCTTCCCTCTGTCCCGACTCAGTCTTCACAACTGACAGCACGAGGCAGCAACTACCGTAGCCCCATTTTCTAGATGAGAAGGTGAGGCACAAGAAGGCAGGAGCTTGCCCAGAGCCGTGCATGAAGAAAGCGGATGTCCAACCCAGGCCACCAGGCTCCTGCCTTCCCAGCCATTCTGCCAGAGGGACAGCACCGCCTCCTGCCCATTCCTGAATCCCAAAGCATTCCCTTGCATGCAAAGAAAAGAAACAGAACCTGAATGAATGTAAGCCAAAGGGGGACTTCCTGGCTGACGGAAATAAATCCAGAAGCCAGGTAGAAAGCAGACCTCAGGTCCACTGGGCCCTGGGGGGCAAATACTACCCTCACCTTGATGTCCCGGTATGTGTGGTCTTCTTTCTGTTAGCTCAAGAGGGGCAGGAACACGGCTGCCTGTGACTCTTGCTTCACCTTTTGACAGACCCACCAATTCCTGTTAAAAAACAAATCACGAAAAGACAAACAACATATACCAGCAGGGAAGGATCGTGATAGGCCCGGGGAAGGGTGCTGATGAGCTCAGGCTGGCCCAGCCTGTCCTCTCCTGAACAATGCCAGTGGCCAGGGGAGGGTGGCAGTGGCGCAGGGGCCCCGGCCTATAGCTATTAAGGCTGTATCTGTTCCCAGAAGGGGGACCGCACAGACCCCCGTGCCCCCCTGAGTGGGGGATTGTGACCAGGCCAGCCCGCCTGTGATGACAGTTTCAGGTGCTACTAGGGCCCTATCTGCACCAAAACTCTTCCTTTTTGAGCAAGGCCAGGGTCATTACCCAGAATCCAACTAGGCTGCAAAGAACTCTTCCCTTAATAGCTTCCTATTTGGTATTCAGGGAAAAGAGGTTTCCACCTGGTATTTTTAACCAACACAAACTTCCGTACACCTAACCCATGGACAATCCTGGGACCAGCTGAGGGAGTGTGGACATAATGCCCAGACGGCTCAGGGAAGTCACAGAGCCTTGGGAGGGGGGCAATTAGGCCATTCAAGAAAGCCCAAGGAGGGGCATGTCCTTACTTTTTAATGGTAATGGGACTCAGGGCACCGGGAAGAGAAGCAGAAAGCAGGGCAGGGGACACATGACTTGACAAAAGAAGATGTTACACGGGCTGACCTGGCTTCTCGCTGTGTACGTTTCCCCTAAAGCCCACCCAACCCTCACCTCACCCTGGGCCCCGGCCACCCCTGTGGACCCCGGCAAATGTCTGATGAGTCCTTCGTGAAACCAGGTCAGAGAGCATTCGAGAAGCAACTCAGGGAGTCAAGCAGACGCAAATCTGGACAGCAGAACAAAGCCAACCTGTCGGCCAAGGAAACTCAATCCGATTATGCCCCGGAGCCCCTGTGGCCGGAGCAGCCTTGTGACAGAGAAGAAAGGGCGCTTTCATGGACCTGGCCCTGCCTGCTGGCAGGACGGGCCCTGCAGGGGCCCTGCCCTCTCTCTAAGCGGCCCCACGGGACCCACTGGCCCCTTGGCCAGCCTGGGGGTGGGGGTGGGGAAGGGAGCCCTTCATCAGGCCTCCAAGGAGACGGGTAGTGGGAAAGGGATCACAGGAAAAGCCACGGGCAACGAATGGCTTCAAGGTTAAGGCTCAGGAGATAAAAAAGACAGTGTGTGTTTGTCCTGGAAATTGGCTCATGGACAGATTAAATTTAGGAGTAACTGGGGCAGATACGCAGGGAAGCATGTTTCCTTAATGAGCCCGTCTTTATTTAACTGCTTAATCATTTACTGGGCCAAAAAATCTGGAGGTGACTCCAAAAGTCACGACGATGAAGACAGTGATAGATTGAGCCCGGTCCGGCCGTTTCAAGGGCCGGGCTCCTATGACATCAGGTCCCTGCGCCCATCGTCCTTGTCATCCTGATGGGACAGGGCTGGACTGCACTCACGCCCCGATAACCCCCGGGTGGCACAGCTGCTTTGCTCCGGAACAGCCTCTCTTTGCCATTTCATCGTCCTAACGGGGAGGTGACTGGGATGGGTAGTTCATTTGGGTGCTACTTCCCCCTCCTGGCCTGATACGGCTGCCCTCCCTCCAGCTTGCTCCAGGAGCCCTCTGGCCTCCTGCGTTCCCTCCGCTTCACTTCTCCTCCATCTCCCCATTCATTCGTTCCACAAGGTGTTTTCAAGCTACCAACATATAGTGTTTGTGGTGTTAAAATATGGTGTAGAAAAAGTCCAGTGAAGTGGCTGCTTCTGGAAGCATCTTACAGCCCAGTGGGCGAGGCAGACCCCATCCAGTAATCCTACAATATTATCATTATAAACTGCAACAAGGGCACTGATGAAAACGTGGGGGAAAAAAAAAACTGGGTTCAGGGGGAGGGGAGAGGAACGAATGTGTGGAGCACAGGGCATTTTCCGTGCAGGGAAGTGATCCTGTATGTTACTGTATTGGTGGATAGAGACACTATGCATTTGTAAAACCCACAGAATGTACAACCCCAGGAGTGAGCCCCCATGTAACTAGAGACCTTAGTTAATAACATATTGGTATCAGCTCAGCAGTTATAACAAGCCTCCCACCCTAATGCAAGATGCTCATAATAGGGAAATCTGGGAGAGTTGGGAGAGGGGGTACAAGGGAATTCTGTGCAATTTTTCTGCAAACTTCAAACTGCTCTGAAAACGTCTATTAAAAGAGGTGAAGACAATTCTAAATGGCTCTCATAGACAGCCTGGTCTCCACTTGGGTGTCTGCAGACCACAATGGTTGGCTGTTACTCGTCTTGGTCACATTTCCCCTGCGGGGGTGGGGTGGGAGTGGGGGTGGGCAGGGAACCACTGTTTTAGTGAGTTCCCCGTAATGTGCCGCTCATCGTCAGGCTCTGCTCAACTGTTACACTTGCTGTAGAAGGGGGAGAAGGAGTCTTGAGCTTCTAGGGGATGTACCAGAACCAACATGGGGAGAGGAGAGGAGGGGGAATGTGTATAGTTCAAAACAACAGAGCTAGCATCATAATTTATATTTTGGGAGAAAATCTTTTATTTCAGACAGAATGTGGGAAAGCTGAACAAAGTGTTCTTGGCTGGTGGATGTGCATAAAATCCTTATCAGCGGGCCATGGAGAGGCAGAGCCTTAGAGGGAGGGAGACTTTTGTGTTTAGTCAAAGAGGACATAGACTAGAAAAGGATGAGAATCGCTACCCCACCCCATGCAAACTCACTACCACCCACTAGCACTATGATATGACTCCCACTTTCCAGAAGAGGAAACTGAGGTTGAATTAAGGGTAAGTCACATGCCCATGTCACACCGCTAAGAAGTCACAGAGGTACAATTTGAACCCCAACAGGGCCCACAAATGCAGTAGCTGTCACTGCTAATAGGTGGTGCTGGGGGCTCTACTGGACAAGAGTGGCACTCCTGGGTCATAAGTCAGCAGTTCACCCTCTGCCTGCAAGGTGTGTGTGGGATGGTGGCATTGGGACCCGGGTGGGGCTGTGCTCCAGGAGACACAGGGCCCTGCAATCTTGATGCTGTCCAGAAGCCGGAGGTGGCAGCCCAGGACACAGAGTAAATGCTTCATTCATTTGGATGTCACTAAGGCAGGACACCTGGCTTGGGCTGAGCCTGGTCGGAGCCAGGAGCCATCCCTAGGTGTCAAAAACGGTTTGCAGAGCTAAGAGGGCAGCGGGGGCAGGGGAGGGGGGAGGTGGAGCAGCGGAGCATACTTAACCTCGCTCAGCTAACTCTTCGTGTTTCACATTATCTGGTGCTTTTTTTTTTTTTTTTAAGTGGGAGCTAATGAAGTCACGCAGTGGGTGATTTCAAATGCCTGTTTCCCTCTCCTAAAAGCAGGTCCTGGCGGACTTCCAAAAGGCTGTGTCCTTCGCCACATTAGATGGGAAAACAACAAGTACCTGGGAACTTTGAGACGCAGCAGCACAACCTTCCCCCACGGCGGCCATGTCCCCCCACCTCTGCTGCCCCACCCGGCAGCTACTGGCCACAGGTGGCTATCACACACTTGAAATGCCGCGGCTGCCCGGCAGGAAACTGCATGGTTAATTTTATTTTATTTATATTAGCTTCGATGGTGCCTATCTTTAGGATTTTGTGTCTCTGTGGATTTCCCCATATATATGAAATCAAATTTTATTTTCCATTAAAAAAACAAATATTCATTAATCAGATTATATTAAAGAGGCACATGTGGTAAGGGGCTGCCACTTCGGACAGTGCCAACTTCTCCCTCCTTTAGGCCAAATTCCTGCTCTCTCCAAAGCAGCCTGGCCACAGCTCACCTCTCTAGCATGTTCCACGGCCACAGAAGCCTTTTACTTCATGCCTGCTGAACTGGCAGATAGCCTGGGAGGGAGGCTTGGCAGGAGAATACCCACAGCCCAGAGAGGAGAGGTGACTTTCCCCAAGGTCTCTCAGCACGGAGGGGCGGAATGGGAATTGAGGCCTCTGAGAGGCCTCGGAGGCCGGAGTCCTGTGTGCTTTCCAAGGAGGTCTTGCTTCCCACTTATGCCCTTGTGCCCCAACCTCCTGGCAGAAGAGGCATTCATTTCTCCAGATCAGCCAGTGAGGCTGGCTGGTGGAGGGAGGCCCTGCTTGAGTACTTTGAGCTACAAGATATAAATATCCGCACCAACAAACAAGCATATAGATCAAGCACCAGCCATGTGCCCGACACTGTGCTGGCCTTGGGGATACAGCACAAGATACTACAGACCGGACCCCTCCTGGCTCCCTCAGCAACTCCAGGCCAGGCGAGCATATCCCAGGCACCCAGCTGTCTGAGCAGCAAGGAAGGTGCTTTGGAGTCAAGAGGATGAGTCAGGAAACCTCAACTCCCTAGTATCTGATTTTCACAAGATGTTCTGCCCTTGAAAAAAAAGAAGAAAAAAAAAAAAACAAGGAACAACACAAAAAGTTTCAACCAACAAATATGCTTGGGAATCACTGAAAACAACACTTGTTCTGTAGGAGATTGACAAATGCTCACTAGCATTTTAAGGAAAGGGACGGGGAGGAAGGAGGTAGAAAGGGAAGCAGAAAGAGGCCTGGATTTGGGGTTGGCATGCCTCACTTCTAAATCCTTGCTCTGTCCTCCTTACTGGCTGGGTGGCTTTTGGTGAAAGCCTCCCTAAGACTCAGTGTGTACATCTGCAAAATGGGAATAATGGGAATACTGTATCTTAACATACGACGGTGTGTGGGTCTGTGCATGGCCTGGGGAGATGCTCTGTGATCAGTTTCCTTTTCCTTCACTTGGCGGGAATATGGAGGGCAGGGAGCGGAGGAGAAGAAGGGGAGATTGATTAGGGATCTTCTGGCTGGCCAGCCTGGGCCAGGTAAGAAAGGGGAGCCTCTATTTAACCATCACCAGGTTCCCTGCAGAGCACACACCACCGCGGACAGTGCGACAGAGCAGAGAACACATTCTCTGCCCAGAGCCTCCCAGCTCTTCGCCTTCCCCAGTGCTGGCCCCTCTGGCTGCACATCGCAGGTGGGGTCCCCCCGTGCAAGCACAGGCTGGTTTCAAGAGGCGACCCAAGCAGCCCGCAGAAAGGACCGGCTGGCCTGTGCACACATCCTCTCATCAGGGGCCCACCGGGGCCCAGGCTAAACCTGTAGGGGAACGTGACTAGGCTCCTGGAGCCCTGCCGGAGACATCATGTTAGGAGCAAGCCAGGATACCATTTTCTGTGCTCCTTCTGGAGAGGCAAAAGCATAACGATACATCGGCCTCCCTGAGGCCATTATCTTCGGATGGCAAATCAGAGACCGGGGCTGAGTCCCAACTCTGGAGCTTCCTTCACCTTCAAATCCCACACACTAACTAAGAGACTTACAGAAAGCAAATCCACATCTCCAAGTCTTTACTGCCCTTTCAGGAAAATGGCAATGGGAACGCCTCCCCTGCTTGGGCGGTACAAAGTTTACAGTAGGTACTCCCTAGGGCAGCAGTTCTCCAGGTTGGGGTCCCTGCACCAGCAGCATCAACATCACCGGGGAATGCTTGAAATGCAAATTCTCGGGTTCTGCCCCAGATCTACCAAATTATAACTCTGGGATGGGGTCCGGCAATTTGTTAGTTTTAATGAGACCTCCAGAGACTTCTAACGTTTGCTCGAGTTTGCAAAGCACTGCATTAAGTAGCTATAGGGGAGTTACTGACAGTCTCAAAACTCCTTCCAGCTCCCGGTCTGACTGCCGGCAGAGGGCCGAGCTTGGGGTGAGGCGTGGGAAGAGTTTCCGTGCCACCACTTCTAGCCCGTGGACTTGGGCAAGCCGGTGGCTCTCTGGGCCTCAGCTTCCTCATCTGTGAACTGGGAGTGATATTTGACTTCGCAGCAAGGCACCAGACACAATGATCTTGGTGTCTGGGACGCTGGAAGAGCTCAGTAACTCATAGTTACTACTACTGTCGTTGGTTTTCTTCTTAAACAATCAGGTACCAGAGATCTGTGTTCTTTAAAAAGGGTCAAGTTTCACTGGCATGAATCCCTACCATCATCCCCCAAATAATGTTCCCGTAAGGACTGGTGAATAAATTGCTAAAGGGCCCTCTGCTGCCCATCAGACGGGAAGCTTTCCGCGTTTGAATGAGGCCGAGGATTTCAATTACCCAGGATTACAAAGGAGGGCCTCCGATGCACCATATGGCCTGGGCCTGGCCGCCCTGTCGTTCTGCGTGATCAGAGGCTCTCGTGTGCGATATTAACATAATATCCCTTCCAAAAGCGATTACCAAGTTGCAGGCAGCAGAATGTCATTTGGTGGCCACAGCCCGCTCTCATCAGCAGCGATGACTAAACAAGCTAATCAAATCAGCACAAATTTGCACACGGGCCTGGCAGCTGGGCCTCGAAATCGCCGTGGTGAAAGCATAATCCTGCCGAAGGATGACTTGACTAATGTGCTCCCGGTGGGCAGCCAGGCCCTGGTGGGCTGCCTGGCAAGTCTGCGTGGCGAGGGTGGCTGCGCCCACAGGCCGCCACAGTGTCAGCCCGGAAGGGACAGAGGCCGCCTCCGCAAACAGTAAGCAGGGAGGAGCAGAAAGGACACGCGCCTGTGCACCAGTCTCCCCTGCCCTGCAGCATTACCGTGTGTGTGTGTGTGTGTGCGCGCGTGTGTGTGCGTGCATGTGTGTAGACACAGAGAGAGGGACAGAGACACTGGCTGTCACCTGCACTTTCCCATCACTGCCTGAGAATATGAATTCTGGAGGTCGGCTTGGCTCAAGGTTCAGTTCTGTCATTTGCAGTGTGTCCTTGAGCAAGATATTTAACGTCTCTGAGTTCAGTGTCCTCATTCAGAAAATGGGCATAGTGAAGGTCCCAATCTCTCAAGGTTGTTGAGGATTAAATGAAATATTGTAAAGTGCATCACATAATGTTTGACAGTGTTCAATAAAGAGCAGATGATGATGATGATGATGATGACGATGACAATTATATTGTGCAACAATCTTCACCGTGGGCCTTCAAGGTGCCAGGCCCCAGACTCTGGGGATGCCAAGTGAAGGATGATGCTGTCCCCGCCTTCAAGGAGTGTCTAACACAATGGGGGTGTCAGTGGGTAACCATGATTGACAATATCCCGGGATGAGTGCTGTGAGGAAAGACAGTGGGGCACCCTGGCCTCAGGGACCCAGGAGATCGTCCTGGAAATGACACTACAGCTGAGTTTGGGAACGTGAAGTGGGATCACATAGGAGAGCAAGAGCAGAAGCAGAGCCCAGAAGTCAGAAACAGGTGCCCGGCTGGGCTCCGGGAGTCCCCGGACAGGTAGCAGGCACCTGCCGCCTAGACCAGTGGGCAATCTGGTCAGTGGCTGGGCTTCTCAAGTCTGAGACAAGATCAGAAGGCACAGCCACGTCCAAGAATGCCAGGATGAAGGGACACTCTCCTGGAGAGCTGCCTCCACCAAATCTTGGCTCCCAGGCAGGAGAGAAAGAGGTGTTGAAGACACCGCGCGGCACGCCTCTGGACTAAGGCCCCTCCGGGCTGTGGCTCCATCCATGGAGGCATGGGGCGCCCGCTCAGTGCCCTCACCTTAGTCATCTCCTTTCTATCTCGCAGGCTGTCAAAGCCACGATGCCTGACTTGATACATATCTTGAAAACTGGCCCCTTTGTCAAAACCCGAATTCACTGATTTAAACAAAAACTTTCTGACATGACCATCACGAAGAGTCGGTACCATTTGCCACTGAGGGAAGAGAGCTGTGCAGATAAAATGAAAACGGAACAAGGTTACGCATCCCTAGATAGATGCTGCTGGTTCCCGAGGACTGGGTCTGGGCCTGGGGGTGAGGGGGTCAGGAGGAGGCTAGCAACCGTTCTGAGAGGTGATAGAACTATTCCAGCACGAGGGGGCCTCTCCCCATGTAATCACAAGGATGGAAAGAAAGTTGCCAAAGGAAAAAAAATCCTCGCTGGTTAATTCGATGTTATCTAGCATCGGGGTGCAGACCGCCTCCCTGTTCTCGCACAGCACAGGTACTCAGCCCAGCGACGGGCCCATACTGTGGGAAATGCTGGCCTCAGTAATCTGGAAAGCTGTTTCCAGCTACAAAACTCTCCAAAGCCCTGAATTTATCAACTCTTTAGCATAGGTAGACATGACCAACATGAACCACAGGTCACTGCACCTGTCCTATCTGAGCTACTCCCACCCAATGGTGCAGACCAGGACCACCCTCCTGGGAGGGGCACTACCCAGCTACATGGCCCCTGGGGTGGCTCAGCAGGCAGGACCACCCTCCCTCAAGAGATGCCCAGCGTGCTCTCTCCAAACTGCTGGCCAGACACCTCTCAGGAAGGACCATCCTATGATCCTGCCCATGGCCCCACCTTATAGACACCTGTTTTCATGGCCTACCTTGGCCCACCAGCCCAGCCCAACCCCTACCTCCAACCCAAGCCCAGTGACTTCACCCCTGACCCCTAGAACAGGGGCAAAGCCCACATAGGGCGAGGGTAGCCCCTGGACTACCATAGCCCCTGATTACCCGCCCCCCACCCCTAGCTACTTCCCTTTCTTAGAAAACCTGGCTTCAAATCCTAGCTCTACCATTACCTGCTGGAGCCCTGGCCAGCTCACTTCACCTCTCTTAAACTCAGTCTCATCATCTATAGTAAGGGTTTTACTCTAACTGACCCCACATGGTTGTTTCGAGAATCAAATGAAATCATATTGGCCAGTGAATTTGCACACGCAGACCAATGAATGCATGAAATCACCGAAAGAATGAATGAACGGACCTAGCCGACTTGTAGTGGACAGAGAACCAGATGCAAAACCCAGGGACCATGGTTCCAGCTGACAGGCTGCATAACTCTGGGCAAGTCTCTTGTTCTCATGGGCCTCAGTTCCCCCAGAGCCAAGCAAGTCATCTGCGGATTAAAGCCTAGGTTGTTTCTGACTTTCCGAGGTCAGCTCTGATGCAGGGTGGGAGCCCCGGCAGGCGTGCTTCTGCAAGCCCTTGGTCTACCCGCAGCGCAGCCAGCACCCATAATTTCTCCAGCACTGGGCCGCATAGCCAGAAGGGGGGTTAGCTGAACAGGCAGGAAAAAGCAGTCTGGTCTCCAGCACAGTAAGCATAGCATTGAATGGGGCAGCTAAAAAGACCACCTGGCCACTTCCTAGATGTGACGATCTGACAAAAGTGATGTGTTATGAGCCTCCTGTTTCCTGATCAGGAAAATGGGGTTGACTTTACCATTCTCTCTGGCAGGGCAGGAGAACTGAAGGAGAGTGCTGATTCTTCCTACTTGCTGCTTCTGGCTGCATACACGTACCAAACTCTCAAGAAAGGCCAAATCTGTATTTCTTACATTTGTAATTATGACTGTCCTGTCACACGGCCTTCACATTGAAGGTGAGGGTCCCTAGGCAGAAAGAACCTCCAGTGCAGCCACAGGATTTGGGGGTGCTCTGTCCTTCAGCCCCTTCTCCCCCAACACCTAGGGTGGCCAAACCTGACGGGCCCAGAGGGAGAACAGAGGTGAGAGAGGAGGCCAGGCCCCGGCATGGTGGTGGCCCTGGGCACCTCCTGCCCCTTCTCAGCCCCACTCTGGAGGCCGTTGTGGAGACCCCCACCCACTACTCACCACCACCCCCCAGCCCCTCTGAGGCCCACATCATAATCTTAATGAGCAGAAAGAGAGGCCGTGTAGACAGACGAGTGTGTCTGTGAGCACAGAGCACAGCGGTGACAAGTGCTGGACAGGCCAGGGGATCCTGAGTCTGAATCCGAGGGCCACCACCCACCAAATCTATGACCTGTGCAAACAACCCCACCCCCTGCGCCGCCTCAGTCCCCCCCTCTGTAAAATGAGGGCAGGGTCGTGAAGACGACATTACGTCATGCCGGGACCCTGATTAGCGGTGACTGGTTCTAGTTCACTGTCGACGCTCCATCGATCCCAACTGCCATGTTGTGTTGTGTTTTTTAAAAGATGGCAGTGTATGTCCCTTCAGGCCGCCCTTGTTGGGTGGCAATTGGGATTACTGATATCACGAAGGGAATGTTGGCCCTTGAAGTCGGGCTCCTTGGCTTTTAGAAGTCAGAGGCAGTCCCACAGCGTGTGAAAGGGGTTCAAGCAGGGGTTCTCCACCTTGACCACACATTTAAATCTCCTGGGGCCTGGGGAGGTCTGAAAACTTCAATGCAGGGCCATACCCCAGACCAAGACCTTCAGACTCACTGGGGGATGGCAACCCAGTGGCGGGGGGTGGAGAACACTATTTAAATCTTCCCAGGGCCTTCCAGTGTGCAGCCAGGGTTGAGAACCAGGGGCTTACATCCAAAGCCCAAGTGTCAGGGTCAGATAGCTGGGCAGAAGTCCCGGCTCTGTTCCTTGCAAGTGTAGCCCTGCAAGGTGCAGGACTTTCCATTTCGCAAAAAATGAGCAGTAATTCTCTATCCTCGCAAGGACGAGATGGAGACTCCCTGAGATGGCGGGTAAAAAGCACAGGGCCCAGCATTTCCCAAGTCCTCCATAAATGAGAGGGGGCTGCCATACCTAGTCCTTCCTTCTGACACATTTGTATTCACGACACATTAGGTGAAGGCAAAGTCAACTACAAACATTCAGGACCAGAATCTGTATGGCTTTCTTTTTATTTGCTTATTGGGTGTTAGTTAAACCCTACCTTGTTTTAGGAAAGATGAAGACTGCCAGGTCCATCTGCCTGACAAATTTTGTTAAGTTATTCAAAGTAGCACCCTTCACCAGCCAACAGAATGCTTTACTGGCTTGGTTCTTCGGTGCTGTTTTTCTAGGAGGGTATCTGGGTGAGGCCCTCTGTGGGGCTCCCCGCAAATGAAGTCACACAGGGCAAACACCCTTTGACAGCTAGCTGCTCCCTCCCACATTCTCAGAAGGGCCCTCTCCCTCATGGGCTCTTTGCCTGGTCTTTGGAAGAAGCTGCTTTTAGACCCCTGTCAATCTGTCTGGCTAGAGAGTGAATGGCAGCTCAAAATCCACGGAAGAAGGAAGGAAGGAAGGAAGGAGGGGAGGAAGGGGAAGGGGAAGGGAGGAAGTCCCAGACGGGCCAGTGGTTGGAGGACGACTCGGGAGAACTGGATTCCAGGCTCACAACTCAAGAAGCTCACTAGTTGTGTGGCTATGAGCATCTCCTTCTCCCCCCAACAACCCCGAGCCTTAGTGTCCCACCCTTTTAACATGGGGGTGGCCCGTGCCACCTGCCTACTTCACCTACTTTTCATGTGGTTTCGAGGTGAAAAGCTGTGCAAGGGCACCGTGTGCATTTCCTGTGGCTGCTGTAACCAATAACCACAAACTGGGTGGCTGAAAACAGTTTTTATTCTCTCACTTTGAAATCAAGGTGTTGGCACGGCCATGCTCTCTTGGAAGGGTCCAGGAGAGAACACTTGTTTCCTCTTCAAGCTTCTGGTGGCCGTGGCATCCCTTGGTTCGTGTCTGCACCACTGCAGCCCCTACCTAGAGTTATTGCGTCCTCTTTGGTCATCTCTGGGTGTCCCTTATCCCTATAAGCTGTCATTGAATGAAGAGGCCACACAAATAATCCGGGACAATCTCCTCATCTCAAAATCCTTCACCAAAGTACATCTGCAAAGACTCTTTTTCCAAGTAAGGTCTCATTCAAAGGTTCCAGGGATTAGGATGTGAGCCTATCATTTGGGAGGGGCCACCATCCAGCCCATTACAGGTATCTGGTTAACCCCTGTAGAGTATTCTGAACTACGAACTATTGCTGGGGGGGATAACAGATTTCACAGCTCATGCCAACCTGGTGGGCTGGTGATGGTAGCCTGGAAAATTAGAGCATGCCATCCCTGAGCACCTATTGTTGTCATGCAACAAGCTGCTTTCCACAATCTCTTTCATTTTAGCCCCAGAGCAACTAAGCCAAGCACTCTGGCCCCCCTTCCCCAGATGGGAAACCTGAGGCTCAGAGGGTTGAAGTGCTTGGCCCCCAGGTCACTCACAGCATAAGGTGCGGGGGTGGGGGAAAGATAGGGATTTCAACTCAGGCAGATTATGAGTCTAACAAGGATATCTGCATCCACCAAGTACGCAGGCCAGAAATGCAGGTTCCTCCTTCTCCAAGCTCGTTATCAAATTAGCATTGTTCTGCTGACTTTAACTCCTACAGAGTCCTCAAGTCTACGCCCACCTCTCTATCCCAGCATGATGTCCCAGCTCAGGCCTTTATCACCTTGCTCTTGGACCACAGCCCAAGTACCCTTTACTGCTCTTTGGAGTTCTAGTATTTTCCCAGCTCCCTGCTCATTAAACCCATTCATCCCTCAACAGTTAATGTGAATTTAGGAAAACTGAACTCTAGCCATATCATTTCCCTACTTATGACCCTTCAGAACCCATGGGTCCAAATTCAATCTCCTTAATTGTATGTACAGTACACACCCCAGTACACACACTTGCCAGTCTTCTGGCACCTTCTTTTCTGGCCTCACCTCAATCTCATTTTGAGCTCCTCTAGCACTGATCTGGCTATAGCTCCCCACCTACAAGATGTTGTTTGCACCTCAGGGCCTTTGTATATGCAAGTCTCCCTGCCTGGAACACCATCCCCTTCTTCTAGCCTCTCTGTCTTACTTTCCATCCAGCATACTCTTTGAGGGCAAGGACTGTGTCTATCTGGTTCACCGTTTGATCCCTGGTCTTAGCATAAAGCCTGGCTCATAACGGGCAATCGGTGAACACTTTCGAATAAAAAACAATTTGAAGAAGCACTTAGGTTGAACTCAGTACCCCTTTCCTGGGCTCCAGGAGTACCTATTCCCTTGAAGTATTATATTAAAATTCTCCATCTGCCCCACTAGCCTGTAAGCCCGTCCAGAAGGCAGAGGTTCAGTCTGAGGTTATATACCCAGGACGCCAAGATGCTCCTACCCCACGTTTTCTTTCTTGTTTAAAAAAAAAATGTTTAGTTAACTGCTAATATTTCAGCATCAGGCACTTTCAAAAAAATTCAAATTCAGATTTTTCTTGAAAAATATCATGATCTGGCCCCATTGGCCTGAGTCCCTCCATGACAAGCACGGGCCAGCGTTGAGGAGCAGCTGCTCATTCAGGTAGGACCCAAGCTCTCCAGTCCCCTGCCTGGCCCCTCTGGCATCTGAATTTTCTGGTCTCGGGATGTGTCATATTCACCTGAAAAGCTCTCCTCTCCCATGTGTCCTTATCAGCTCTCTGATATGTGGCATGCCCTACCCACGAGGCCAAGTAAGCCAACACTTCAGTTAAATTAAACCTGCTTTTCTCAGCAGAGGGAGAAGTAAGATCAGTTGCAAGAGTCAAAGGGCCCGTGAGCTTTTCAAAGTCACAGGTTGTCCAAAGGTAGCACAGGCCTCCTCATAACGAGGCCACAGGGCTGGGTCCTCTAGGGCAATCCTTCTCCAGTTGTAATGCATGCAGGAAGCCTCTGGGATGGCGGGGGGGGGGGGGGGGGGGGGGTTGTTAAAATGCAGATTCAGATCAGAGGGTCCAGGCAGGGCCCCAGACTCTGCATTCTAACAGGCCCCCCGGGGGAAGATGATGCTGCTGGTCCCTGCACACTGTTCCTATAGTAGCCTCTGACATCCCCACAACAGGCAAGAGACCCCCTATAGCTCAGGTCCCACCACCCCTGCTGCCTGGCCACCTGGAAAGAACATATTCCAGGTCATTCGGGTATTCCTGGGAGGACCACTTGCCAGGTGTCACCACAATAAAGGTAGGAAGCCCTTCCAGAATGCCTATTTTGTTTTAGTCCAGGAAAGGAAAACAAGGACAAGCAAGGGACACACAGGGGTGGGTGGGGAGTGTCGGGGATCAGAGGTGTATGCCTTTGCAGCTACCTTCCCCACTCCTCAGGGCTGACCCCCTTCAGTACCCCAGTGGGTTAACTCATGGGGTCTCAGACCGTGAGCCCCCTCAGACTGTGATGCGGGATGCTCCCAGGGGGACCAAAAAATTGAGGCCAAGTCAACCTTAAGCCCAAACCCCAACTTGCAAATTCTTTTTTTTTTTTTTGAACAGGCTTCACATTCAAGCTCCTGTTCCCAGAGTATTATTTTTCCTGTCGGCAGAAGGGAAGGCCTTTGCCCTAGCACGTCAGGGATCTCAGAGGAAGCAGAAAGAAAACTGACACACGCAGATAGGGTCCCAGGGGCTTCTCACACTGAGCCTGTAAACAGGAAGTTGCAGGTACACTCTGCAGGACACCCTGGAGTTGGCTGGTTTGTTTTGCAACCATTCGGCTCATTCAGATAAACTGGGGAGAGGATTATCAGAAAGTCCCTGAGTCTGTTTGCAGCCCCCACCCCCACCACGCCAGCAGTGCTCCAAGATAGCAAAGCTGTGGGGCCAAGATTTGCACCCAGGGAGGGGACAGGCAGCTGGGTGGTGCCCACAGGCTGCGGGGATGTGCCCTCTGATTACTCTCGCTCCCTTTCTTAAAAAACCCCCTTGTGCACCCCAGCCCCCCAAAGGAAGCATTTCTAGAAGCCAACTCCTGGATGGTGGCTGCAGCTGGCATAGTTTTTTTGCAGCAGGCGAGAGGAGGAAGGGGAGATGCTGGGGTGCCTGCTCTTGGCTTTCATTATTGTCCCGTGTTTTCCAAGTGCCAGCTCTGGAGGGGGTTGGGGGAGAAGGGTCTAGGGATTTGTTCGGCCTAGGTATACATAAACAGCAGCAGACAAACTGTCCTTTATCAGCTATTACCCAGGAAACAGGGAGAAAATTCTTCTCAGGGCTAGATTATAAAGGAAGAGCCTCACCGTTCTGGGAGACAGCCCCCTCTTCTCCCCTCTCCCCTGCATGGAACACTAAGTCACTGTTCCTGACACCCACCGGGAGGGACCCTGTTGGAGAGCAGGAGGGGAGGGCTGGGTAAGCTGCAGAGCTGCTAAGAAGTCAGGGTCACTGCCAGCCAGAGCGCAGAAATTCTTTCCCAGGAAAGGGGAGGTTACATAGCCTGCTGGGTAAACTGGAAATTATTAACCACAGGGTAAGTAGAATCAAAAAGAGTAGAAAACTGTTTGTTGGCTTTACCGGGAGTTCTAAGTATGCTAGGAAAAAGAATGACAAATATATTTGAAATATTTTTTTCCCTGAACCAGGAAGAGGCATTTCCAATAATTCTGTCAAGTAAAGCACTCCAGTGTTCTCTCCTGCTGGTATTTCAAGGCTGGTTTTGTTATTTCTTCACACAGATGGCCGAGGAAACACTCAATATATTTTTCTTTTTTTTCTTCCCCCCTTCCCTGCTTTTTCTGGGGGGGTCGGGGGGAGAGGCTCCAAAGAACTTGAGTCTCTCTCATTTGCTCATTTCTTGGGTTCTTTCTCCTTTTGATTTAGATAACACAGTGACTTTAAAGGGCCTTTAAGACTATTTACATCACCGGAGAATCTGAGATTCTTTCTTCATAAAAATAACAGGTCCGACCTCCCGCAATCATTAACTAACATTTCACGAAGCCTTACACAGGGCGCCTGGATCTGCGCCCACGACTTAAACCAGGGCTGCTCCAAGGCTGACATGCAGCCGTTCTATGTGAAATCCTGTGTTTAATCTATGGGGGTTTTTTTGTCTGTTATTGAGCTGTATGAGTTCTTCGTGTATTTTGGCTATTAACCCCTTATCAGATAGACGGCTTGCAGACATTTTCTCCCATTCTGCCTTTTCATCTTGTTGATTGCTTCTTCGGCTGTGCAGACGCTTTTCGGTGCCATGGAGTCCCACTTGTTGCTATTTGGTGGTCCGGCAATCTGATCTCTGCATATTTATCCAAAGGTGGTAAAAACAGGATCTCAGAAAGATACCTGCACCCCCATGTTCACTGCAGCATTATTCACAATGGCCAAGATATGGAAACAACCTGAGCGTCTGTCAACAGATGAACGGATAAAGATGTGAGATCTCTCTCTCTCTCTCTCTCTCACACACACACACACACACACTGGAACGCTACTCGGTCAGGAGAAAGAAGGAAATCCTGCCATCGGTGACATGCATGGACCTTGAGGGTAATCACAATGCTAAGTGAGATCATTTAGAGAGAAAGACAAATACTGTATGACATCCCTTATGCGTGGAATCTAGACAAGCGGAACCCACAGAAACAGGGTAGAATGGTGGTAACCAGGCACTGGGGTTGGGGAAACTAGGAGATGCTGGTGAAAGGGCACAAACGAGCAGCGAGCAGATGGGTAAGTTCTGGAGATCTAACGTATAATATCGTGATTAGAGTCAATGCTTACTATGTTATATACTTTAAAGTTGCTAAGAAACTAGATCTTCAGGGTCCTTCCTACAAAAAAGAAATGATAATTACACCAGGCGATGTGAGGGAGGTGTTAACTAACACACTATGAGCGTAATCATACGTTAATAAATATAATAAATGTATCAAATCAACATGCGTGTACATTTTAAACTTATCCAATGTTATATTGTATGTCAATTCTATCTCAATTTTTAAAAAAGGCTGATGGGTGAACGAACCACCTGGAGAGCTTGCCAGAAACAGAGCCCGACTCAGTAGCTCTTGGGCTCCGGGAGTCTGCGTTCCTAACTGCTCTCGCCCACACACTGAGCAGCAAAACTTTTACCCCCAACCCCATCTCATCCTCACGTCAGATTGGCAGAATTGGTTGTAGTAAAAGAAGCTAAGGCTTTCTCCCTACAAAAGGGAGGAAGACAGACAGGCTTTAAGCAATCTTTATTCTGGGAGTGGGAAGTGCTGATATGGAAAGGTGAGCAGACGTAGGTAAGCTACCGGGAGCAGGGACGTGGCCAGGTTTGCAACATCCCCCGAGCTGTGAAACGTGGGTGTAGAGGCCTCAGAGGTT
The DNA here is from genome assembly GCF_963455335.1 of Martes martes. Taxonomy (NCBI): domain Eukaryota; kingdom Metazoa; phylum Chordata; class Mammalia; order Carnivora; family Mustelidae; genus Martes; species Martes martes. The sequence continues at coordinate 103,963,651 of NC_137892.1, forward strand.
TGAGACAGAAAGGCAGTGTGTGACAAGTGCACTTTGAAAACCACTGATATATTGTGGCTTTAAAAACAGACTATCCTATCACAAAGAGGTTTAGAGGGATAGTCTGGGGTCCTCAGACTTGGAATTGGATCAAGTCAGATACGCTGTGGCTCCCTTAAAGGTAGGCTGAGTCTTGCCTGACTTTAACTTCTGCTAGCATTTCAGGGCTTGACTGAGTGATAATGCTGTAACTTTTGAAGATACATATGCATTATTTATTATTATATATTATTATATACATATTATTATATTTATTATTATATATGATATATGATTTATATATTACATATATATATTATATATATATAAACATATAATTTTTTTTTTTAACCACATGTGGCATCACTGAATCCACCCTGGTTGGTGTTGAGGGAAGCTGTGTCCTGGCTGGCTGGACCCGGTCACCTGGAGACAGGATGCTCTCTGAACATTGCCAAATCCACGGTGAAATCTAACTCTTCATGAGAATTTAGATCCACTTTATCACGAAATGCTTTTCACGCTTCATCTACTTAGCAAGTATCTAGCTATCAGTGATTCACCTCCTGCTAGAAGGATATCAGATGCCTTTCAATATAAAAACCCATGACAAAGAAGAAAGATGCCTGTCCACGGCTGGAACAAACTGATGGAATCCACTGGAACTGCATTCAAGGAAAGACAGAGGAGTCAGGACAAATGTCTGAGGGAGGGACAGCAGGTGATGGGTGTAGCAATTACAGAATTCCAGAGGCCATTTCCTGGAACATGGCTCCATAATACACTGTGAGTGCTGCCCCCTGGAGTTTTGCTCTATAGAGGTACCGGGGAGACCCCCTGAGTGGGGAATATTCTAGTAACAAATGTCCCTAAACAACCTCCTGGCAAAGGTGGGTTTCCTGGAGGCACTTTGTTTATGGAGACCCAAGAATTTATGGATTCTGATACCATGAAGGGAGCAATAGTCCTTTGCGTGCCAGAAGGAAGACAGGGCAGAGAGGGGAAACTAAGTAGTGCTCAAAATAAGGTTTTGCTGTGAACTGTTATGGGATGAGACTCTCCCCTCCCCCCAACCCCGATCACACAAATCATCAGTACAATCTATGCAAATGGGTTTTTATATGTGCGAGTACCAGTAAGAGGGTCAGATTCTGAGTCCAGGCTGAGCCTGAGTCAGTACATATGAAGGGGGAATCACCAGTCATGTAGTTTACATCAGTGATAGTGCTTATTCATTCACTGAGCACCTACTGCATACACGCAGTGAGGCAGGAAGAGGGAACACATGTATCCTAAACAGACATGCTTGAATTTTTTGTGTGTAGTAAAATATACATCACAATATTTATCATATTCCCCGTTCCCAAGTGTACAGTTCAGGGCCATCACACATACTCATTCTTTAGTGCCACCATCACCACATGCAGCTCTAGAACTCTTTTGTCTGGTAAAACTGAAACTCTGTCCCCATTAAACACTAACTCCCTATTCCCCTTCCCTCAGCTCCTGGAAACCATGTTCCACCTTCTCTCTGGCTGAGTGTGCCTATCCACATACCTCATACATATGAATGGCTGAGTGCATGAATTGGTATACATTTGCAAGGTATGCTTTCTAGCCATATAAGGACGTACGTATGTATATATGCTAAATGTAGATGTACACACACACGTACGCTATTCATAGCCCTACGTCTGTATCCATATCTATATTTATATTGATCTATAAAACCCAAAGCAGGACACACTAATCTATAAAGGGATACAGACCAAGATTTTCTTTCTGGCTCTGTATCCATGGAGGAACCCTAGTGGCAAAGCAATATGGTGTCTGAGGAAGCACAGGCCTAAGCTCACACAGCTACCCAGGTCCATCAGAGGCCAATTTCCTAGCTGTACTAGATTGCTTTTTAAAAAGCTCAGCATAAACCATAAGGAAGGGGAAAATAAGAGCCGAGAATATTAGAGCTGGAAGGCTCTTCATGATCTTCCAGCCCAGAGTCAACAAAGAAGTATCCTACCACTCTCCCCTCCTTTACCCTTGGCAGATGTCACTAAATCCCAGTTGTCCAAGGGAAAACTCCCTCTGACAAGGATGAATACAAAACTGCATGTGATACAATTCTGACCACAGTCATGCTGCAGGACTCTGGGGAAAGTTTGCTCACTCTTAAAAGAAGAAACATTTAAAAAGCCAGTCTCCTTTGGCCTCTGGCAAAAGCTGTTGCATCTAGTGTGACTTGTGATGACTGGGCTGTAGCAGCCATCTTGGCACCACGAGGGAAGAGGCCTGGGGCAGGACTGACAGGCTAGGATGCCAGAGCGGTGGAACAGAAGGAAATCAGATGCATGCTAATGTGAAGAACCATGGAGTTAACCAGCTCTGGAGCTATCTTCCCTGGGTCATAGATCTTCCTTAATGCCTAAGCCATTTTGAGTTGGGGTCTCTGTTACCTACTATCCAAAGCATCCTCACTGGTATACGAAATCAGTTCCCACTTCCTCCTAGAGATTAAAACAGGTGTAGTCAAAGCTCCAGGTCTTTCCCAACTCTCAGACATGGCACTCCCACTCTCCCAGTTGCGTAAAGACAGAGCAGACCCTTATATATAAGTGCACCTGGGAGGGCTCTTCCAATACTGAAATATATTCTTCATACCTGAAATACCACTCTCGGGTGTTCTAATTAGATATGCAAATGGTCCTGGGATGGAACAAATTCCGTAAGTGTAAAAGAACTAATCATACCTCTTTCTTCTTCCAAGAAACTTAGGCAGTGTATTCTTACCAGAAAACAAACGCCAAGATGGAAACAAACATACAGGGGTTGTATAAAGAGAAATGCCAAGATTCAGAGAGCATTCAGACTGTGACACAGTGGAATTCTGAGTGCAGGGGAGGAGGGAAGACTGGGTAGGAAGGTCCTGGGCTCCTGTGCCATCCCAAAGGTTTGGTAGGGCCATCCATGAGCCAAAGTCTACCGTCAGAGGACTTCTGCCTTAGTATCCCGGCCTCACTCAGTCATGGGGTGGAGGGTAATGCCTCCACACAGAGGCAGCTGGGGCACTTGGTCCCTTGGGCACCCTGAAAGCAGAGGACTGTAGGGGCACTGGTTGGTTTTCACAGGCAAACTGGAAAAACTGGGCTCCTGGGGTGGAGGAGAGGGAGATATGGGGGTCCAGCAGGGGGATCAAAGTGTTCATGATGGTCACGTGCTCTGCTCCATCCAGGCACTCAGTCCCCTCTTTCAGGGAAGCCAACTCAGCCCACCCAAGCTTCCGGTGGCACCTGTTTGTTGAGACTGATGTGGGAACTCCAGGCCATAATGTGGCATGGGACAGTGTGGTACAAGAGAAATCCAGGCTCACAACTTCCCAGGAGCCACAAGTGACTAGGTATTAGCAATCCTCCAGATTTTATTTTTAAAGATTTTATTTAGGGGCACCTGGGTAGCTCAGTTGAAGCGTCTGCCTTCGGCTCAGGTCATGATCTCAGGGTCCTGGGATCGAGCCCCGCATTGGGCTCCCTACCCAGCAGAGAGCCTGTTCTCCCTCTCCATCTGCCTGCTGCTCCCTGTTTGTGCACTCTCTCTCTCTCTCTCTGTGTGTCAAATAAATAAATAAAATCTTTATTTATATTTATTTTATTAATTTATTAAATAAATAAATTTTATTTATGTATTTGAGAGAGAAAGCAAGAGCTTAAAAGCAGGGAGGGTGCGGCAGAGGGAGGGAGAAGCAGACTCCCTGCTGAGCAAGAAGCCCTACGTGGGGATCCATCCTAGGGGCTCCATACTGAGTTGCCATATTTGGAGGCTGTAAGCTCCGCTGCTGCATCAGAGGTACAAAACACAGCGGCCTAAACAAGAGAGCAGTTGTCTCATCTCTGCGTCTGAGCGCAGGTGCAAGGCTGGGGCTGGGGCCCAGGCCCCCTGCTCTCTCACAGCTCTGCCTCCCAGAGCACTGCACAATCATCTCACCAGCAGAACCATAATGATGGCATTGCGCCTTGGCAGCGCACATACGTGCCAGGCACTGTTTTAAGTACTTCATAGACAGTGATCCTTCAACCTATCTCCCTGTGGGGTAGATAATATTATCTCAGTTTTACAGAAACCAAAGCCAAAGAGGTTTAATCACCAGCTCCACAACCTGTGCTCTCGGCGGCCATGACCGTCAGCAAGATGAAAGCCGGGAGGGCGGGAGGAGCGCAAGCTGGCCCACCCCTGCCCACGTGTTACGGTCAGGAGAGAGACGCCGTTTGTCAGATGGTCACCCTTAGTCACAAGGAAGGCTGAGAAATAGTCTTTAGCTGGCAGATGCAACGTACCCAGCACAATATTCTCTGTCTGGAATGGCTTCCCCAAAACTTTGTGCCGTGATTTATGCCATCATGACCACCATATAAGACTCCGTTCCCCTTCACTGGGAAGACCCCCCCCCCTTCTGCAACCCACCCTGGTTGGGTTAAACGCCCCACCTGCAGGCTCTCAGAAGCTTCTGGGATTCCTTCTGTTTCAACCCTTATCACTTGCTATTATAAGATCTTGCCTGGGCCCAGCAGGCCTGCAGATGTGGTGTGTTTGGTCTTCGTAGTATTTTTTTAAACCCAAGGGGAAAAAAAATCACACGAAATTCCAAATACATTATCTTTCCTTTAAAAATCACGAGACCTAGCAATACTGGATAGTCATCCCTACGCAGGAACAGTTTACGGGGCTGAGTCGCTCCCCAGTGCCTACACCCTGTCTGCCTCATTCCAGTCCGCTGTTTGCCTGACCCCTGCACGAAGCAGTGATTGCAAGCCTCCCCACGGGTTCTCCGGGGCCAGGGTCGCTCAGCGGGGTGTACCTGGCGCGTGGCATACCACACGTGCTCCAGGATGTCTGTGGAGCGTGTGAACAGATCCACTGAAATATGCAGGATTCAATTGCAAGGTGGCGCAGGCTTCCATTCCACCCACACCCTTCTCAACCCTCACCCCGGCAAATCTATATTTAATTGTCTTTGCAGAATCGGAGTCTGCAAGCCACTTCACGCTGGAGATTCAAACATCAGAAATGCGGCAGCTTGCCCCCCCCCCAACCCTCCCCATGCTGCAGCCTATTAATAGCTGGCCGGCCTCTCCCCGTGCTTCCTGGGCAGCTGCATTGTTCTTCAGGGCAGAGACGCAGAGGCGCAGCCTTTTCAGTGAGACCTCCCCCTCTGCCTTGCCCCAAACCCTCCCTGGTGCCCTTCCTCACCTCGCTTTCTCTGCCTGGTAAGCCTGCTGTCTATCCCTCATCAGAGCGGTGGCGGCAGTGGGAAGTAAGAGGCCTGGCCTCTGAGAGGGTGCTTTCCCGGGGCCTCCAGGGACAATCCCAGGCTGCTTGCAGTGCCAGAGGTCACCGTCACCTTGGCCTTGAGGTGGCCTGTTTACTGAAGTGAAATGAAGAGATCAGTCAGATGTCAGGGAAATGCTAATGGCCGAGAGCCCAGTGTAGGATTGGCTGGGCTGGGCCATTCCTTCCTTCCCAATTCCACAGCACAAAGGCCCCAGTGACTTAGCATCTCCGATAAGAAGGCAATAGGCAAATGTCAGGTGCCTGATTGAATGGGACTGGCCTGGTTGCGGGGCCTTCGAGGCTGCCGTCCCCCTTTTCACATCCCTCTCCACATCGATTCAACTGGAAGGGTATTTGTTCGAAACAGTGGCCCGGCCTTTCCCTATCTCTGGCAGGAAAGAAAGCCTTGTCCCTCGGGTCCCAAGGTCTAGAGGCACAATGAGAACTGGCATCATTATCCTCCAGTCGTAGATGGGAAAAACGGGGTGTTGCCCACGGCTCGTCACTTAGGAGGATGGATGGGACTGGATTCTGTAGCAGAAAAAGAAACAGAGGCGCCCTGTTTCTCCCTGCGTGACAGATAGCTCAGCTGTGCAGCCACTCTACGCTGGGCCTCATTAAGGAGTCACTACCTGAAACAGGACCCCAGCCTCGCAAGGCCCAAGATGAAATGGGCCTATTAGGCTTGCCTCCCCGGAGAGTAGCTGTTTTTCGAATTCCTTCTATTGCTTTTCCAATGCAGGGGGCTAACATCCGAGATGAGGTTCCGGCCCCTCCCGGAGTCAGGCTCTACCCCTGATAGAGCAGGCAGTGTTTCTGCCCCATCGTCTTCAGGCAGCCTCCCTTCAGCCGGCCCTCTTTTGAGCTCTCGCCTTGATCTGTCTTCCAGGTTTTTCTGCGAACTCTCCTGGTCCTCAATCCATCCGCCTGCTTGGATCCTGCAGGCTTTTTCCTCTACCCCTGCCCTGCCAGGAGCCTTGCCCGGCTACTCTCAGAAGCTAGGCAACTCTCTCACCCGCTGACATCATTTCAGGGCAAAACAGCAAGAACATGATGATCTCTTACACATTTCCAGAACGAACTTTAAATTATCACCACCCTCGAAAGCCGACTGGGAAAGGGCAGTGCTGGAAACGTGGTTTCATTTTTCCTGCTGCAAAGGCGCCCACTGAAAGAAAAGCCTCCCTGTTTCCTTCTAAACCCCAGAGCAGAACTTTGGTGTCCACCGGCCACGCCAAGATCCTTTCTTTTCCACAGGTCACTGACTTTGTGATACTTTGGCCACCAGTGTCCCGAAGAGAGGGTGGCACCGGGACAGTGAGGGGCGCTGGCCACAGGGACCCGAGGGTGCTTTCAAACCCTGAAGGAGGACTGAAAGGCTCTCCTGTGGGAAACATGGCTTGGGAGACATCCCTGATCCTGTTGGAGATCACTGTAGTCTCATTCCTCATACTTCAGGGGCAATGTCGGGGGCAGAGTGGGGGGCCTTCGAGCCAGGGTCAGTGTGGCATGGAATGTGGAGAAAATCACCCACGTAAAGCTTGGGGAAAACACTAACAAATGGAGTGGTCTCAAATTGTTTTCCCTTCTTCTGGAAATCAAGTGATGTCTGGAAAAGCCGGCCCTGTGTATGTTTGGGTTTTCTGAGGATGGAGGGCTCCACAGGACCACAGGGGCTGGGCACTCCTTGGGAATACGTGTGAGGACTCAACAGTTACCCCTAGATGCCAGCTGCTTTCCATTTGTGCCCTGTACCCCCACTCCCGGGGGGATTCTCAGCCCTGTACCAGCCAGTCTCTCTCCACCTCTGGTTTCTAGTTGAATTTGCCCAAGGGGAAGCTCTGAAAAGAAACCAGGAGGGAAGGAGAGAAAGGGGCTGGGGTGTTTCTACCCCTGCCCCCACCTCCCTAAAGCACATGTCTCCCAAGTTGTACATCCCTTCAGACCTGGGGATGGTAATAGTTTTCCCTGTTGTTAGTTGTATCAGTTATCCATTGCTCTGTAACGAATCACCCCAGACTCAGCCATGTGAAACGGTCCTCATTTACTTGCAGATAATTCTACAGTTTGAGCTCAACTTGCCCGGGCAGTTCTTCTTCTCATTAGATGATGACAGCTATGTGAGTGACTCCCTAAGGTACAAAGAATTTAAGAAGTCTGAGTGGTATACAACATCACACACAATAAAATGGGCATGATTTGCTCCTTTTTGTATGGTGTACCTGATAACTACTGCAGAATACTAGGAATATGTAGCGCATAAGTACACAGCGTATGTTACATGATCCCTGTGTGTGCTGATTTCCATAGACCACTAGCTATCAGGCCCATGGCCTGGAACGCATCCCTGAGAATCAGACACGGAGTATATTATGCTGCCTTGCTCACCATTCTAGAACGCATACCATCACAGGTGCCCCATGGGGCCTTTTTGGCATTCCAATGGGCTTTGCTTTGACTATGTGGAACGTTCGAGTCCATTCTCACTGGCCTGTTTATTGCAGGGCTGCTGGTGTTCATGAGAGCAGACCTGCGCACACAGGTGAGTTTCGGAGGCCCAGTTAGTAAAACATACTCCAGAGAGCACTCACGACATCCATCCAGCTCTCTGCTGGGTTGAGGCTCTCAACATCCAGAATAAGCAAAAGCCTTAGAAGCATCTTCTTAAAGAAGGGTAGCCTATTTGTTTTGTGGAAGGTGCCTTTTGTCACTGGAAGACACACCCGTTCCACTCTCCCACAGGGAGTGCTACAATAGCTTTCAGACCTGCAGCCCTGCTTCCTGCCTTGAACCCCTCCAATCCATTCTCAATCCAGAAGGCAGAGCAATGCTCTTAAAACACAAATCAGGGACGCCTGGGTGGCTCAGTTGGTTAAGCAGCTGCCTTTGGCTCAGGTCATGATCCCAGCATCCTGGGATCGAGTCCCACATCGGGCTCCTTGCTCAGCAGGGAGCCTGCTTCTCCCTCTGCCTCTGCTGCCACTCTGCCTGCCTGTGCTCTCTCTCTCTCTCTCTCTCTCTCTCTCTGACAAATAAATAAATAAAATCTTAAAAAAAAACAAAACACACAAATCAGATTGTCTGTCTCTCTACCACAAAATATTCAGCATCCCTCCCAACCTCCTTCCTATCATTGTGCCTACCTCTCTGACCATCTCCAGCCATCTCATCGTTGCACACGAGTTTCTGGCCACACCAGCTTTCTCACTGCTTCTCGGATGTGCCAAGATCACTCCCTGCTCAGGTGCTTTGTACTTGCTCTTCCTGCTACCTAGGATGCTGTTCCCTCCAGATGTCTGCATAGCTGGCTCCTTCTCATCAGGTCTCACCTTACATGTCCCCTCCACAGAGAAGCCCTCCAGTCTTGCTCTTTCACATTGCTTAGTTTCACTTTGATCACAGCACTTATCACTAGCCAGTATCTTCCTGGTTATTTAGTGATGTACTTTCCTTCCTTCCCTATGGAGAAGATAAGCTCCATGAGAGCAGCAGCACTGTCTGGGCTCACAGACATGACCCACCTATTCCAGGTCTGTCTCCAGGCGGCTCCCAGTCCAGTTCCAGACACAGCATCAGCCTCCTTCTTGAACAAGTGTGGGCATTTTCTCAGCAGCTTTGGAAATTGGGTCTCATTCCTAAACCCTGTGACTCAGCCAGCCGCAAGAGAGAAGGCTGGGCTGGAAACCCAGGGGTACCCTCAGTCTCTAGATACAGAGCAGCCCTCCAAGGAGTGGAGCCACAGAGGAAGGTTGAGGATCAAGCCCGGGGGCTGACCCGCTCCCTGGAAGCTGACCCTCTCCTGGACCGTGCCAATTCTCCGCATTTCACAAACTAGAAAATCTCCCAGCCTTTTGAACGCCAGTGTCTCCTAGCTACGGAATTACCACGCAGATAGGGCTCGGGGGATGAAATTAGATTTCCCTTTGCAGAACAAAGACAAACACGCTCCTCCAGCCCATCCTGGGAGAGCTGCATCAGGAGAGCCTGCTTCCGGGCCAGCCATTCAAAACCCATGGGCTGTCTTGCTTGCTTCAGCAGTTCCTGGCAAAGGGTAACAGAGTTCTTCAGCTTTGAAATCTAATTGCCTGCCATGGCTGTGAATCCCTTCTCCAAAGGCAAAAAAAAAAAAAAAAAAAAAAATTTAGATGGTAGTGGAGGGTGGGGAAGGGGTACAGTTCTCAAGGAACCGGCCGAGATGAACCCATTTAAGCTTTGGTATTATACCTTTTGGGGAGGCCAATTCTTTAAAAAATTAGTCTGAGAAGCTCCTGTTTAAAAGAGGAAGATCCATAAATGCAGCTTCTGTCAGTAATGAGAAAATGGAAATCGCAAGCAAGACCAGAAAATTCATTCCACCAGAATCTTAATGATCTCCAGAATAATTGTGCTGGTCTCTCAAATCAAGGAGTGGACAGTGACAGCCCCGGATTTTCATCTGAGGGTCAGATGGGTTCATGTTTTTTTAATTGGGCTCATTTCTAAACCATGTGCTTGTCATGATGCCTTAATCCCTTCCCTGTCCCCCAGCAAAACTCCTTTCTCTTTCCTTGTCTCCCTCAAACAAATGCGGCTTCTCAAAGGGGGAAATGAGCTTCCCTCTCTCGCAAACAGATTTCTTATCATATGACTGCTCTGCTGTGGGTGAACTTGCATTTCTCTTGCATAAGAGAGCAATTTCCTGAAGGAAAAAAAAGGGGGGGGGGATCAAACTGCTTGCTGCTGCTTGATTTCCATATAAACGTCTTTAGCCTCAGCTCCTGAAGATCATGTGAAAGAAGCAGAGGATGAGTACCAGTCTTTCAGATGGCAGTGGGGTGTTTTCGTGCACTTGTTTTAATCAGTGGGACTCAGAAGAAGGGACAAATCCATAGACAATTTGAAGGGTTCTCCAAGCAACAGGACACCTTCTGGTAAAATCTCGTAACAGGTGAAAGTGTAACAATGATTAGCAAATTAGAAAATTCACCATATGGCTGAATATAAATTACAAACTTCATTTAGGATGCTTAAAACAAGGGATGAAATCTTAAAATAATAAAAATAATAACAAGCTTTGGGGACTAAAAAAAAAAGAAGAAGAAAAGAAAGTGTAATCTCTCCTGTACCCTCAGAGGTGTGAAAGGTGACAGCAGCCACCAGTTAAATAAACACGTGCCAGCTCTTTGACAGAGGCTGACCATGCCATGCAGTGTCCGATCTGTCCTGGCCATTTTACTTCCCTTCTTGGTTCTGGCTACCAGCTTTGTGCCACCCAGGAAGGGCAGTGAGGCTCAGCTCTGTCAGTAGGGGCAGGGGTGGGGTCCAGACAAACCAGAAAGAGTGGGGGAGGAGAAAAGGAAGGAGGACACTACCATTCTGCATTTGTTCATTGATTCGATCAATGCACGTCGCACCCCACTATGTTCCAGCTCACACTGGGTTCCAGGGAAACAATGGCAAACAAGGCAAGACGCCACTCCAGATCTTTAGGAGCTCACAGAGAACCCCACAGACACACAAATAAATGCGAGGTTGTCCCTTTGTTGGCTGCCACCAGGAGCGCAAGGGTACAGGCTCCTGTGTGCAGAAATAACGAGGAGGTAAGACCCGTGTGGTGGGTCAAGACGTCGACCCTGGGGCCTGGGGGTACAAGTGCCTTTCACAGGCCTGGTCCCAGCTAAGTGTTTTTACAGGCGTATTCATTCCTCACACAGCCCAGGGGGGCAGATGCTGTCAGAACCCTAGTATAGCCGAGTATCCTCAGGCTTAGAGAGGCAGTGTTTGCCCAAGGCCACAGAGTCCATTACACGGAAGAGCCCAGACTCGAATCCAGGTGGGCCTGGCCCTAGAGCCCAAGACGCCAAGCACCATGGCACAGAGTCTTCTCAGACATGATGGAGACAGGCGAGCCTGGCCTTCCCCTCCGCCTCCCTCAGGCCAGTGTGTGCAGCACACGCAGTCTCTCTCCTGGGCACGCTCACACGCCGTCCATATGCACCCACACACACTCCCTCCTCTGTCTGGATATCCCCACACTCTCACACACGTACACACACATATCCCGCCCTCCTGTTCTCAGAAGCCAAGGCGACCAACTCTCAGCCTCACAGCCTCCCTTCACCCCAGTTAAGATGTCCCTTCAGGTCCCACGTGTGACTGAGGCCAGGGGTGCCGTGAGGCGCTAAGCTCCCACAAGGGTGCAGCTGAGTGGCACAGAGACGGCAGCCGTTGACCTGGACCTGGACCTGGACCTTGGAGCACGACCAGGTGTATGGCCCAGAAAGCAGAAAGAAATCGCTTTCCAGGCAGAGGAAGCTGTATGTGGAAAAGGATGGCAGTGTGATAAGCAGGTCACATTTGGGAAAAGCCAGTGACGTCTCTGGGCCAGCTAAGACGTCCCCCGCTCTCCGCTGTGCCCCTCCCCCCAGGATTCCCCATCCCAGCCGAGGCACTGCCAGCCCCCCAGGTGCTCGAGCCACAAATACAAGCAGCACTCTGGCACCTACCCACTCACTCGTCCAAACTGTCACCAAAGCCTCCTAAATATAGCCCGAATCTGCCCACTTCTCCGCCCCATCTTTGCTGCCGCCACCCTCCTTCCAGCACCCACCATCTCCTCCCGGACTACTGTCACAGCCTCCTGACAGTTCCCCCGCGCCCACGGGGGTGCACCCACCACCCACCACCCTGTTCTCCCGGAGCAGCCCGCATGACCTGCCTTTCTGCGCATTGGACTCCCTGCTGGAAACTGCTCTTCGGGACTCCGCTCAAACACTGTCCCCTGACAGAGACGCCCACCCCCAGACTAAGTCAGATGCCCTGTTTAATGCTTCACGCCACACTGTTCTCTCCCTCCTTGACACTCAGCGAGGGGGCACTGCCGTGCAGCTGTCTGTGGCTACTGGATCTGACACCTGGAGCTACAGGAGGGTAGGTACTATCACCATCCTTCCCCAGTCCCCGCGTGTAGCGGGCCTGCAGGAAAGCTTTGCAGAACACCTGGGGAGAGGCTACAGTGCTCAGAGGTGGGTCAGAGGTGGGGTATGTGGGTGAGTGGGAGGGATGTCTCAGTCACCGCGCGGAGGGATGCAAGGGGTGGCACTGGCAGTCCCCCGGGGACGGGCAGGGGGCTGTGGCTCACTTCTTTCCCCAGTGTGGGCAGGCTTTGGAAAATGGCCAGCTGGCTGTAGGCTCACCACAGGGCTCCTCTCTCTACCAGCAGGTTTGAGATGCTGGGGAAAGAAGAAGGCTAAGGGAAGGTCACTTGTTCGGGAGGTGCCGACACCTAACACCGAAAGCCTGCCACGCGCCGGGTGGCACCTCTGTCTCTCACACACGCTTTGCTGCCCAGAGCTGCCCAGGGCTCATTGAGGCCCTAGAAGCTGGCACATGGGCCCGCACCTTCCTTGGACTCCAGAAATCCTGGCCAGGCAGCTAGGGAAGTCATGGGGGAGGGGCTCCTTCTTGATGGAGGAAGTCAGGGGAGATTAAGCGGAGCTGTGCGATGCTCACAGCATTTCTGCCACTGCCTGAGAGGCCAAGGGACAGGTGCTCCTACTCATGATGACTCCAGGCCACCAGGCCAACCAGAGATCCCTGGAAGTTCTGGTAGTGCAGCCAGAAAAGAGGGATCCTCACACCACGGCCCAGCCAGAATCATACTGTGAAAAACATTTGTCCACTCCTTCATTCATTCAGCAAATACTCCTGGCATCCCTTCCATATCCAGGCCTGGTGCTAGTCCTGTTCTTAAAGTACTTAGAGCTGGTGCAGGACACACAGACAGAGTGCTAGTAGAACCTGGTCCCTAGGTGTGTTTTATTTTATCTTAAAAGAAAATGGCTTCCAACATTGAAAGTCGGGCAATTTTACATCAAAGTCTAGGTTTCTGGCTGCTTCTTGAAAAATGAGAAGATTCCATTATTACTTGGCACCAGCTGCCTCGAGTGGGTGCTGCTGCCCTGTTTGGATGGGCATGAACTCTGCAGCCCCTCACAGTGTCCATCACTCCCTATGGACTGACCCTCGTTTCATTTAGCGCCTGGTCCCTATAGTCTCCCGCAGCATCTGAGAGGGACAGACAGTCGTCAGATAATCCTCCAATGGGGCGATCGTGTCTGTGACAGAGAGTGCAGGAGAAAAGCGCAGAGTCCTGGAATCAGAAAAGGATTCCTGACCTCCTGGCCTGATGGGGTTGGGCTCCCTCCCTCTGCAGAACACAGGGGAACCTCCTCTTGGCCCTTGTTGCCCAACCCCGTCCGCTGAGGCAGAGAAACTTCTGACTCTGTTGTTCTAGAACCCAAGCCAGCTGGGTGAGGAACGAGTTACGAGGGCCCCTTTCCCATGGTTCCAGCAAAAGTCATTCAATGGACCCCCAGCAGGCTGACCTGGGCTATGTTCTCAACCCAGAACCACTCACTGTAGCCAAGAAGAAGGATCGGCTCAGCCCAGACCACATGGGATGAGACTAGAGAAGACATCTTTCCCCAGAGGAATAAGGTTCTGTTAGAACGCTTGGACGCTGGCCAAGCACGTGTAGCAGATGTGAGTCGGTGTGCACGTCTTCATGCAGACATCTCGGAAACTCCCCACCCGACTCGGCCAGCGTCTATGCCCCTCACCTTTGCAGGCCCGCCAGGACACGCCCTTCCGTCTTACACAAAAGCTTATGGAATTAAACTACAGTGATTGACATGCTCTCTGCTGGAAAGATCCTACAATGTCTGTTCTTTTCTATCTCTAAAAGCTCCCTGAGAGCAAGTCTGGCTTCTTTTTCTTTGGTGTCATCCATGGTCTACCATAGTGCTAGGCCCTTTGGTGCCCATAACTATTTCTTGACATCTTAGAGGATGTCATGGAGAAGAATACAGACTTCCCAGACAGAGCTGGGTTTAAACTGAGGTTCCTTCCCTCTCTCAGTAGCTATGCCTTGGTCAAGGTATTAGGGTTCAAGCAGAGAGGAGGCCACTAGGGGGCATGAAATAAGGACTTCATTATTGGAATTTGGCCTTATATAGTGTGGGTGAAGGAAGGTCTGGATGGGGCAGTGGGGGGATCGGAGGGCTCACTGGCCAGTTGATCTGGAAGTTGAGTGGGACTGGGAAGGGGAGCTGTTGCTTCCAGGGGTCTGCTGCAAGGGTCTGGAGGAGAAGGGTTGGACATGGAGCCTAAAAGAGTAAAGGCCCACAGGTGTCACTGGCAAGTCTGCATCTCACCGCCCCCACACCCATCAAGGTCACACACCTCAGTGTGTGTGGCACTGCTCACCTCCACCTCCAGATTTTTATACACATGCCCCTTTTGGTCAGCTCACACCCAAAACCACGCAGGGAAGGGCATTCTGGACAACATGGTTCTAGCCTGACCATGTCAACACAGCACAAACCACCACAGCCAGGTTGCCCCATCGAGCAACCGTTTCCTCATCAGGGAAATGGGACCTCAACAGGCACACGATTATTTATTACAATTCTCAATTATATAACAATTATTACCGCTTGTTATTTACTAACCGTTGCCAGAATCTTTGTTACTTAATGGAACCTTTGGCCCTTCCCTCTTACCATGGCCGTGCCTTTAAGAATTCCCACCCCTAGTAAGTCAGACAGAGAAAGACAAATGCTGTATGATCTCGATTATACGTGGAATCTAAAAACAGTGAACTCCTAGGGAACAGAGGGTAGACTGATGTTTACCAGGGGCAAGGAGGTGGGGGAAATGGGGAGATGCTGGTCTAAGCACACAAAGTGCCAGTTAGAAGCTGAGTAAGTTTGGGGGCATCCAAGTAACCACAGTTAGTAATACCATGCAAGTTGTTATGAGAGTAAATCTTAAATGTTCTCGCCATAACAAGAGCATGGTAATTACGCGAGGTGAGGGATGGATTAACTAATCTTATTATGGTCAACGTTTTGCAGTATATGTACGTATCAAACCGTCACATTGTACATCTTAAACTCACACAATATTACATGTCGATTACATCTCAGTAAAGCCGGGGGAAAAGAAAGAATTTTCATTCTCAAAGCCATGGCAGTGGCCTCTGTGGGCAACCATAACTAAATGGAGGTCTCGTGTTTTAGACATTGATTACTGTCCCACAAGTGGCCTAATGTCTGCCGTGCTCCAACCTTTGGCAGAACCAGGTTCTTCTACTCCACGAGCGTGACTACAGAACTCTCCCATTCCCACCTTAGCTTGTTTCTGGGGCCGTACTGGTAGGAGAATCAGCCGTACTGGTAGGAGAATCAGAATCATGAGGTTCTCACCTTTCAGACCTAGTCACCACTTATAGCCTGGGGAGGGCCTCCCCTTCCTTGGGGGGCCTTGACTCCACAGCTCCTAGCTACAATTTGCCTCCCCAAAGGATTAAATCAAATGAATGCCTTGCCAGGAAGCAAGGACCTTCCTGTGACTTCAGAAAGCATCTTTCTCTGGGGACTACAGAGCTGGCCCTTGGAGGCCCTTGGGCTGTCTGCTGGGGTGGGGAGGGAGGTGTGGGGGAGACGGCAAGTGAGAGAGAAACAAAAAGAGAGAGGAAGAGAGAACAGTTGTGATACCATGGCAACGCTTAGTACTCCAACATGGATTTAATTTGAAGATTAATATTCAGGGAAACAGAAGGACAACTTTCCTGGGCTGCTCACAGGACCCTGAAAGCTGGTTCAGATGAGAAGTGGGTTGTGTGGGTTAAGACTTGAAGGAAGGGACCCATCTCATCAGAGATGGGGAAACTGAGGCTAGAAGAGGGGAAGGGATCCATCTAAAGTCACCTAGTTTGTCAGCAGCAGCCCCGGCCAATGGGTCAATGGTTCATTCATTCATTTAGGTGACAAATATTTATTGAATGCCCACGATGTACCAGAAGCCATTCAATGTGCTAGAGGTATATAGCATGGGATGAGTGAAAGGTTGATTGGTAGTACAGTAAATTGGCAAAACCTATCCTGTGCCAAACTTGGTGCAAGTACATGCCTCTTTGTAGACACAACCCAAGCAGCTATGTTCCTGCAGCACAGGTGGGGAAACTGAGGCTCGAGGAGGCTCAGGCCCTTGCCAGGGTCATACACCCAGTCTACCTGAACTCGGGGACCATGAGGAGCCTTTACCTCTTGGCTACATCACTGCCTATACACTTGGCTGGAGTGACTCTGAGCTCAAGGCTAAGAAAGCCCAGGCACCTGAGACAGCAGGGTCTCTGGGGGCTCCGGTGCCCGGGGCAAGTGCTGGATCCTCTGCAGCACCCCAGAGATGAACGTCACATTGCCACTGCTGCCCACCCCACCCCCACCCCCGCCCCCAGCGCACGCTGGACTCTCAGCAAGAGGTAATAATCAGAGGTCAAGTGCTCACTTGGCTGATCCCAACCCATCCCAACTTCATACTCTCCTTTATTACCTTCAGTACATACGAAAAAGTGGTAAGAGTGGCCTCCTGTGGGGGGAAGATGGGGCATGGGAGAAACAGGGTAAGAAAGGGGACTTTTCAATTGTTAACAAAGGAATTATTTTTAAAATCTGCTATGTGAAAAACAGAAATAACCATAAAAGTATAAATAACTGTAGAATATCCAGGTCGACTATGTCTACCGACTGTATGATCTTGAACAAGTCCCTTGCTTCTTGGAGCCCTGGTCAGGCACCACTACAAAATGGGGGGGTGGGGGGGTGGGGAGGCTGCAGTAATTGGTAAATGAGTTCAGGGTTGTGAAACATGAGGCAGCATGAGAGAGAAAAGCAAGGGAAGGTCTCACCATTCTGCTAAAGAACAGAAGAAAAAAGAGAAACAAAGGCTGTGGGCTTGTGACTGGCCATAAGACAAGGTCAGGGATGAGGCAGCGTGCCTCCCTGGCCTCTCTCAGGGCCTCTGTGGCCTCCATAGGCCTGGCTCAGCCTCTTTGGGGAAGCCTCACCTTCAGTCCTGGACCCAGTGAATGGAGTGAGTCATTCAGTGAGATGCTTTCCCTCAGGGTGGCACCACGGGACCACCAATATGCAGAGAGTGTGACCTCCTGCCAGACTGCCTGGGACCCTGCACCTGTGATGGGCCAAGCTCCAGGTGGGATATGGACCCATGGCTGGCCAAGCCTAAGAAATCAGGAGATGCCTTCCGTGCAGTATGGAACTTAACTGGCTGTTCCCCAAACCCACCCTGGGAAGTGGCAGCATTTCACAGGATGACAACAGTTCAGAGAAGCAAAAGCCAGTTGGGAGATGGAAGACAGAACAGGAGTCCCCAGTGAATTACCTTCAGTATGAAAAAAAAAAAAAAAAAACCCTACAACATCTTGAAATGCTTTATAGAGCTTATAGTGAAAAAGAAATTGCTTTTTTTCTGCTGGAACAAAGGCAGTGGTACGTTTCCCCTTCTAGAGCTTAAACTGGGATGGGTCTTTTGAAAAAAAGTTGAAATTTGGGGTTCTGTGGGTCAGATCTGGCATTCAAACGTCTTCTCCATCCCCCTTCCTCCTGACTCGACAAAACTAAGGTATTTGAATCCTTAGTGTTTTTGATGGACTGAAGGATCTGGTGGTCTTGGGCCAACATACACTCCTAGCAGCAATGGGCGTGCTGTCCCGTTGCACTGGGCATGCGCCCTCCTACCCACCACAGTCCACACCACCCCCTCCCTGCAAATCAAAGCAGCCTACATCCTTCACACTGTAGCCGCTGTTGTCGCCCCCACCTTGTGTCCTCACACCTCGCTACCATGCCAAAGCCCTCAAAGAGAGTCTAACCAGACCAGTGCCTGGCTCTGAAATGCATTTCTGTGATTTTGCCAAATGTTTTCCCTTCCTATTCCTGATTTCCATCATGAAATGCTGGCCAGATCAGTTTCCCTGAGCACTTCCTGGACACAAGTCTGTTGCTCTGCCGTCTAAGGAACATGTGATTTTAGGGAAACTATTTATCTAAGGGCTCTGAGTCTCAGCTTCCTTGGGAATGATGCGAGGATAAAATATAATGATGATGATGATGATGATGATGATGATCTATGTTTCCTGATTTTGTAGGTTGCCTGGGTGGTTCTTTTGCTCAATATGGTGCTCAATAAGAGGCCCAGGGATGGCTCAAAGGTCCAAAGTGGCCTCGCTCATATGACTGGCAGTTAGCTCTGAGCACCAGCTAGCTCTGTGGAGTCACTGGGTGGGAATTCTGGTTCTCCCCCGTGCACCTCTCCACATAGCTGCCTGTGCTTCCTCACAGCATGGCAGCAAGGGCTGTTCCAAGAGGCAAAGATGGAAGCCACAGCTCTCTCAAGGTCCAGAAGGTAACCAGCGTCACCTCCCTCACATTCTAGTGCTCATAACAGTGCCAGCCCCAAGGACTGAAGGAAGGCCAATGGACTCTGCCTCTTGATGTGGACATAGAAGTCCTCCTCACAAAAAAGCATGGGAGATAGGGGATATTTTTGTAGCCACTTTGGAAACACAATGTCCAACTGATGGATTTCCACAGCCTAATACACTGAAGCCCTTTAACAACGTTAGTTTTATTCATTCATCCAGTCATTCATTCATTCATCCATCTATCCATTCATCCTACACACATTCAGTAAATACTTATTGTAGGCCAGGCCTTAAACTAGGCACTGGGAAGATGGAGTTGGTTCCACCCACCAAGGAATTCTTAGTTCTGAATGGGAAACAGTAAAGTAAAGTAGTAACAACAGCACAACATGGTAACTTCTTTGCTAGAAGAATGCCCTGGGATGGGCAAGTGGACCTGCAGTGGACCAGTGGGAATCAGCCTGGGAGAAAGGTTCTCCCTTGGGGAGAAAGGCACTTTTTCACAGGGCTGTTAAGTTGGAAGCAGGATGCCTGGGGCTGCCGGAGGCAGGATGGCCGTCACACGGAGTCTGCCAGTGGACCTCCTGCCACATATGGAAAGGGCTTGTGACAGGTGTGACAACCAAATTTCCTTTTTTGTTAAAGTGATTTGGTTTCAGGTTTTCCCTCACCTCCTATCAAAAGGAATCCCTACAAACTCTGTTCCTGAGGCACTTACAGTCTAGTGGGAGGGACCCATATGCAGCAAATAATTGTTTCCGTGGTATAAGGGATTAAAAAAAAAAAAAGATACGCACAGGGTATTATGTAGGGAGGGATTGGGGTCATTCTCTTGAAGCCTGGTAAAGAAGTTCTGGAATGTTTTCTGGAGCAGGCCCCCACCCATATACATACCACAGGGCTAGTCAAATTAGCAGACACTCTCCGTATGGACCAGTGTGAAAGAAATGGCAGGGTCTTGAGACAAAAACTAATAGAGATCTGGTCATTCCATTTTAAATCTTCCCCTTTCCTAACTTCCAAAATTCAGGGGCTTTTCAAATTGGCTGCCCTGGCATCTGTGTGACAGAAACAGAATCTCCTTAGCAAAAGCAGTCTTTTAATAGACCTCCAGAGGTTAATGGGCCTGACAGATCTTTGACATTTATTGGATTTTACGAGCTAGTGGATCTGACTCAGAAAGCTGATCAGATGTTCCAAATCGATGGCCCCTTTGGGGTGCTGCCTTCACATGGAGCCATAACGAGGTGACCTTGGATGGCTGCATCCAGGAAGAACAGAGAATGTCAGAATTGTAGGAATTCTAAACTGATCAAGGCCTACATGGTACCATCTGTGTCCCTCTGGCCCCAAGATGCTCTGCCCACAGATTCTGTCCTTGCACATTCTTTCCAGCTCACCCTGCCTGGATAGCTACAAGCACCAGCCCCCTTTCACAAAATCCCTTCCCTCATTCTGCCAACATTTGCAGACAAGCTTTGTTATAATGGCATTTAATAAACAAACATTTCCTGGGCCACTGCTCTGCACCAGGCACGGTTCAGGCAGAGGGGACCCAGAGGAGACTATGACGTGTTCCTTCCCTTCTAGCAGCTTACAGTCCTCTGGGGAAGGCTTCCAGACACCCAAATCCTGTTTGTGCCCCATGATGGGGCTGGCGGGGGCAGGGAGCACAGAGAGAGCAGGTGGTAGGAGGAAGGCAAGCTAACTCTGGAGGAGTAGGGAAGCCTCCCAAGTACAGGGCCTTGTGGCTGGGTTCTGAAAGCCAAGTAGGAGCTCACCAGGCTGGGAAGAAGAAAAAGGACATCCAGGTGGGGAAATGAGGTGGATAACAAATACAAAAGTGCAGAGACACACAGATGCTCTCGCTGGAGCAGAATACAGCAAGTCTACGTCACTTTTCTTAGCTTGGCAACAAGAAATCCTTAAGGGCTGAGAAGAACAGGAAAAAGACACTCTCATACGTTACTGGAAGGGATGAGGATTACTATGAAGCCTTTATGGAAATATTGGTAATGTCTGTTCGAATTGAAAATCCACATGACCTCCAACCCAGAAATTCCACTTTTGGGACTTAACTTAGGTCTCAATCGATTAAGATACAATTCAGTTTAAGTTTAAATTAGTAAGATAAAATAAAATCCTCTGCAATTTCCCAGCTGCAGTGAATATAAGTTTTTTTGTTTTTTTTTTTTTTGTTTGTTTGTTTGTTTTGGTTTGGTTTGGTTTCTTGCCTAGAATCCCTTCTGTTGGAAAGAGCACCCTGATTTCCTATGGGGAACAGCTCTTCCCACTTGGGTCCATGGGAATTTATGGTCTTCTTGGAGCAGATTATTTTTTATTGTGTGGCTCATCTTCGTTATAGAAATGCCAGGCAAACGGACACCCAGTGTCTTGGAGGGAGAGGGAAGAAAATTTATTTGGGGGCCAATGGCTGTCCCTCTTTAAATCGCCATGGTATACAGGTCCAGAGCAGAGATGGGCAAATTTGCTTCCTAGGATCCACTGGTAACTGCTTATTTGTTTGCGTTGCTCATTTCGGGGAAAATTCTCCAGCTCTGGAGTCTCCCTGGTAGGCAGAGCCCACCTCCCACTACAGAAGTCAAAATGCTCTTTCCAGACTCCTCTGTAGATCGCAAGACAGCCCATAAACTCAGCTTCTCCTTCTCACATGCCCTCTCAGGATAGGAACATGACCACTACTGAGCACCAGGGACTGCAGGGAATCCTGGTGGCAAGGACGGCACCCAGGAGCTGAATCAGGTTTCCAGAGGCAGCGTCAGCCCCCCTGGTCCAGGGCGCTGGTGGGCGTGGTGCCGGGGGCAGTGTTTATGCGGGAAGCTGTTCCTAGCCGAGTGATCTCCAAGCCCGAGTGTCTGGCTAGCCCAATGACTCTCAGACAACCTTTACGAAATACTTTTCTGCTTCAGCTGGCCCAGCTCGGTTCCTGTCTTGGAGCACGGCTAGAAATAGAGAGCCGGCCATGAACAAGAGGATGGAAAAATGATGAGGTTCTCCAGAGCGCACTTCACCCACCCTGGACTGCAGCCTGACCTCTGGAGACGGATGAAGAAGCTGAGTTCAGAGGGAGAGATGGGCCAGGAAGTGTCTGAACTTTCTGCTACATTAGGTGACTGGAGCTTTGATGTGCATGGCGGAAGGACAAGGGACCTCTTTGGCACATCCGGCTGGGGGGAAAAGGTGATACCCGTTGCCCTTCAATACTTGATTAACTACATCTTCAGAGGTGAAATTCAGGCACTTGTGGTTAGCTAAAGGGCAGGTGAGGGAAGGACAGGGAAATGTGGGACGATGGAGCCCATCCCACTGGGAAAAGGATAAACTGGTCACCTACTCCAGCCACCGGTTCTGGGGCTCAGTGGAGTGGGCATACAGGTTAAACTGAGCGCTACGGGCTCCGCAGGAAGGAGAGGGCAGAGTGGTCCTGGGGTTCAGAAGTCCCGGTTCCCCCTGGCTGAAGCTTCTGGGCCAGCACATGCCACAAAGTCAGGCTTCCCTAAAGCCTCGGGCTTTACAAGCTCAGGGCCTGGTGAATTCCGGACATTCTGAGTAGCTGCATGGACCACACGCCCTGTGTTTCAGCTAGGAAAGCCCTCGGGAGGGCCTTCTGGAATTCAACTTATTTGTCTGTAGGTGGTTTGAAGATTTCCAGCGGAGAATCGGGGTCTTAATTCAGAGAGGCCGAGCGTAGACATTTAAAATGCCAATAAGCAAAAGCTCATTATTGATATGCCAAGAGAAAGGCAGCCAGCCCACACAGAACTCCTCAGCTCTCAATTTATGGCTGCGGCCAACTTCTGAACTTCAGGTCCTCCTACGACGCGGAGGGGGAGGGCTTTGCTTGAAGGAATCCAGTTGTGTTCTGGGCTGTTCTAACCTCAGCTGTTCTGATGTTGGCACAACTCTGAATAAACTAAAAACCATTAACTTGCACCCTTTAAAAAAGGCAGGTCACACAGCATGTGAATTCTATCTCCATAAAGTTGTTACCACGTTGCACAAAAGAAGCATGCAGGGACAGGCTGGGTTTGGATCTCAGCCCTACTATGTGCTAGCAGGCGGACTGGAAGCTGATTCCTGCACCTGCCTGAGCTCGGTTCCTGAAGCTCTAAAGTGAGCAAATGTGGTCAAATCACATTCATGTCATGGAATCAATATAAAGGGGAAATGAGACTGTGACAGTGCCTGACCCATGGGTCACACTCAGTAAATGTGTGAGCCTTATCAAGTCCCTGCTGTGTACCAGACCCTGGGGACACAGGGACAAATGAGACTTTGCTCCTGCCTTCAAGGAAAAAGCACTTTAGGGTGGGAGACAGACAGTGACATTGTCTCAGTGCTGTGATTCAGGGACAGACTATGCAGATGAGGAGAACCAGAGGGCTCAGGGAGGACAAACAGTGCTCCTTAGACATCTTCCCTGGCCTCCAGTCCCCACAAGCTAGGACCGTCTGCCTCATGATCCCCTCCTTTGCTCTCTCCATGGCACCGTCTGAACATACTCTTCATTTACCTGCACGCTTCCCTCACGCCTGGGTCCCCCTAGCGAGACCGGAGGCTCGGTGAGAGCAGAGCCCTTGTCTGCCTCAGTCTCCAGTGGCCACCGCAGTGTCCTGTACTTAGGAGACACCCAATACATATTTGTTGAACAAAAGAAAGCATCAGGATGAGGTCTGGAGGGTAAGTAGAAATTCGCCAAGTGAAGAAGCCAGAATGGGAGTTCCAGGCGGAGCCAACAGCAGGCAGAGCCACGGAAACCGTAGGCTGTATGGCATGAGGAGAGGGGAAAAGATAGAAGTGGCAGGAGAGGAAGATGGAGACATAGGTGGGGCAGCCCCAAGACAAGACTGGGCCCTCACTCTGGAGTGTGTGTGTATTGGAGGGGTGGGGGGGTTCTCACCACTACCAAGATCCCCCTCTCTGCTGGTTTGTCTATGAAAACCGCACAGATCCCGTCGTCCTGCTGAGCGCAGCCCTTGCGTCTCTATAGTAACCGTCACCATGGTACCAGAGGCCTGGATCCAACTTCCGGCACCACTGAAGCCCTGAGCTCCTGTCCCCCTCCGCAGCAGCCTCCATCCCACAACTCAGAAAGGAGACGTGGCTGGGCACCACCCTGAGGACATGCAAGGAGAGCTCTGGCCAGATGCAGGGCCCAGGGTGACAGGATTAAACATCAGGTGTGTCACCACGGGCTTACCTGCCAAGGGTATACACTTACTCGCAAGTTCGGTTTCAGTGCTTTGATCAGACTGGCAGTGGGGAGTTGGGTTTCAACAGGCATCAAAGCACTAGGGCAGATAGCCCTCTGTGTGGGCTGGCAGGGTGGGGCATGGAGCTCAGGGCGGGCCTGGGAAACCCCAGCTCCTTGGGGCTCCTGGACCTGTGGTCTCTCCGAGCCTCACTTTCCCATCTGCAAAATGGGAAGGCTAAACCATGATCCCATCAGCTCACTGCAGGTGTTAGAAAAACAAGCACAGTGCCCTGCACCTGGCAGGCAATTGACAATTATCTGGAGAGGGAATGTGCACATAAGATAAAAAATGAATGTCATCTCTGTCAGTCAACAAAACTGTGACTCCCAGTTCCCTTTTCTCTCCCCTTCCTGATCCGCACTATTCAGACCCAATTCTGTCTCATGAGCTTCAGATCAACTGTTCTCTGCCATCCCCCAGGCTCTCAGAAGGGTAATCACAGGTTTCTGAGTCACAGACCTGTGTTCTAATCCAGCTGCTCACTGGCCTTGTGACCCCGGGCAAGTTGAGTCACTTCTCAACCGTCTGCTCTCCTTGAGATCCCTTTAGTTGCAAGACTCAGAAATCCAACCAGGCTGGCTTAAGCCCAAAGGACAGCTGAGGTTAGGGTTGAAGGTTTAGCAAATAAACATAGAGGATGCCCAGTTACATGTGAATTTCAGATAAACAACAACTAAATTTCTATACAGGTAGTTCTCAAATATTGCACGGGGCATACTTACGCTAAAACACACACACACAGTGCATCAGAAACTCAAATTTAACTGCCAGCCTGCATCTTATCTGGCAGCCCTAGGTGGGTGGGTATAACTAACTCAAGAAACAAGCTGGATCTGGGAGTTCAAGTAACCCCATGAGGATTCTCTCTCTTTCTCTCCTCCTGCTCCCGTCTCCGGGCTTTGCTTTCTGCAGCCGCAAGGAGGACTGGTTATGCAGAGGACCCTCCCTCCTCCTTCTTTCCTTTCACCCATCCTGTGTCCATGCTGGCCCCATACCTCACGTCTACCACACTGTGGTTAGCTCTTCCCTGCTCTAAACTGTGCCACCTGTCAGGGCTCAGCAGCTTCGGATCTGCCCCTCTCACGGCCTCCTTCAGGTCCCTCTCGGGCCCCACCAACAGGCTGGACCCTCAGCCCTGGGGGTCTTCACGCATGCTCTTCCCCTCCCTGGGAGCGCCCTGCATGACTTTCTCCTCTTCCACCCGCTGCCTCCATTTACCCGCTCTGATCACAGTGGACACAGCAGCTCTTCAAAGGTCACCTCTGACTTTGGCGTCCAAAGCCAGCTCTCGGCATTTACGCCATTTTGGCTCTGGGTTTCAATTTCACAATATGTTGGGTAAGGGACTGCAGCAGTCACCGGCTGCAAACTCCAACGACATGAGAGTTTGGGCCAGCACTTTAAATAAAGACCACAGCCCCGTTTGAAGGCAGCAAGAGCAACTGAGCTATGGCCCCTTGTCAGGTAGAAAAGCAGACCCAGTATTGCCAATGTTTCTGATTTTCCCAAAGAAGAAGAAATCTCGGTATGAATGGAAAACTCTCAATTTTGAGTAGTCGTGCCCTGTTTGTGACCTCTAGACTAGACTGTCCTGTCCTGCAACCTAGGAACCACCTAGATTCTGGGAACCACATGCACGAGATACCTGAGAAGGTTATTTAAAATGCATTTTCTGGCTCCACCTAGAATCTCTGGAGCCAGGACCCCAGAATCTACATCTTAGCAAGTGTCCTTAGGTGCTATGCTTACTAAAAGCTGAGAACTAAATCTTGGATTTTCCATTTTAATGGGGTTTCACCTTTCATCAAAGTCCATTACAATGGGGGGGGGAGCACCTTCCCTTTCACACTTTCTCTGCAGACAAGCCAACCCCTCACACCAAGGCAACCTTGGAGCAGAGCAGTGGTGCCAGAACTTGCCGCAACAGGAGCTCCTGCCACCTGCCCATCACTGTGCCAGCTCCACTGCTACAACGTGTAGGCAGGGACGACAATGAGAAGCCTGAAGCTTCCAGAGGGATGGTCACTTGCCCGAGGTCACAGAGTCAGGGGTTCAAATCCCACTCTGTATGTCAGAACACCCTGAAGAGCCTTTTACCAGGCCAAACCCTCTCCCCCCAGATAGAAACATACAGAAGGTCATCGTCATGTTGAAAGAAGACTTTTGGTTCAGCGCCCCTCTTTCTTCCTGATCAGCATTGTCTGATCTTCCTGATTGCGTAAGGAGCACAAAGGGCTGGTCACTTTATGATGGGGAGAAGGTATGACAGGGTCACAAGGAGGGGAGGAGGACAGTGTATGGCTTTGGTGGGAGTAGATGGCTCCTGGGGACAAAACAAGGCTTCCCTAGATATCAGCTCTAATAGACGCCTTGCAGAAATGAGGATGGGGGCCACCCGCTGCTGTCCTTCCCCACCCAGCCCTCACACACTCCTCCCACCAGGTGTAGCTTGAGTGAAGTAGGATCATGGCAAAGTCTTAAATCACAAGCCCGTGCCCCCTGTAGCTGGGGGTCCCATGGCACTTTGCTGCAGTTTCCTTCTCTGGCCCCATTTGCCTAGATCAGCGCGCACACCTTCATCTGGCCACAGTTCAGGAACATGCAGACTCCCAGCAAACATCTGAGTGCCTACTGTGTGCTTGTTCTGTGTTGTGCTGGGCACAGACAACTGGAGTTTGGTCTGTACTGAGCTAACAAAACCGAAGTGTCTTATTGCCCCTGATGCGCTATGGGAATGGAGCCGAGACAGAGAGAGGTGACTCACCTGGGGAGGAATCAGGGAAAAGTCTGTGAATGAAGTGGCCATAAAGGGAGGCTAGGAAAGGTGTGTTGGATCAGCCACATGGAGAGGAGGGCAGGGGCATTCTCTGTGGCATAAACCATGTGCCAAGGATTGCAGGCGGGTCCCAGCCCTGCCGATTCTGCCTCCTGAACACTTTCTGTCCCCTTACCCCCGGCGCATCTCAAACTAGTCATCCATATAACCCCCTCGTGCGTTAATTTCACGTTTTTCTTTACATCGGCATACCAGTTAAAACTTATGTTAAGAAGACTCTTTCTCCTACAACAGGAATTAAAAAATAAATTTCACTTATAAATCGTTGGTCGCTAGAAAAATAAGAACATTGAAAACAAGATAATCCTACTGAAATCTAGCCCTGGTTCTGCCACCCGGCAGAATCGGGAGGTGCCGAGTCTGTAGCCCGCGCTCTCATGATTAAAAAGAGAGAACAACCAAGTGTTAGGCACTGGGGATACTCAGCACCAGCCTGATATTTTCCCCTTGAGATAATCAGGATTGAGGGTGGAAACAAGAGAGATATTTGCTTTAATGCTTTGTGTGTCCCCCACTAAAGAAACCCTAGATACTAGGGTCCCCATGCTTTGAGAAACCCTGTCCCAGCCAAATCCCGAGCCAGCCCCAAACTACACGTGCGCCTCCCTGGTTTCCTGCAGATCGGTGGTGCTCTTGGGAGACGGTGGACTTCATGGCTGGACCCAGGGGCTGTCATGGTAGAAGAGCACTTTGCATGACAGTAACAACCATGACCCCCAGAAGAGCAACAATCACTATCAGAGCAAACACTCACATAGTTCTTATTGTATACCAGACCATTTCCTAAGCATTTAAACATATTATTTAATCCTCACAAAAACATCAATGACGATGGTACCATTGTTCTATTCCCATTTTACAGATGAGAAAACTGAGGCACGGAAAGGTTAAACACCCGCCCAAGAGCAAATTCATGCTATTTATATATTAGATTCCCATACAGAATCTCATTACTTTCTCCATTCTTTCATCCGGTCGTTCAGCAGACATGCACTGAGTATCTTTTTTGTTTCCTTCCCTTTCATTTGAAGCAGTACTTATTTGTACTGAAACTCTACAACACTGTTTCCGGCTCTGCCCACGCTTTGGTTTACATCCTTCACTCCCAGCATCCTCAAATGGCTTCCTGCTGCCTCTGTGAGCTGTGCCATGATGCACTGACCAGGTCACCCATCTGGACCCAGCCACCTGTTCCCCCGGCTTCCAGGCTGCAGGTGGCTTTAGCTGAGTCCTTGTCTGGGAACTGCAACGTGGCCTTAAGTTCTGCTGTTCCACTCGGGTTGGGGTGGAACACAGCTGGCACCTGGGGACAGACCACTGTAGGGGAACAAAACGAAGACCTCTTACATCGCTTCAGGACCACTGCTGGGGCCACCCCATCTGCAGACTCCCTGCAGGTTGGTGAGACCTCTGTCTCGGCTGCACCGCAGGCCAACTTCCCCTGCCAGGCCTGCTCCCCACGCTC
Organism: Martes martes; assembly: GCF_963455335.1. Taxonomy (NCBI): domain Eukaryota; kingdom Metazoa; phylum Chordata; class Mammalia; order Carnivora; family Mustelidae; genus Martes; species Martes martes. Next base: position 103,991,835 of record NC_137892.1, read on the forward strand.
TCTCACAGCTGTGGTTCCTAAGCCTGACCCCCCCCCCCCCAAATACCACCCATCTGAGTCTTATCCTGGGAAACTCCACCTAAGATACTCTACAGGGGCATCTGCTCCCATTCAAAGCTGCAACCAGCCTGTCTTCCCAGCAGTCCCTCCCCAGTCAAGACCCAAGCGGAAGGAGCCCCAGTCCGTCGGACCTTCCCCGAGGTTCTTGGTGGTATTAAAGCCCCAGGGTCACCTCAACCTCCACAAGCCCTGAAAGCCATGGAGGTGGTTGGGTTTCTTTATTTACATGTTTTCATACATTAGCTAATTATCTTTGTTCTCAGGCCCCATTACTGTTTCCTCAAGTGTATCACGGCCTCAGCTCTAATGACGGACAGCCACACAGGCTGGCCGGGGAAGATGCTTCCTTTCAGGCCCACAGGGATCAGCCAGGACAGGAGAGAGGAGGGGGGTGGGGATTGGATTACAGGGTGTCAGGGAAGGTCACTGCTTCCCTACCTTGTCTGCCTTTGAGCAAGGGGAGAGCAATCAGCATTTGCCCTCCTTAAGGAGGCATCTTTCCAAGCCAGGCAGAGGAGGGTCTGGGTGGTAAGTGAGCCACCTCTGCTCTATTCTTAAATGGCCTGTCTTTAAAAATAGCCTACAGCTGTCCCAGGTTTGACCCCTAACATTTCTTAAATTTAATTGCAAATTAAATTACTGTCTCAGCAATTCCATAGGCTTCCTACTGTAGCCTAAACCCAGCAATAAAAGCGGAAAACAAATGGAATTAGAACTTGTAGTCTGCAGAGGTGCTCTTGGGATGTGGACGGGAGGACTCAGGAGTAACCCTGTTTAGCATAAACGAGGCAGTGGAACTCAGTCTGAAGGAGCTCCAAGGTCACGTCCATCCTGTTCCGAGTCACAGGAGTAAGAGCCAGGCAGTCCAGTCACTGTCCTTCGAGGAACAGAGAAGCAGAGAAACATCAGGACCAGGAAGCCTGGCCTGCCATCACCTCCAAGGGCCTGGACACCATACCTATTTAGTGAGTACCTACTATGTGCTGGGCCATGAGTCAGTGGCTCTCAACCTCTCTGGTCTTCAGATGCCTCTACATGCTCAAAACTTATTGAGGAATGACCCCAAAGTGCTTTCGCTGCTATTTGCCAAATAAGAAATTAAAACTGAAGAACTACACAAATATTCAGTCATTTATTCATTTAAAAATAACAATAAACCCATCACATGTTAACACGTCACATATTTTATGAAATAAAAATATTTTCGATTGTACAAAAACTCCAGTTCACAGAATGAAGAAGTTCAGTGAGAAGAGCGACATTGTTGGACGTATCTTCAAATCTCTTTAACATCCAGCCTAATGGAAGACGGCTGGATTCTTAGATCGGCTTCTACACTCAGGCTGGTTTGATAGCTTGTTCCGATTAAAACGCAGGGAGAAAACCTAGCTTCACCCATATATGAAAGCTGGAAAAGGGAGCAGTATCTCAATAGCCTTTTCAGATAACAGTGGATATTCTTTGGTACTACAGACACACTTGACAAGTCTAGGTTAAGGGTTGCTGTGATGTAAAGTCTGAAACCGTGTTGCTGAACTTTTCTCCTCTGCCACCATAAAATCCATCAGTCTTGCACTTTTTTTTTTTAAGATTTATTTATTCATTTCAGCAGGGGCAGGGGGGCACATGCATTGGGGGTAGGGGGACCAAGGGAGAGGGAGAAAGAGTCTAAAGCAGATTCCGTGCTGGGCGTGGAGCCTGATGCGGGGCCAGATCTCATGACCCCGAGTTCAGCACCTGAGACGAAACCAAGAGCTGGATGCTCAACTGACGGCACTGCCCAGGCGCCTGTCTTGCACTTGGAACTGTCTTTCACTCATGTGTGACCTTGTCATCTGGAATGTTCATTAGAAAACAACTGCTTCACAGACTCATGCAGAACTTCTAAATATTTACACATGTCACTATACAGCATCAAAAATTCTAATTCACTAGTATCACTGTAATTCACTTCTAGGACATGTAATGAGAAGATGTTGAGTTCAGAACGGCAGAACAAGTTTTCCAAACTTCTGATTTTCACCCAGCTTGAACTTTCTATTGGTAACAAATACTGCTTTCCTTAAAGTGACAGGCTCAATAATTCATTTTTGAGAGGACATCTGCCAAATGCCCAAATATGAAAGACCACCCTGTGTGTCAGCTGTCCTTTCAAGTAAAGAGCACGTGTCATGAAAAAGCAATAGCTAATTCAGCTCACAGTTCAATCACACACATGCTTTTCCTCGACCTTACCTACAACCACTGTGCTTTCGTATGCAGCCAAAGTGCTTGTATGTACTTCCCACTTTAATTTATACAGATTATTGAAAAGGCAAGGGTCAGGATATCATAAAGTGAATCACTTCACTGCCTCATTAAGGACATTCTTAAGTGAATTGACATCTGTTTTAGCACAACCGTATGGCGGTGATGGGTACAATTCCTTGTACATTTTGATGTCATAGCCTCAACTGAAACCAATGCCAGCAGCTTTACCCACTACCACTACAAATGTCAACAGAATGAACAAGGTAAATAATGTCCTAGACTCGTGAACACAGTTTTGACCTCAAGAACCCCCGGAAAGAGTTTCACAGACCTCCAGGAGTCTGCAGGCCCCACCTGGAGAGCTGCTAAGCTAGGGGAGCACAGCAGATATTAACTGTACTTCCAGAATCTTCCCAGCTGTCCAAGACAGACCATACACAGACCCGATTACCATATGACGTGACGGCAAAGAGCGCAATCTGTTTCGTACTGTAGAGACTGGTGAAGGTTTCACAGTGTAGGGAACTTTTGAAATGGGTCTTGAGGGTTAAGTAGGAATTTGTCCAGAAAGAGAAGGTGGAGCTCTACATTCCCAATTTCAGAAGGACAGATCCTAGGAAGGCGTAACCTTTGGAAATAGGTATAAAGATGAAGATAAACAGGACCATTCATATGATTAATAAAAATCATACTGGTCACCATCACTGAGCACCTACCATATACCTCACACTTCACATAACGTCCTTATATGTCATTCTCTCTAAAAAACCTATGAATTACATGTAAATATCTCTTTGTTTAGAGAAGGCGGGTACCTTCCTCAAGGACATGGAGCAAATTCATAAGGAAAATCAAGATTAAAACCAGGACTGCCTGCATTAACGTACGTCAAGTGCTCAGAAGACCACCTGGCATACAGTAAACACTCAATCTGTGTGAGCTGCTTTCGTCGTTATCGTCATAAGAATTACTGTTGTGACGTATCGATAAGGGTGGAGGAGTGAGCATATTCCTGCCTGGTATCAGTTGCATGACCCACTTTCCAACAGTTGAGGGCAGAGGCTCTGTTAGCAGCATGCATTCTGAGCAGGTCTAGAAGCACAAAAAGATGTCCAGATATTTCTTTAGTTTTCCTGCAAGCAGTTCTATTCCTGAGGGCTGATTCAGCTGGGTCCCTCTGTTCAGTGCCGCCTGCCTGCCAAACCTTCATGGACCAGAGCAGCCTGAAGACAACGGAACAGGCCCCACAGCCCCGTCCCCACGAAGGCCCCCCCGGCACTCAGAGCCCTGCTGAGAAACACGGTGGGGCTGGCCTTGTTTCAGCCAAGTCTCCTTCCTTTTTTCAGTTCCTACCCAGCCACCTTCTGCAGGCTCCTTGGATGAGGCAGCCCATTCAATCCTGTCAGGCCCCTGAAAACAGAAAGATAATCAGTGCATTAAACTTTGATCTCTGCTGCTGTCACTCTAACAAGGAGGCCAAGAGAGCTCCCCGGCCGCAGGCTCTGTGCTGCCTGAAGCAGGCTGGCGGGCTGTTGTCAGCGCGCTGAGTCTGTCAGTCAGGTTAGCAAACAAAGCGCCCCACGATGCCAGCTGCCCCGGGTTTGGTTACTCTGTTCTTGGTACGTGAGGAGCTCTCGGCATTGTGTGAGTTCTGAGGACGGAATGTTGTGTGCGAGCTCCAAAGGGCAACTCGGGAAAATCAGTCACGTTGGGGCTTCCCACATCCTACTTCCAAATGCTTCTCGCCCGCAGGGACCTCGACTAGAGAGGAAGAACAACTTTGTGTGAAGACTTCACGGAGGCAATTCGTCATTTCCAATGCATTTTATCCTCTTTCTGAGGTTGGTATAAATGTTCTGCCTGATGCAGCCCCAGGGGTTCAGTTTCTGTGGCCTGGGCTCAGCTGTGACGGTGAAGCTCACACCTTCTCAGCCACTGGGTGCGACACTTCTCATCCACGAGTCAGTTTCATGCAGGGCACAGCAACTGGGAAGACTCCGGATAAGTCAGTTGTCCAAAAGACACCTCTCCTAGCATCGGGAATCAGGCCCAAGGCCAGTGTGATGGGACTCCGCAGTGTGAGTGCTTTCACCCCTCCGTCTCCCCCATGGGTCCTCTTTGCCATCAGGCTTGGCTGAAATAAACTGGGGCTAGAACCAGTATTTTGGGGGTGTCTCTACTTGCACTAGACCTTTTACCCACACATTATCCCATTTCATCCAGAAAACAGCCCTGAAGTAGGGACCATCACCCCCAGGGACAGGCGATGATACAGAGGCCCGACCTGTTGATCAGCTTGCCGAGGTCCGCGAGTCTCGAGCAGAAGAGGATCCAGATTCAAGTCAGTGTGAACTCCAAGTCCATGCCTGACCTGTCACCCACATTGCTCCCACTGCACTAGGACACCTGGGTCTCCTGGGAGTGCTGAGGGAAACATCAGTAAGTGAGCATGAGTGAGGGCTGCTTACTTCCAGTGAGAGAAAGTGGGGAGAAAAGGTCCAATGCCAGAAAGACATAAGGGCAAGGGGGCTGCCATGAGGAGGAGACGGGCAAAAAAACAAGAAGGCAGGTCTACACAGTGCAGGAATGGGAATCTGGGGAGAGATGGGTTTGTCCCATGATCAAAATCAAGAGTGACCACCCTGCCAATTCCAGATCATTCCAAATTCCAGATCATTCCAAACTCCAAGGCCCAGTTTAAGCACCACCCTATCTGCAGAGCCTTCCTCCAGCCCACAGTAACCCTGATGTTTAGTAGCATTTGTGGCCTGAGCCGCCCTCTCCCCCTCTCCGGCTGTGAATTGCATACAGATAGTCCCATACTGTGGTCTGTCTCCAGACAGAAAGCTCCCATCACAAAGGAGGTTCCCACTGTGAGAGGAAGTTGCTGAAAGGGAGGAGGCTGTCCTCTTTATTCCTCTTCTCTTCTTCACAAAACCCAGAAGACTGGCAAAAAACAAACATAGGCCCAAGTCAATAAATGTGGTGTTGAACTGCTCCCATTTTAGAGAGCAAACAAAGGAACTCCTATAAATGAGGTCAGCTGCTCCTGTGTTTTCCGATTTCCAACAGTAAGTCTCCTGATCACGACTGCACCTCAAATCGAAGGCAAATAAATATGGACTGACTTATGGAAGAAGGAGTGGGGAGAGAGGAAGAAAGGAATAGGAAGGAGGAGGTGGGGAAGAAAGGGAGAAAGCTGAGGGGGAGGAGAGAGAAGGGAGAGACAAGGAGAAGAGGGGGGGATGGAGAAAAGGGGAGGAGATGATGAGAGGGAGGGGGAGGAGGAGGGGGAAGAGTTGAGGAGAGGAAGGAGGGGGAAGGGTGGAGGGAGAGGAAATGAGGAGGGGAAGGATGATGAGGAGGGGGAGAAGGGGGAGATGGGGGAGGGTGGGGAGAGGGGGAGGAGGACTTTGCACTGGAATGGGACATAGAGCTTAAAACTGAAATGGGTACATAATCAGATTGGTGACAGAAATAGCACTCTTTTTTCAAGCATGAATTCTATTTTGCCTAATCTAAAAAGAGATTTTTCTGAGATACAAACCTCCCCTTCTGTGCCTGCTTCACCAAGATGTAGGTATAATTGACTTCATCGAGTATGAAAACCTAACCCACCACAGAAAGAACTACATTCGGGGCTCTGTCAGGTTCATCTCCACAGAAATCTGGTGACAAAGCCAAATCTTGACGCAGAACAGACACCAGAATTTGCAGCCCAGCCGTCTCTCACGTGGCCCGGCCCAGCACTGGGCTGGCGCTCCAAGCACACAGGCGGGCGGGTTCCCAGTCGACAGCTAACACCCTGGGGGCCTCCCGTGCCCGCTGTAGTGTTTGGCGAGGGAGATGCTTCACGAATCTCTCACCCGTTCACATCTCTGAGTTTACAAACGCAGTCCACGACCGTCAAACTTAACCGCTTTCATTAACCTCAGGGTTCACCAGCTCATCTCCAAATGGGTCAGATTGGAGACTTTCTCTACAACATGATTTTCATATTTATTCTTTCTGGCCTGTATTATTAATAATAATGAACCTCACAGAGGATTCGAGGTCCCTTGGCTGACTGACCCCAAGTGGGCAGCCCTTTGCGTGCTGACTAGTCATGGCAACACGGTGTGGGGACCCCAGGTCCAACTTCCAGGGGGGATGCAGGTCCTCGTGTGACACAGATCAGAGCTGAGGAGGCTTGGTCATAAGGGTGAGCTCAGGCTGGGGGCCCGGAGGACAGGCCGACCATGAAGCTTACTTGACTCCCGTCCCAGTCAGGACGCAGCTCGGGAAGAGCCTCTCTGACTTCAGCAGCCTCTATCACTGGCAGCCAGCACCAGCACGCACTCCACACAGCGTGGGCGGCAGGAGAGCCTGGTGGCAGGCATGACCCCAAGGCCAGCAGGAGACATAAACTTTTGAGAAGGTGGGCCGTACCTAACAACATGGAGTCTGGTGGAGCCACCTCTCCGTTTTGCACAGTCTGTCCTCTAAAGCAGACCCGGCAGGTGCAGGACACAGAGGGGGCTGCGGGAAGCCACCGGTCAAAGTATTCCAACCCTAGCTCACATTCTGGACTCCAGGCCCAGCACCAGTCCTCTGGATGGGCTTCCTGTGGAATGACTTCTCCAATGAACCCAGCCGCTGCAACACCTCTCAAAAGAAGCCTTCCCTGACCACCTCCTGATCTGAACCCCAAAGGATTTTGATCTTGACTTTGTTTATTTCTCGCTTGCTTGTAAGCTCCAAAAACTGAGCCCATGCCACCTTTCCCTTACTCCCTTAGCCCAAATCCCACAGGGCGGTACGCAGGGCGGTACACAGAAGGCCCCCAATAGACACTGGTTCAGATAAATGAATACGCGACTGGGTGACTGAGTGAATGCTTGTGTTCAGTTAAATAGTGAGGACCAACCCAGCTTCCCGGGGCCCATTCGATGCCAGACCAGTCCGGCAATGACACTAATCCCAAGTCCCCTGGGATGGTGAGGCCAAAGCTCTCAAGAAGAACATCCGGGTCAGGATGGGCTCTGGGTCCAGGTGCTGGTTACATTATTTTTATTCAACACTGACTAATTCACAGCTTCCCTCTGAGTGGCCACCATGGTGACTCCCGTTTCACAGAAAAGGAGTCATACTTGGGGAGATTAAGCAACTTGTTCAAGGACTTTGGCTATGAAGTCAAGGACCTCATTTGCCGTCCCTGGCAACCCAGGCCTCAAACACCTCTTTCCCACTTCCCTATATAGCCACGTGGCCATCTGTAAGCCCGTGCCCAGAGGGGGCAATGCAGGGAAGAGAGCTGATCTCTGACAGAGCTGCCCCTCTTCCCTTACCCAATGAGTATCCACCAGGCCCTTGCTCAGCGCAGGTGCCAAGGCCAAGGGACTGAGCCCCACCCACCTGTAGTTCAGGGACACCCAGGCTACAGGAAGCCAGACCAAAGTCGCCTTGTAGAAAGATTTTTCTTAATTAAAGGTAATGAAAATTCTTCCAGTTTTGAGATTTCTTAAAATTCCTTGGGAGTGGAGGCTGGTGGTAGACAGTGTGTGGAGTGAGTACCTAGTGTCTACAAGCAGGGGAGAGATTTGAGGCCAGGGGGTGGCAGGTGGGACGACTGAGGGCGGTGCTCGGCCACAGGCAAGCTGGCTAGGCAGGCTGGTCTCCCAAGGAGGGCTTGCCCCAGTTTGGAGCCACTTCCTCCCCAAATTCTGACTTCCCAGCTCTAGCCGTGAGCTCTGGACCCTGGCAGAGGACCAGAGGACACTGGTGTGGGGAAATATGCCCTGCTCAGCATTTTGTAGCAGGTCCTGGAGCAGAGGCACCAAGAGCTCTGCTGAGACACTGGAATTTTTCAGTTTGAAACCCAAAGTTCGTTCTTCCTCTCTCTCTTTCTTTCATGCATTCATTCCTGGCAAATTGCGCATTCTCTCCCCCTCCCCTGGTGAAGCCCATTGTCATTCAGGTGGCATTTCAGCCCACTGCAGGCATAGCGGAGGCTCCCTCTTCCAGATTTCTCTGTCGAATCGCTGGCAAGGACAAAGCCGTTAGGAGCAAGATTCGGTAACTAGCTTTTTAATTTCATGGCCGGAGGTTGTCAGGACAGTGCAGAGAAAATTGCCAACGATTCAGAGAACAGCCCATGAATCTGGGGCAGAGCAGGCAAGAACAAGGGACACTTCAGCTGGGGTGGGGGGCGGGTGGTGGGGCTGGGTGCTGGCAGCCACTCGGATGAGAAAGTTCTCTTCTTCCAAATTTCTTTCATTTGGATCCCACGTTAATTTAAAAAGATCAATTCAGCAATTTTTCACCCTTCCGCAATAAAGTGTTTTAGATGGCTGAGAAAGCGAAAAAGAAGTGTACTCTGAGGATCCTTCTCAGGGTGGGGGGTGGGGGGCAGGGTAAGAGATCAGGTGATCACAGGTTGCTATGAAATGGGGCTTGTAAATTTGAGGGAGAGTTGCTGTCTTTCCAGATCATTTTTGCCAATTTGGATGACAGCACAAGTATGCCTCCAGGTTAAGATGCACTGTCAGAGTGGAAAAAATGTGCCTCCCAACCCCCAGCTCAGCGAGAGCTGCTGTGTGGCTGTGCGTCAGGAGGCCTCCCTCTCTGAGCTCTGGAAACTGAGAGGACTGAAGAAAAGAGTCCCCAGGATCCTTCCCCACCTTTATGCTTCTCGGCTTTTTCCGAGCTCATCAGGAATCCTTTCATTACCTTAAACGTGAAGTCTCTGGTCTCTTGGGCAGAATCTCAGATGGGCTGGAACTGAGAGGATGGAGTCACGTGCGAATACCCAGGAGATGAGTGACAGAAGCGCATCAGGAAGGGCGGCCTCCATTCTACAGTCCTGCCACCCCAGCGACCCGCTGGGTCTGCTCAGCAAGGTCACACTTCCAAGAATAAAGTGGTAAACTCACACTGGGGGTTTGATTTATGGTTCCCAGAATGCTCCCAAAAGCATTCTCTTTCAAATACATTCCTCGCAACTACCGGCTAAGTGAGGGCTAAGTGAGGGCGTATTATTTGCTGTGTATTACAGATAAGGAATGTATGATTTACGTGCCTAAACGTGGTCCAAGTCTGACCAGAACCCCTGAGCCCAGTCCCCTCTGGCTTGCTTTGGGCTAAGATAGAGAAGGTTTGCTCCTGGGGAAGCAACTCATACAGGGGAAGAGAAGCTAGTCACATCCCGCCTGTCCCTCCCCCCCTGCCTCGCTGCAGCCTCACAACTGCCCCTAAATGCCCCTTTTGGTCCAAGGCTTCTAATCTCCTGCAGATGCTGGAGTGATGCTGGGTGATTTAAACTGAACGGGAATTTACAGAAAGATACTGGGCAGCTCACAGAACATATGGGAAAGCTGGAAAATGAGGCTTAGGAAGCAGGCAAGGAAAAAGGGAGGTCACACAGACAGAAGCACAACCCAAACCCTTGCTACAGAACCAGCCCATCGCTGTCTCTGAGGCAGCTGCTAAGAACGTCCAGCCCCTGCCGCCACCCTCCCCCCGCCCGCCCCCGCTCGGCACCGGCACCGTCTGGGCTGGCCTTGGCCCCTGAGCTGCAAGGGAGGCTGGGAAAGTGGGTGTGGATCTGGCATTTTCACCTTGTACAGCGAGGCTCAGAGGGCAAAGTCCCAAACAGGAAGCACACTGGGACGCCTGGCAACCACAAATGGTCAGGTAGGCTACATAATGCTGTGATCACACAAAAATCCTAAATCTGAGTGGCTTCAAACACTAAACCTTTCTTTCTCCTTCACTGTGTCTATGTATCAAGGGCCAGCTGGGAGCTCGGCTCCAGGTCACTCTTGACCTAGATCTCAGGCAGACGGAGCACCCACCATTTCAAATACTGTCCACTGTCACCCCGACAGAAAGGGAGAGTCAAAGCAGCAACTTTTAAAGGCCCAAGTCCGGAAGGGGCACGTGTCACTTCTACTCATGGGTCACTGGCTGGACTACTCACATGGCCCCGCCTTGGGGCCAGCAGATGCAACCCTGCCTAGAAGGTAGGAGGCAGACAGCTGGGAATATCTGGAGAACAGCGTGAGTGATGCCCACAGTTTACCACCTGAAGCCTGCCAACCACAGCCCATCGAGGGAAAGAGCAGAAGAAAGGGCACTGAAACAGACCAGAGTTTCATTCTAGGTAGAGCTATGAAGATCTGTGTATTCCCCTAGCATCCCCAGAGGTACAAGGAATCCCCGCTTTGGGGTGCGGTCACAGAAGGCAGTCCACTCAAAGTGCAAGCCGCAGCAGCAAACGTCCAGAGCTCGGCCAACAATGAAGCACCAGAAGCCCTGGGAGGAATCGGAGCAGGAAGCCGAGAGCAGCTCCTGGAGCTGAGGCAGCCTCATCCTTGCTCACAGGCTCCTGACCACTGCGCCATCTCCCCAGAGAGAGGGGCACCTCTCCGTAGCTCTACTTTCTCTCTGGAAATAAACCCTTTGCATGCAACTGGCTGACAGGCAGCAGGAGCCAGGACATCTATGGGCTGCTGGGACCTAATCCATTTCAGCCACAGAGAGATGACAGGCAAGCAGAGTCCCAGAAAAAGACAAAGAAGCCAGGGGCCAAGAGCGAGGGTCGGCCTGCCTCTCTGAAGGGCCTCACACACCTGGGTCCGACTAGCCCCACAGTCCTTCCTAGAGCTGTAATGTTGACACTTCTAAAAGGAGTGAGAACAATTACTCTTGACCAATGACCAACAGACTAAACACCAAAGCTCCAGTCACCCGGTGCAGGGAAGAATACAGTTGTAGCTTCTGAGAGAAGTGGGAGGTACACAGATACAGCACAGACCACTAGTTTCCTCCCTGTATACATGTGCCACTCCTTCCTTAATAATATGAACCTTAATTTTTAACTGGAGACTATATCAGAAAGCTCCAAGACGAGGGTCAGGAGACTAGGGCAGCCATCTTGGATCACAAGGCATCACTTCCAAGATGGTGGAGCTTAGGGTGGTCATGAAGCCACCCTATCTGCCCAGGACTGCCGTCCTCCAGACTTTTACATAAGACAAGCTCTTGTCTTGCACAAGCTACTGCTATTTTGTGGTTAACAGTTATTAGCAGCAAAACACAACTGTGAACAGCTGTAGCAAAAAGCAGGAAAGTCATGTTAACCACTCTTGTCTTCAGGGAGTGCGGAGCTTGTTAAAAGGATCACCTTCCTGTTTGGATGACTTTCTTGATGGGCCCGGAGATGCAAAAGTCAGCCTGGGGCTATTTGCAAAAAGGATCTGAAGAACTGACTTGCAGAGGATCCCATCATGAAAAGTTGGCATTCCGTTGGCAAATCATGAGGGTGGGAGTGAAGAGGCGACAGGGCACAGAGAGAGGAGCCAGGAAATAATAAGTTGGCCAGAGGCTAGTGCACTCATGAGGAGAAAAAGCTGACCACGAATCCCTCAGGACATGGAAAGTCCTCTGAGAACAAGAAGGTTGAAAGGACAATTTGCAGTTTGTTTTCAACGTTGCTGAAATGTCATTGCTTCCTCTGACACCTCTGGAATTTCGGTCAGCACCAAAGAATCAAGACGCTGAGTTTCATACAAAAATCCAGAAGCTATGATGAATGTGATAAAGGAAGGAACTCCAAAGCAGAGGTGACCATGGAGATTCTGCAGAAATCGTGCAACGGGTCAGGCATGGCCTTCTGCAGGGCCCAGGATGGCCAAGGTGGGGGCAGTGGGGGGAGCGGTCTTTGACAGCTCCCAAGGGGCAGGAAGCCCTAGCCAACACCTGTCCTGTGAGAAGACTCCTGCAGGCTCCTCACTGGTCTCCCTGTCTCCAGCTTCACCCAGTCCCACCATGCTCTGTGCTGTCCTAGAGAAAACTGCACATCGGATACCGGTCCTGCCATATTAAAAACGCATGGCCCCTACTCCAAAGTCAAATTCACCTTCTGAAATGGTAGCATTCGGGGATCCAGCTTACTTCATCAATCTCACCTCTTGCTGGTCCCCCCACCCCACACCCCATGTGGAATACATGTTCTTTAGCCCCACAGAGCTCATGGGCTTGCAACGCTTTTCAGAATACATCGGTGCTCTTCAAGCGTCTGAGCCTTTGCGTAAGCTGTACCCTCTGCCTGGGACTCGGAGCCTCTCCCTTCTCTGCCTACTGATCCAGGAAATGTTCTTAATCACAACACAAAGGAGTTTTGGCTTATTTACGCAGTGAACATACGTAGTAAATGACACATGGCTCCCAGAATCTCTGGGAGGGCCAGAGAACCAGGCTTGAGGGCGAACAGGAGCCACACCTGAAGTCACACTACGGATTGTTGGCTGGCGACACTACTGCCCCGATGCTGGGACAGACAATTCAGCAGGTATCAGACCCATGCGGGAATGCCACCATGGCTCCCTCTGACAGGGACGGCACCCCCCCTCCCCCCGGCTGCTTCCTCACATGCTCCCTGCTGTGTCAGACTGCCTGGGTGGCTGGCCTCAGATGGCTGGAGTCAAGGCCACACATTTAGGAAGCTAAGAAGTCAAGTCCCTGCGCTCTACATTTCCCGCCAAGACTTATAAGCTAGGGATCTTCAAAGGAACTCCTTCTACGAGGAATGGCAAAAGCTCACTGCTCTCACTAGGACGCTTCTCGAATAGTGCCTCCTTTGTGATATCCCCAAGATGGCCTCAAGCTGTTACCTGCACCCTCTCTCTTCCCCCTATACCCACCTCCCTCCTCACGCACTCTACTAATGATCTTCCTCCAGCTTTTGAACTCTTCCAGGATGAGGACCAAGGCCATAGTTCATGTGGGTATCTCCCCTCTCTTCCCTCTACCCATCTGGACCTAGAACAGAATGCAGATACCATTGTTTCCGAGCGAACACATAAGTGGTTTAGTTCCATTGTCAAGCATACGTACTTCCAGGAGAACCATGGGTAATAAGAACCATGGCAAACTGAGCACTGCACTGATTTCCATCCTGGTACTTTATGTGCCATATTTTATTAATTCAAAAAATTACAGCAAGTAGGGATGATTTGGATCCTCTCTGTTTTGCAGGTGGGGAAAGTGAGGTCTATTAGGAAAATTAAGTAACTTGTTAAAGACACTCAGCCCATCCTGCTGACCTGGGCCCCAAAGCCATGGCTACCTCATAGGGTTGGCCAGAGAAGGCAATGCAAGGAAATCAGGGGGCTGGCCTGGCACTCACTTCCCCTATAAGACCATGGACACCTTCTAGAGCCTTCTTGCCTACTTTGTCTCAAGAGATGGTAAAGACACACACGGTGTGGGAGCTCCCAGGAGCTCCCCCATGCACCCCTGTTCTTGAGCCCAGAAAAGATATGAATGTCCCAGTGTAGTCTGGAATGCCCAGCAGAGCAGCTACCAGGGCAGGGGCATGGGGAATAGGGGACAGCTGGTAGAGGCAGAGGGAGGGGTGAATACAGCAGGTTGTCATATGGTAGGGCAACTCAACCACCCAAGGGTCACATTACACGACTGCCCTCTCTGCCCTGAGAAAGCTTCCTGAGCTCAGGAACAATAAAATCTACATGCACATACCTCCTCACCCCTGCACGGGCCCTTCCCTGTCCAACAAACTGCCACCCGTCTTCTCTCTAGAACAATCACAGGTAGCACGGATCTAGAACTTAGCACCTGCCAGGCACTGTCTCACATAATTCTCACAACATCCTTATGAGGCAGGTTCTGTCACTACTGTCATGTCACGCAGGAGGAACCTAAACTCCAACAAGAGAGACGACCCATAATTCATAGCTGCAATGTGGCGGGCCAGAATTCCATCCCCAGCCTGTCTCCAGAGATCACAGTCCTCCTACAACTTTATAGAAGGTGGAATCCAGGCTTTAGAATCAGGCAGACCTAGTCTGAGCTTTGATTGCGACTTCCCTTCTCTATACCTTACTGTCCTCATCTGTAAAACAAGAAGAACGTCTGTCTGTCTTGCAGAGCGGTTGGCCCAACTACAGGCCCCAGGGGTATGGAGCTCCCACCAGGGCCGGTAGAGAGTAGGCACTCAATCAATATGACTTCCCTTCCTCTGGCCAGAGCAACCTGCGGTTCTGTCTCTCCTCCTATCATAAATCTTTGGAATTTCAGCTGTGTTTCCATGAAGATCCAGCACAGCCTAAAGCTGGCTCTGCTCTCAGAAATGGAAGGGACCCCCCCCTTCTCCCCTTCCCCTCCTTGTGGAAACCCCCCCCCATGTCCACAAGAGACCGCTGCTTGCCTTGGCAGAGCCTGGCTATATAAAGTGGGCCCCAGACACCCAACACCAGGCCTTTTTCTGCCTCCCCTGGACCCATCATGGTGTGGTATGGGGCTGGGGGGGATGTCAGGGGAGCCACTCCCACGGGCCTTGCCATCCAATCCTCCAATTTACATATTCTCTCCAAATAAGGCTAAATATACAGTCACAGAGAAACACCAAAGGGACGAAGAAGACAACTGCCACACAGCTTTTAACTTTACCTGATGGTTACACCTCAGAGCATGGGGCAAACTTATGAATTTATACACATCACGTATGTGCTAAACCTGTATTATCTTAGAAGCAGCACAATCCCATGACACCGTGTGATGTGTGTGTGAAAGATGTTTGATTGTTAAGCACTGACACCTCTCACAGAAGGCTCTTCTGGCCACCCTGGTCCAACTCCCTTCTTTTGACAGACTAGAGATATGAGGGTCAGGGAGAAGATGTCACTGACATATTTAAGGGAACCCTTACCAAAGGTAATTGCTTTTAGATCAAAGTGGCCACCTGGGAATGAGGGTGGGGGCCGGGAGGCAGAGCTGGGAGGGAATGACTGGAAGAAACTAAAAACCCACAGGCTGAAGATAATCACCGTCTCTGGCCTGTTGATGGCGCTGGAAATTTCCACCCAGAGAGACCAGAGTCCCCAACCCTGGCCCCGCATCAGAACCTTCCAGGAAACTTGTTTAAAAATGCAGATGGCCTTGACCCACCTCTAGGGACTGCTTCTGTAGGTTTGGGGGGGATGGCCAAGTGACTCTTGTTTTTAGTAAGGGAAATTGGATGGCTACCAAAATTGAAGAAGGACTGACAGAAGCTGTCTCAGAGGGGGCACCTACATCGTAAACGAGGCTGATGTACAATCATTTCTAGATAGGAGCTGAAGGGATGGGGCCTGGCATTCAGGCAGTCACTTACTCGGGAGTTCTTAGCATACAGTTACTTCACAGATGATGGACTTAGTGGAGAAATGGGGTCACGATTGTGTCTGTCAGAATGAACTGGGTCTGCTGCACTAACAAACAATTCCAAAAGCTCAGTGGCTTCCAACCAGTTTCCCACTCCTGCTACAGGTCTACTAGGAGCCAGTGGGGCCTCTGTTCCACGTCTCCTCACTTTGGGGCCCAGGATGACAGATCAGTCGCTATCTGAAACCATGCCAGTTATCAGGGGCAGATGGAAAGAGTGTTCTTGGGGGGTCTTATGCTGGTATTTAAATGTTCTGGCCCAGAAGTATCACAAGTCACTTCTGCTCACAAGTCACTGACTAGAACGAGTTACATGGCCCCAGCTGACCCTTAGGGTCTTGCTTCATGTGCCTTCATGCTAGAGCAGGAAGGGGGGGTGCTTCTATCAGCAAGGCCAGGCTTTCCCAGGGGCCTCCGCGGATACCTCTCTGACCAGAAGCAGGACCTATGGTCACCCCCCCATAGATGACCATAGCAACTGGGGAATCTAGGGAAGGACGTTTTAACAGGGCTTGCTGCAGCTTCAAACAAAACTAGGTTCTGTTAGTAAAGAAGGAGAATGGATACTGGATTAGCAACTAGAAATAAATACGTAGTAGATCGGGAGTGTCACAGGAGAATGAGAGATGGCGTGAGAAGTATGACGACAAAGGCAGGCTACAGGTCCAGACCCTAGCAGCAATAAAATGGAGGGCTTGACAATGAGCTTGGCTTTACTGAGCTCACCAGTTTAGAGGTTAGCTGAATGGTTTCCTAGGTCATCACAAGATTAAAACTCCTAAAGTAACATGTACGTTAATTCTGGATACCTATTAATCAAGATCTCTGCCCCACTCATAAACTACAACCGAGTACACCAGGGTTGTATCAAGACCATATCATTAGCTATTAAGGGTCTACTATGTACCAGGTTCTGCATATACATGATCGCTGATTTTCAGGACAACAGAAGGTAGGTATTAATATCATCTCCATTTTACAGATGAGCAAACCGAGGCTCCAATGGGTTCATGGATGACCCCAAAGCACACAGCCAATAAGCAGAGGTGTTGTGTCCAAACCCAGCCCAGATTCCAAACTTCCCACTCCTTTCTCAATATGATCTGAGGTTGCCTCTTTCACCAGAAATCCTTTAGTAAAAATCATTCAAAATGACAATGTGTTAAAAACACCGAAGCCTGGAATGTTATCTGAGATGCATGTCCAGGAGGAAAGGTGGTGATCATACTGATTGGTGCTAAGGACTCCAGCTTATTAAAGCCCTGGTTTTCAGTGTATATTTGGATCCATTTTGTCATTAGATACGCTGGAAAATATCAGAAAGAAACAAACAAAATGAAGCAGCGGAGATCACATGGTATAGATGGAGCCAACATGCTACAGACAGGCAATCTTGAGAAACTCTGGATACTGTTAATTAGGAAACGAACAGCTGTCCAGACTAAGAACTGGCAGAGCTCTCTGGATAGCAACACGGAAGCGAGAAGAAAAAGGGCCGCACTGTGAACATGAATAAGAATCGACCATGTGTCTACCCCAAGTGGCTGTGGTATCTAAATGCAGCCTTGGATTCAGTTCTTAGGGCTCTGAAATGCTCTTGCTTAGGGACCAGGATCTTGGATTACATGGTTGGAAGGTTACCAAGGCAACCCACAGATTGACTTCTGACCTTGGGGTCTGCTCCCTGGCCCAATCTCCTAGTCCATGTGGTCATAAATCACGGACCACTTAGACATATAATGCAGACAGCTTACTGGACTGTACCTGACTCCTCTGAATATTGGCTATATTCTGACATTTGCTTGAAGGCAGTATCAAAAATCTTAAACAGCCTTATCCTATACTTAGAAAAGCAAATTTCCCATTCATTCTTTTTTTTTTTTTCTCTCCATCCATCATACATTTCCCAAGAGCCTGTATATACCAGGCGCTGTTCTAGGTGAAACAGACAATACATTCAGGGAATTTAGAGGTCAGTGGGGGAGACAGAGTTAAATTAAATAATGCCCCAACCCGGGGGTAAATCTGCAACTGAAATGTTATTAAACATTTGCTGAGGACCAGGAATTACACTAAATGGATCACCAAAATGGCGCTTAATCCTCTCCAAGGTCCTGAGGAGTAGAAGCCTGGAGACGTGATTCAGCTTTCCCAAAGCCACACTGTCCCAAAGTGACAGCTGGAATTCCAATCCTGTACCACCTGATGCAAAAAGCCCCTGCATGCACTTGGCTGCTTTTTTCATATCTCCCTTGGCAACCTATAGATCTCCACTCTTTCCAGCTCCTGCCCTTTCTCCTCTGAGACCTGGACTTGGGCTTAATGGGGCTTCCACTCTTTTATGCAATCTTTGATATAAAATAGTCCAGAACCTAGTATGTCCAAGTCACTGGGATTGGGAAATTTGTTAGAGACCAATTTTAAAACTGAGACTCAACAATTATTTTCACCCGAAGAATATCTGAAAATGATACTACCTGAGCCAAAGTTAAAGCAATCATCTCCGTAGATTTTGTGAAAAGTCCTGGATTATCAACAGAGCAATGGTGCCCCCTAGTGCACTGTGTATTACACATTCCTTGACTGGAGATGAGAGCATCCTGATATAAGGGGTGGCTTCCTATTTAGAAGTCTGGATGAATAATAAGCCTCCCTTAGGCTTGATCACCTTGACTGCCCAAACCCCCACCCCACACCATTTATATCAGTTCCAGAGGCAACGTCACAGATATATGGTGCACATCTTCTCGCAGTTCAGAATTCCGCCACCTGGGACACAAGGGTCCCCACACTGAGATTGCCAAAGGGTGAACCACCTATTGCCAATCTCCAGGATCACTTTACCATGAGAAATAAACTAATCCAGCATTTCCTGCTATAATGCCTCTCACTTTTCTGGAGGTTGTGGCTTAGGTGATACCCACCCTCCACACACACACACACACACTCTGACCCTATCCTAAACATACCGGAAACAGACAGGAATTTACACATTCACTTTGAACTAGGTTTTGTGCTCCAGGTGGGGGACACAGTGAAGAACAACAAGGCGTGGTCCCAGCTCTAAAGCTTACACTCTAGGAGGGGCAACAAGTGGCTAATGAATCTATTAATTATTTACTTTTGATTATAATAACCACTATAAGAGAGTCTGCTCTGAAAGTCTACATCTGTGAGACCAAAGGCAGATAGGTTCCAAGGGTCAGAAGAGGAGAGAAAGGTGTACCGTGCCAAAATGGAGAAAAGGCTGGGGAAAGTGATCAGAGAGCTTGGAAGAGAGCAAACCTGGGGCACAGGCAGCCTGAACTGGGCTTCTCCTGGGCCGAAAGGTGGTTAAGTGTGAAGGCAGTCATTATAGGCATTGGGTCAATTCAAGGATGGTGAGGTATTAAGAGAATGTCATTAACAGTAACATTTGTCATTAATTGAGAAAGACTGAGCTGGATGTTAAAGGATGAGTATAAACTAACACCTGGGGACACTTGGGTGGTTCAGTGGGTTAAGCCTCTGCCTTCAGCTTAGGTCACGGTCTCAGGGTCCCGGGATCAAGCCCTGAATCCGGCTCTCTGCTCGGCAGGGTGCCTGCTTCCCCCCCCCCCCACCTTCTCTCTCTCTGCCTGCCTCTCTGCCTACTTGTGATCTCTGTCTATCAAATAAATAAAATTTTTTAAAAAACTAACACCCGAATATTTAGTTTGAGGATTAATTTAAACTCTCTTGAGTAGGAAATGTTAACGAGGAGAGCATCCCAGACCTGTCTATTCTGCCTCTGCCCAGTAACCAACGGTGTTGCAGGATTTATTATTTACATCCCCTGCACTGTTTATAAAAGATGAGGAAATAACAACAGCTGACCTAATTGCTCCAGGTGGGCAGGAGTTGAGCCAATAATAGGCAAAAGGCTGAAAGGAGGAGAGGAGAGTGGTGACCTCCATGGGGTTCCCATGGTGAACCAAGGCTAAAAACAAATCAGGATAAAAAGCCTTACCTAGTGAGTGATGCCCTCTAGATCTCAGGAGGTAGCATAGCTTGGGTTAAACGCTGCAAGATTTGTATTCAGAAAACCTGAGTTTAAAGCCTCCTCTTCAGCCTCTAGCTATGTGACCAGAGCAACAAACTCTGTCTCCATTTTCACATCTGTAAAACAAAAATAACAGTATCTCCTTTTTAGTTCCTTGTCAAGCACTGGGTGTAAAGGGCTTAGCATCATGCCTGGTACATTCCAATTACTCGATGTTAGTTTCTTATTATTATCACCAATATTATTGACAGTGTGTATTATCTGGGGCCAAATCCACACATGTAAGAAATTCAGGGAAACTTTTATCTTTTTCGTCACAATGTTCTGTTATTTTCCAATTTTTTAAAAAAAATTTTATTTATTTGACAAAAAGATCACAAGTAGGCAGAGAGGTAGGCAGAGAGAGAGGGGGGAAGCAGGCTCCCCGCCAAGCAGAGAGCCTACGCAGGGCTCGATCCCAGAACCCCTAGATCATGACCTGAGCCGAAGGCAGAGGCTTAACCTACTGAGCCACCCAGGCGCCCCTATTTTCCAATTTTTTAAAAAATAAGTATGCACTGCTATTAAATTTGAAGGAGGAAAAAGTACCTACACATTTTGACACAATACAAATTTGATTAGTCCACTGTTGCCCAAATTTCCCGGGCTCCTATTGTTCAAGGAGGGCGTGGGTGTGCACGTTAAAAGCAGACTCCTTGGCCCCAACGGAGAAATACTGAATCCGAACATCTCAGGGACAAACCTGTTACTTTGCACTTTTACTCAATCCCACAGATGGGTCTCATAATCGGACACTGGCTGAGACCTGCTGTTTCCAAGCGAGCAAGGCAGTGACTGGACGAGGAATGCCTGCGCAGGTTCTGGCAATCACGAGCGCCTGAGCCTACAATTCCCACACTGCCCCACAAACTGGCGCCTAGAGTGCCGGAGCCTTCCGGGAGTCGTAGTTTCCATCTCCAGAACGCTACCTATAAAAAAAAAAAAAAAAGGCGGAGCTGATTGCCAAAAACTTCCCACCCCACAATGCAAAGGCCGTTTGTGACGTCATCCGCACAGCGCCCGGGATGGAGCGGGCCGTTTCTACCGCTCCTACCAGTACCTCCGCTGCATCAGAGCCGACGACCTCCTCCGCCGCCTTCTCCCTCCCCTCCTCCTCCTCTCTCCCCAACACCTCCTTCTTGGGCGCTTCTGCCACCTCTATATGACCCAGACCCTCTGTCCCTGAGAAGTCGTGTTCAGTTTCCTTTGTGGGCCCAGGGCACAGCCATGGCGGACGGCGGCGGCGGCGGGGGCACGGGCTCGGTGGGCGGCGGCGGAGCGGGCCAGGCCGCGGCGGGGTCGGCAACAGGCGCGACAGGGGCCGGTGGGAGCGGCGGCCCCATCAACCCGGCCTCACTGCCTCCCGGAGACCCACAGCTCATCGCTCTCATTGTGGAGCAGCTCAAGAGCCGGGGCTTGTTTGACAGCTTCCGCCGGGACTGCCTGGCGGACGTGGACACCAAGGTATTGGGAGGAAGGGGGTGGCGACGGGGTTGGGCTGGGCGTGAGGACGGCAGGGTTGCAGGCTGGCTTTTCTAAAGCAGAAAGAAAAACAAAAGATACTTCCAAAAATCTCAGCAGTGAGGTATTAGACCGCTTGAGGCAGTACAGGAACCTTTCTGAGTGGTGTACACGTGGGCTGGGCTCCCATCTCTGTTAGCTGTGTGACGGTCCAGTCGTTTCTCTGAACTTGGGGACTCAGTACTGGTATCAGAGCCAAGCTCTTATCTTTCCCAAGCTGAGACTTCTTTAAGCCCTTCAGTAACAAACCTCTGTGTGTTAAGAACATTGGAGGAAGCCAGGTAAGGAAGGGAGAATGGTTTGAATGCAGTCATCAGAACGTTGTAGCTATTTGTTCCTTCCTTTTCTCTAGCTCAGTGATTTGCAGTCTTGAACATCCAGTTGAATTAAGGTACACTGTGCAGAACCCCTATCTTGTACTCCACCGTGGATTAAAGGGGGTTTGGTGCCAATTTTAGATTCTAATGCCATAGGTTAGCCCCCTAATAAAATGCTATTTCAGGTTACTTGCCAAAGTCATGGAGATTCAATGAAGTCAGATGTGTTAAGTGTCAGACATACAGTAGTTGCTGGAATGTTCCATTTTCTCCCTTTTCAGAAGCTTTTCTAACAAGACTAGGGTTGCAGGTTAAGGAGGTTCTGTTACTGACTAAGCTCCTTTATGGAAGTAAGTTCCCGTCTTCGAGAAAATCTGCCTACCTAACATGAAGATAGTGAACTTAAAATTACAATTCAAAGATAGGGAAAGACATCATCCATTTATTCATTGAACATTTATTGGCCTACAGCATGGGGGCTGTGTGGATACAGGAACAAGTAAGTCACTACCAGTCCTCAAAGTTTGAACTGTAGGGTGGAAAACTGACATGTAGACCAAATGGTATATACACTACATGGTGTTAGAAGTGCTTAATATTTAATGTTTAATTTTCCTTATTTAAAGGTCTCAGATACGTATCAGCTGAGCTTCCACCTTTCCTAGGACTCTGGATGCTCTCAACTGACATCACAAGTTCTTCCCTCCTATCATGTTCTGTTTTATGTGTCTAAGTCAATGTAGTATGCATGTTATTTTTATTTTTATTTTATTTTTTAAGAGATTTTATTTATTTGACAGAGAGACAGCGAGAGAAGGAACATAAGCAGGGGGAGTGGGAGAGGGAGAAGCAGGTTTCCCGCTGAGCAGGGAGCCTGATGCAAGGCTCGATCCCAGGACCCTGGGATCATGACCTGAGCTGAAGGCAGGCACTTGACGACTGAGCCACCCAGACACCTCATGCATGTTATTTTTTTTTTTAAGATTTTATTTTTTTATTTGACAGAGATCACAAGGAGGGGCGGGGGGGGGGCGCGGGAAGCAGGCTCCCGCTGAGCAGAGAGCCTGATGCAGGGCTCGATCCCAGGACCCAGGAATCATGACCTGAGCCGAAGGCAGAGGCTTTAACTCACTGAGCCACCCAGGCGCCCCCATGCATGTTATTTTTAAAAGAAAGAAAGAAAATTAGTATTGTAAAGCTGTTGGGGGAAGAAGAATTGGAGCCTTCCCCACATAACATCTTAAATATTCCTTCCATTAGTCACTGGGTGGTTTTAATTCTGGAAACCACGTGTTTTCAGTCACTGTGGCTTTAGCTCCATGGTTCTCAGTGTGGCTCTTGGATCTGCAGCATCAACATCACCTGAGAACTTGTTAGAAATGTATATTCTTGGGCCCCTTCCCAGACTGCTGAAATTTCGAGGAAAGTATACTGATGATGTTTGTAATTTACTTTGCATTGCACCCAAAATACAAATAAGTAGAACAAACTGATAAGTGAATCAAGTGAGGGATAGATAATACAATAAAATGTTCATGGCAGGCCCATTCTGTCTTTTCACTTTAAGAACTGAAGGGATTATTCTGTGTTGCCAAGATCTGTTCAGGTTCGGTGGTGACCTTTGCTGTCCTTTGTCATTTTTCAGTAAACAGTAACTATCATTTCAAACCAGGTGACTTATTTGAAATAGTAGAAAATCTAGTATCAGGATGCATAGTTCTGAGTGACAAATTAATTCCAGTTTCTTTAAGCAAAGGGGTGAATCTATTGATTGGGCACCCCAAGAAAGGACTGATTGAACAGGCTGTCAAAAGAGTAGCGATGCATTTGGAACCAGGGATGCTCCACAAGGAGTCTTTCATCTCTGCTCTTCATTATAACTATTGTCTTATCACCGCAGAGCGGCGTCATCCATTCGGTTTCTCCTACTTTGATTACATCTTACCTCTTCTTCCTCTAGAAAGGGACTCTCAATTCCTGTTCCGAAAATCCCAGGGTACATCAGCATTATCTTAGCGTGGGTCAGGCACTCCATTTGTGGTCAGGAGAACGTGGCACCCTCTGTCCTACCCTTGTGAGGAGAGGAAGGAGGAGTTGCTAGGTAGATAGTACATGGGTGTTTGTCAGTCAGTTCTCTAGGCCTTTTGCAAGAGTCCACCTGTAGAGTTGAAGCCTGCTGATTTTGTTGTCGATTTTTACCTCTTAACTGCTAGCAAACTTTTGCCACAGTTAACACTGCACGATGAAGCAAATCATGGTGACTTATGATAAGCATTCATCTTCATGCTGATAGGGCTGCAGGTCAGCTAAAGTTGAGCTAATCTAAGTGGGCTTCCACTGGATGGTTCAGGTGGCCTGGGCTTGGGTTTAGCTTGACTACATATAAACTCATCTTAGGTCCCAGACATGCCCTCATAGAGGGTCACCAGAGCACAAGAACCAAGCCAAACAGAGGATGACCGCATTTAAGGCTTCTTGTCACTAGCACCCCATTGACCAGACCATGTTGCATTGCTGAAACTCAGCATCACTGGGGTAGAGAAGCAGTCTCTGCCCAGGCAGAGGGGGGCAGGGGTGATGCCTAGCAGCAATGTACACTATTATACCTGGTTTGAAGAAGAGCCGCTGATTGTACCAGAAGGTCTTAGAGGCTAAGAATACATATTCCATGTGTTCACCAAGTTCCTTCTAATTTTGTCCTGATCATAGTTGGGTCTAAAACCAACTCTAAGCCACTAAGAGCCTCAAGTTCCATTTTTGGCCTTAAGCTGTGCTTCCCCTCAGCCTTCCCGACTGTTCCATGGGTGTTGACCTCAGTCTCCATTCTCACATCGTGCTGACATTCAGGTCGCCCTTCATTTTATGCGGTGGGCTTTCCTGAGCCCTTATTTATTGCTTAGGATACCCTGCGAGGTAAGGGGGATGGTAACATTTCAGGTTTACCAATGGGAATAACTGAGACTGAAAGGTTGGTGACTTGTTGAAAGTCAGACAGCCAGTTAGTCATGGTGCCCGGCTAGAACCCAGTTCCTCTGATTCAGAAACAGACTAATCCTAACCTTAGATTTACCACATTTTGGCCATGTGGGCAAGTTGTTTCCCTTTTCTAAGCATGAATTTCTAATCTCTACAGTGGGGACAGGAGAGTTAATAGAATCTCCCTGTACTGTTACTTGGAAAGTAAATGAGATGATAAGGCATCTGCTGGCCTTGTACCTGCCCACCGTAACGTTAGCACTTTGTTGCTCATTAATTCATGCTCTTCTGGGCCACAGGGCCATCTTCATCGTCATGATAGAAGTGTCTTTAAGGGCTTGAGACATCTACATTTCTGTGGAAAGCCGTATCCTTGAATGACTGACTTCTAAAATTTTGGTGCATATAACTTCTTACCTTACCTCTTTTTTTTTTTTTTTTTAATGTTTCAGCCAGCTTACCAGAACCTGAGGCAGAAAGTGGATAATTTTGTGTCAACACATCTGGACAAGCAGGAATGGAATCCTACAATGAACAAAAACCAGTTGCGAAATGGTCTGAGGCAAAGTGTGGTTCAGTAAGTAATTAGAACTAAGAGTGAAAAGTACTCACCGCACGAGGCACGGAAAAGCTGATAGGTGTTATTAATTGGTCAAGGTGGTTGGTACTTTACAGCAAATCCCACGCACACGTCACAGCAGTCCACCCCTTTATTAAAATGAAGGTGCAAGTAATCGAAGGACTCAACTGACATTCTTGCTAGTTTATCCAGCCTCCATAGGTCTCCTGTGTAAACTCTACCAGGTGCCTCGAAAGATACTCCAAATTACGAAACATGATTCCCTGCTTGCTTGACGTTTTCAGTGTAGTTGGCACATACCTGGGCGTTTTCTACCAAGACAGCAGTGTTTGGATCTCGGGCGAGAGGTCTAAAGTGTAAGGGCAGCTTTCAGGAAGACTGGGAGTTTTATTAAAGCATGTCTTTTGGTCACAAACTGAACCTTAGTTAACAAGGTGCTACCGCTGGCTCATCTAGGTGACTTCTTAGTGTTACTGGGCCCAACAGCGGAGGCCGGTCATGGTATCTGGCTTTTTCTAATCTGCTCGTGGTCCTTTTTTTTGTCTTATTACTAGCACTCAAGTTCAGGTCTTGATCCACTGAGGTCTCCTGGGATATCTAAAAGCTTGTGAAGCCTACCTCTTTAGAAATAGAAATATCAGGAAATTATGCTGAGTGAAAAAAGCCACTGTCAAAAAAAGATGTGTGGTGCTGATTCCATATATGTCACACTGGTGAACAATGACAGCACTGGAGACAAGATCAGGGGTTGCCTAGGGTTTAGGGGCAGGAGGTGGTGGGGGTGAGTGTGACCTGAAACGGGTCGCACCAGGGGATGCTGTGGTGGCCGAGGAGAGCTCTTCATCGTGGGGGTGGTCACCTGAAGTCACTCCTATGCTGAAATGGTACAGAGCTGCCTGTGCAAACACACAATGGTGTATAGCCATGTGTGTGAAAACTAAGGAAGGTTGGATCGTACTTGTGTTGTTTTTCCAGTTCTGATGTTGTACTGCAGGTATGCATGGTGCAAACAGGTGGCTGGAGGGAGGGTGCACGGACCTTCCAAGAGTGGTCTCTTTGTCTCCACAAGGTCAGGGATGTTGGAAGCTGGAGTGGACAGAATCATTTCTCAAGTGGTGGATCCCAAACTAAACCACATCTTCAGACCACAGATAGAAAGAGCAATTCACGAGTTCCTGGCAGCCAAGAAAAAAGAAGCCGTGCCCGCACCCCCTCCAGAGCCTGAGAGCCAAGAACCCCCAGCTCCCTCCCAGGATGCTTCCTAAGGTCCAGTATCCCGTCTTTTGTCCAGGAGCATTCATCTCTGGCTTGTAGATATATAAAATGGATAGAAAAGGGGTAAGCCACTACTGGGGATCCTGTTCTTTATTCAGAAAAGCATTTACTGCATATGGACTTGAGCTACTATTCAAGAGTCTCTCTTTTACTGAGAACTAATGGAGAGCATTCTCCTGTGTTAGCGTGATCTGCTGTGCCCCTGGAGCTAAACATGTACACTGTGAATAGGTGCTTCATTAGAGACCAATGGGGTGATTGTTGTGCACAAGAGAAATTCAAATGAAAGTCCTATTTTTCTGAAATTGATTAAATGAGTCTCATGCCTAGACATGAATTTAACTTGAGTTAGCAGTTTGAATATAAAATCAAACACGGCATTCTAAAAAGGCATCCTAAGCGGGACTCACAGTCTGCTTTAAGCTCTACTGGATTTCCTTGTGTTTAGAGATTGGAGTTTACCAATGTCAGTGACCATGGGATTCTTCTGTTATGTGTATTGTCCCTTCTTGTTTTTGGGATTTGATTAATCTTAAAAGTCAGCTACAGATCCACAAAGCAATGCTTTTTGCAGGCTTTGAGACATTAGTAAATGTGGGCAGTGACCAGCAGATAAGCAGTCATTCTTCCTAGCCATTGTTAGTCAGCTGTCCCCTCATTCCATTTTGGTGTTCTCTCTGTAAGCGTCGTTAAGATGTTTCTTATTTATGATAGGAAGGCATCAGTGAGTGAACAGAAAAAGAG
The DNA here is from genome assembly GCF_963455335.1 of Martes martes. Classification (NCBI taxonomy): domain Eukaryota; kingdom Metazoa; phylum Chordata; class Mammalia; order Carnivora; family Mustelidae; genus Martes; species Martes martes. Next base: position 104,018,821 of record NC_137892.1, read on the forward strand.
CATAAAGCTCGTGTGGGGCACTGCCTTAAGAGGGGGGGTTGTCTTATTTGTGCCTGGACTGGGGGAAAAACTCAGTTCCATTGTGGAGCATAAAACATTACCAGTCTTTCTAGTTTAACTGTAAATTCCTTTAGGAAGGTAAAATTAAATGTAGTCTCTTTCAAAAAGCATCTTCATCTGATTCTCTTTAGAGTGTGTCTGACACCTTTGGAAGCTCCATTGAATTGACCATGAAGAAATGGATTTGGTTACTTAAGAGTACAATTTCCGAATGAAGACAGGCTGAGATCGTCACTGATTTCAACATTCAGCCTTGACTGTGAGGCAGTGTCCAAATGGAACGGGCCATAACGGAGTTGACCGTGTGTGTCCCCTCATTGTGCTGCCATCTCGTCAGCCTGCCAAAGGGGATGACACCCAACATACACTACAGAGATGTAAAGAAACACTACATCAGTCCGGGGTTGTCCTGAAACAAATGTTTATACTTGAACTTGGAGACTGTGTGGATTTTAGGGTTTGTGCTCGGGAATCCCTAGAGGGGCTGTAGCTACAGTGAAGGAACATAACCAGTTCCAAAGACGCAGTTTCAAAGAATGACAGTAAAGGTTAGCATGGAGTAGGAATTAGTGCTTATTTGTCAACGAGAGTGTATAAGCCATTGGCACCAACTAGCTCTAAAGTTGTCATGACCCTCTTGTATGTGAACCTTGTAGCTTCGGTTTCCTTTGCCTGTAAGAGGACCGTAGGATGTGTGAAGAAGTGCGGACAACATGTAGAAGGAAAAACACCTGCAGGCTCTCCGTCCAGGGCTGCTGCTTATCCTGCAAGGGCTAGCGAGTCTTGGGTGTGTTTGTTTTATTCTCGCGTTTGTGTTTTTTAGAAAAGTTGAATGATTAATAAATAGCTTAAGTTTTGTAATAAAATGATTTGATACTGTTACTCTGAAGCCTCAACTGAGTGTAGCCTACAGGCCTGTGAACCTGTGAAAAGTAACCTTTGTCCTCTGCCTACTGTTCCCTGCCCACATGTGAGTAGTGGTGGGGGTGGGGGATGAGCAGAACTCAGAGCTGCCCACCCTCTGAAGCTAGCGGGTAGTACTGGAAGTGAGCAGGTGGTCCCACTTCTCCCCTGGACCATGACTGCTGCTAGTCCCTAGTTGTGAGGGCAGAACCATCTCTCCGTGTTTCTCAAGCCTGAGTGTACAGCAGTAGTATCACCCAGGTATGTTGGAAAGGTGCATATCCTGACCCAGAAGTTCTAGGGTGGGATCTGAGCGTGTTTCTCATGCTCCAGGGGATGCTCGTGCTGCTGGCCCCAGGCAAACATTTTGTATTGCAAGCCTTGAATAATATCAAAGCTTATATCTAAGAGTTTGGGTTCTTAGTTGAATCTGTCAATGGATATTGTTCATCCAATAAATTGTAACCTATTTAGCTGGTTCCCCGTTAAAATGAACCACCTCCACCTTTACCGTTTCTTGGCTTATAGTGAAGTTTGTGGCTCTTATGTCAGATGTTCTGGCATTGGTTTACCCTATTTCTGCCGTTTACCCTCAGCTTCTGTTTACTCATCGAGGGGAAATGGGTTCCCATGCCTTCGGGATCGCTCACTGGCACTGTGAACTAAGGTAAGTATTGAGAGACCCATTTCAGCTGCTGCTGAAAGCAGAGTCCCTGACCAGCAGCAGCAGGATCACCCTGGAACTTGCTAGAAAAGCAGCCCCCACCCCAGACCGTATTCCGAGACTCATGGAGGGGCCCAGCAAGCCCTCCACATGATTCTCTGCGCCTGAAAAATCATTTTCTCTTTAAGGAATGTTTTTGGGAAGCTGGTGATGTTGACTGGCAATGACAGTTTAATTGTGATTAGTGTATAAACCTGTCTCTTCCAGCAGCTCCTGAGGGGCGAGACTATTGAGTTTGTTTTGTTTTTTAATTCCTTGCAAGGACTCTGCTTTAGGGCATTTTGATGTAGAAATGCCTGCATGTGACTTACACCTCCTTGGCTTTCAAAAGAAGTGTCTTCCGAAGAGGAGTTTGGTAAGTAGCTCAGAACGCTGGTGAGAACTCTCTGCTGAGACTCATTGCTATTTAAGATAGTGGAGGATGTCTGTGGGGACCCGGCAAAGGTTAGGGTCTGGCATGGGCCTGAGGCTGGCACTGAGGTCTGGGTTTGAAAACTCCCCATCGGGATCAGCGCTGACAGGGGGCCAGGCCCTGCCCCTTTTGGCTGCCCTACGGAGGCCGAGGACAGGGCGGGAAGCAGACAGGAAAGCTGGCACAGCCAAGCTTTTGTTGGCACTATGTATCGCACCCTAGCCATCACCATACCCATGGAGGAGCCAGGAGGTCAACTTTTATGGTCTTGTCACTAGGGATGGGCTTGGCTCCAAGGCCACATGGTAGTAATTACTCGTCCTCTCAAATTGGTCACACTGCCTGAGACCTCGCCAGTCTCTCTGTCTCTAGTGTCCAAACTGCCATTTGGCCTTTCTTCCAGAAACACTGCTTTTGTCAAATCTTCCTCACTCTGGAGCCTTGGAAAGGAAATAGACAAACTAGGCACTGACCAGGTAGCCGATATTTTCTTACACATAAATTTAATTCTCACGACCCTATTAGGATTTATTCTCCATTCTGTGGATGAGGCAACCTAGACTCCGGTGAAACAACATACTCACTACACAGCTGTCACGTAGGAGAGCAAGGTTTGTACCCAAGCCTCTGGATTTAAAGTTCATGTTGCCCTCCCCACCCTACCTCCTTGCTATTCTGCCTCATTATTACTTAACAAGTCAGACTTGTCAGTCCTTTGGGGTCCACCCTTCATTCCAAATGTAGGCCAAAGTCAAGTCAGCTTGACCTCTTGCTACATCTCAACGCATACCTAGAGCTAAAGTGCCCCTCATTCAAATGTCTGTCACAGGGCAGAGCTTGCAAACCAACTCTGCCCTCCAGGCATGTTCTATTGGCCATGGAGTTGTAACTGTTGTCTGTTGTTCTGTTTTTAATTACCAATATTTCAAAATGGGGAGAATTCCATATAGAGCTCTCTTTCTGCTTCCTAATGAAAAATGTCAAGGTTTGGCAACATACTTGTATTCCTGCTGGATAACAATCCGCCAGAACTCTGTAGCAACTCTCCCGCTTTGGAGAGCACGTGGGACATGCAGATGCCACTGGCTCGCTTCTCATTTCCATCACCATGCGGGCCCCTGAGGATGTTGGGGATACTTGCCCTACAGTGTCAGCATCCTGTGATGAGTATTCAAAACATCTCCAGCTAGAGGGCCGGATCTTCTAGACTGATTTTCAGGGAGACTAGATTTTCAGCTACCTGAGTTGGGCTCCAGAATTTTCAAGCTTGGAATGGAGTCCGAAGTTCCCTTTCTAACATCTCTCTCTGGGTGTCCATATTGAACCTATCTAAGGATGAGGGAAGGTCACCGAACATCGCACATAGAGGTGGGCTCAGGGTACAGCTATGATGCAGACTGAGAGAACTAGCTCACGGTATTCTCAGAAGCCCTTCAAACTCACCCTGAATGGCAGTCTCGCCAGGGCTGAAGCCAGAAGAGGGCTTGTGTGGGTAGCCTAATTGATGTATGAAGCGTAAAGTCTTGTAAATGAGAGGGTAAAGGGTAGTAGAATATGCCGCCCCAAAATAGGACCGCAGGAGTTCAGGACTTGCAACCCCCAAATTTGCCTCTGATACTTGGCTTACTTAAAGCTGCAGGCACTTGGAAAACAACAAATACGGGGAGAGGCTTTCACCGAAATCATTTTATTTCCTAAAGGCAGATACCCCCATAAGGAACACAGTTGTCACAGGTCCCCCTCCCTGGAGGTTCATCAACCAGGAAAAGAGACTAGAAGTCAACAGTGCACCCTGATAAACTTCATCACAGACTGTGATACCTTCCATCTGTTGTTGTTGTTGGTTTTTTTTTTTTTAAGATTTTATTTATTTGACAGAGATCACAAGTAGGCAGAGAGGCAGGCAGAGAGGCAGAGAGAGAGAGAGAGGAGGAAGCAGGCTCTCCACTGAGCAGAGAGCCCGATGCGGGGCTCGATCCCAGGACCCTGAGATCATGACCTGAGCCGAAGGCAGAGGCTTTGAGCCACCCAGGCACCCCTCCACCTGTTCTTCTAAAGGTCTCTTCATCTTTCCTAAAAATCATTGACTCTCCCCTAAGAGGCCTCCCTACCCCCTCTATCTTCCCTGTTTAATTTAATCCTGAATTCTAAGCCACCTCAGTGAGTTACTACTTTTTCCCTGGGTGTCTCCATGGCGACATGAGGTATACATGTGAAGAAGCTTCCGCGTTTCTTTTGTTAACCTGTGTTTTATTACAGGGGTCTCAGCCAAGTACTCAAAGGGCAGAAAGAAAATCACTTCCACCCCTCACAAGAGCAAGAGTCTGGATATGGCAGAAGTCAAACGATGCTCGGGGTGGGATCTGAATGTGGCAAAGCTTACACAGCACTCTTCGGGGGCAGCACTCGGTCCGTGTGGAGGTGACGCTGAGGGCAGGTGGGAGAACTTGTCACACTCAGCCTGGCCTGGAGTCGTAACGATGGCTGTCTCACAACAATCCTATGAGCTCATGTGGTGTGCTGGTTCAAGGCTCAGAATCCGAGTCCTGACTCCGCGACTTGGGCTGTGGGGCAGCATGAGTGACAATAGATCCTATTTCTGCTACAGCACATGAACAGAGAAACACCAGAATCTCATCAGCCTCACACACCAAGTTTCTCACACAAAATGGCTGTGATCTGGGCAATGTTCCAGGGCAAGTCGCCTTCAAGGTGACATTTAGCATCCTGGCTGCTTCAAGCTTTTAGCCCATTGTCTTAACCCAAGACCTCTTCCATAAGAGCACAGCAGAGGAAGAGAACCACAGAAGGTCTCACATGAAGGATGAATGACCCGGCCTGCAAGTGATCCCGTGGCGTTCCCTCAGAGCCCACTGGCCACAGCTAGGCATGTGGTCACACCTCACTGCAAGGGCACCAAGAGGTACACACATGCCCAGAAGGAGCGGAGAACCAAATGTGGCCAAATCCCGGAAGGCTACCTCAGTGTGCCTTCCCGACCCTGAATATGCTGTGTCTTCCCACAGCGATCCTGCTCCTGGTCCATGGAAAATGATCTCGAAGTACCACCTAGTGGCCTCAGCCAGCTCGGCTGACACCCAGGAGGTCTCTGTGTTAGCAATTAGGCCTCTCCTCCTCAAACCTCAGAACTAAAGAGAGAATTCACCCGCCTAATAATCCCTGCTCCCCACCAGGCCTTAACAGAGGATTAACTAGGAAGAAGACTGGTAGGGCGGGTGTCCCTCGTAGGCCCAGCCTGCAGTTCTCTGTGGCCTCTGGTGCCACCCTCTGGAAGGTTTTTCCAGGGCCACGGTGTTTCCCAAGGCACTCTGGCCACACCAAACTTCTGGGAGTCAGAACTGAGAAGCTGTTCGGCTTTCTCAATCCCCGTCCTGCTCTAAGCGACCAGAGCCCCAAGGGTCATTGTAAGTTTGGAGCGGAGACTTCTGGAGCCTGGGGATCATGGGGGTTTGGGTCAGAATGGCTATCTTATAAACGTAGTAGGAGCTTTACTAGACAATTCCAACCAGCAACATGGGTCGGAAGCCACACACAATTTTTAGGAGGACTTGGCTCATAAATCTGGTGTATTCCTCTGCTCCCTTGCTCTCATACCTCTCTCTCAATGGAAGCTTTGAGTCTATGGGGCTTCAATCCAAAAGCTGAGCCTTACAATTTATTCCCTGAGCCATTCTGTCCAGCTGAAAAGTTGGCTGGACCACCACATCCTTATCTGATCGTGGTATGGAGGCCTTTGTCACATAAGTGTTCTCTATGTTCGCTTCTGATCTCATCTCTTTCTGGGAAGACCTTGCCGCATGTAGGCCACATAACCGTAGGATGCTATTAAAAATCCATTTTCCCACCTCTGCCCTTAGAGCCACAAGTTCATTAGATACGTGACCCGCCCTCGAGCTGCTGCTGCCAGGGCACCCCACTTTTATAGAGGTTGATCGATGGGCATTTTTGCAGCTTGCAGCTAAACAAATGCCCTGACCAGCCTTACAATGCCATCTGATCGGCTTGTCCATGAATGATCCCCCGACTGGTAGATATGTCTTCTTCTGACAGATTGGGCTTGTGCTTAGTACATTACCTAAATCAAGCTCTTTATTTTGTAATAATTTAATTCACAGATAGTTAATAAGGTATAATACCGAGAGTGCCCGTGTACACATCGATATTTATCTGGTTTTTCCGTTGGTGACATTTTACGACACAATAATATAATCCCACATCCAGGACTGATTTATTTAAAAACAGATGGCTTTTGCCTTTATTTCTGGCTATCTGCACATCAAAATGATTTTGTGAGCTCATCGGTGCCATATTTGAGCTTGCTTTTGCGTTAAGGCTAGTCATTACATTTTTTAAAATTTTGTTCGTTTAATGATCTGTTCATTCAAAAAAAACATCTTTGTTGCACACTTACAAGTATGTCAGGCAGTGCCCTTCACCGTGGCCATGAAAGATGTCACTCTTCCTCAAATCACAGATACATGTCACTGGTTTCTGTGATGTGGGGGGAAGCGGTGTTCGGCAAAGCTGCAGAGCTGACAGGAAGAGGGAGACAGGGAGAAATCCATTGAATTTATCAGCAAGGGCCACAGCAGTCTCAGCTGGGAAGCTAGGGGCTACTGCCAGATGACAGAGCGCTGAGGAGACGGAGGAGGGATTGGGGGCCCCTCTCCGGCACCTCTGTGGTAATGACGGAGCCGTGTGTTTATTTACTTATTTACGCAGACAATAGTTGTGTGGGGGGAGACGTTCCAAGGGCATGAATCAAGTCTCACAGGGAAAAGGTCCCCCCCAGTGTCCCTCCCATCTCCCAGATACCGTCCCAGCAGCAACTGCCACAGTATGAAGTCCGTACTCACCCCTTCGGAGAAGGCTCGTGCAGACGCAAGCATGCCTGCTCCTATGTCTGTCCTCAGCTGGGATGCACTCTACCACTGTCCCCAGAAGTTCCTGGAGAGGAGAAGATGGTGGGCTTAGGAGCTCTGAGTGGCCAGCAGGTCACAGGTGGGCTGGGGGTGGAGGCGATGGGCAAAATGGCAGCCACCTTGCAGGTACAGAGTCAATGATGCACAACGATCAGATAAGAGGAAGCGGCCTGTTCCATCTGAGTGCTTGCCATGTGCAGAGCACTCCAGCCACTCCACTAAAGGGTGTCGCTGCAGGGAGACGGTGTCATTGTCCCCACTGACAATGAAAGAAACAAGCACTCACCTGAGATCATCCAGTGACAAGAGTCAGAGCCAAGAGTCCAACCCTGCTCTGTTCATCTCCAAAGCCAAACTTTTTTCCCCATTTTTTTACTACAACAAAATATACATAAAATTTACTATCTTAACCATCTTTGAGGTCTAGTTCAGTAGCATGAAGTCCATTCATGTTGTTATTCCACCGTCGCCGCCATCCATCTCCAGAACTTGCATATCTTCCTAAACTCAAAACTCTGTCCCCATCCAGCAGCTCACTATCCCCCCCTCCACAGACACCATCTGACTTGATTTCTCTGTGACACTGTGGACTCCAGGCACCCCATCTAAGTAGAGCCATACATATTTGTGCTCTGCAACTGGCTTATTTCTCACTGAGCTCTCCCACCACATCCTCAGACCTCATTTCAGTTTTTTTTTTTTTTTTAAAGATTTTATTTATTTATTTGACAGATAGAGATCGCAAGTAGGCAGAGAGGCAGGCAGAGAGAGAGGAGGAAGCAGGCTCCCCGCTGAGCAGAGAGCCCGCCTCATTTCAGTTTTGCCAGTCGGTCCCAATTGCGTTCTGTGTAATGAAGGGATTCAGTTCAGAATCACACATGCATTTAGTGGCCGCATCTCTCTTGTTTCCTTTAATCTGGAACGGTCCCTCTTTAATATTCCAGGCCAGATCTTTTGTAGATCAGCTCTTAAGCTGGGTTCGTCTGATGATTACTCACGGTGAGCATCTAATCCTGCATCTTTGATAGGAACATCCCAGAAGCGATGATGCATTCTGTTCACAGCATCCTATGGGGTGCGTGAGTTAGATCTGTCTCTCTGTGGCTGATGTTAACTTTGATCACCTGATTAAAGTGGTGTCAGCCACATCCCTCTTTTGTCCATTTGTAATAAATATTTTGTGGGGAGGGACTTGGAGATTTGGTACATGTTCTGCTCTTCATCCAGCATTCATGTCCATCGACAGCTCTGTTCAACCAAGTATCACTCTTGACCACGGCCAACTGGGCATTTGTAATTCCATTGTCCGTCCCATACTCATTAGTTGGCATCCTACCATAATAAAAAGCTTTTTCTTGTCCCTGTTTATTGATTCACTTGTTCATTTCTATCTGTACGGACCCATGGATTCCAATTTTACTTAATGTGTTATACAGTCTGGGGTTGTTATTACCTTATTCGGCATCAGGTTGTCCCAGATTTGGCTGGTGGGCAGCCTTTTAGGATGGCTTTTGTATCCTGTGACATTCGTCTTTCTGTCCTTGAGCACTTTCTTACTTTCTGACACGAGGAGGCGGTCTAGGCTTACCTCCTGTTTTTCCTGCTCCTGCCCTGGAATCTGCCATTTCTCCAAAAAGCTTTGATTCCCTTGTCTGGTATTTAAAAGTCACAATGAGTGCCAGATGTGCCCCCACTCCCAGACTCTCCTGGGGTGCTCTCGAGCTCCTTTCCTTCCCTTAATTGTCATTCCTTCTCTAGCCTCTCCCACTATGCTCCATACGTTTACACGAGATCGGTCACCTCTCCACAGAACCACCTCCTGTCACCGCCAACACCTTGAGCCCAGACAGTTGGCCCCTTGCCTATTCTGTCTCTGACACCCATGCTGGTCCCCGGCCCCCTACTTCCATCTCCATGGATGCTGACCTAGTAGCTCAGTCTGACCTCTGACCCAAGCCATGCCTAAAGATCAGGTGGTTATGGGGGCACCTGGGTGGCTCAGTGGGTTAAAGCCCCTGCCTTCGGCTCAGGTCATGATCTCAGGGTCCTGAGATCAAGCCCTGCATCGGGCTTTCTGTTCAGCAGCGAGCCTGCTTCCTCCTCTCTCTCTGCCTGCCTCTCTGCCTACTCGTGATCTCTGTCAAGTAAATAAATAAAATCTTAAAAAAAAAAAAAAAAGATCAGGTAGTTATGAACAGACAAGCCCTTCCTGAGAGGGAACTGGCCAGGGGTGGTGACAGTCACTACAAGGTGGTGACAGTGAAGAGACAGAATGGCTGACGCAGCGAGTCATCACCACGTGACCACCCCTGCCAGGCAGGCTGAGGGGCTTGGCCATCTCCAGGCTTGGCTAGAAGAGGAAACTGGGGTTACCTCCCGGACAGTGCCAGATCGCAGAGAGAGCAGGTTTGGGGGTCAAGTCAGCCCTCTGTTTTCTCTTTGTTCACGCTTTCTGATTGTCTCCACACCCCCTCCGCCCCGGCCCCACTCCCAATCTGCCTTTTGTGTCTTGCTGTGGCTCCGTGTTAGCCACTCTGCTGGCAGGCCACCTGTCTTTCTCATGCCTGCCCAGAACTTACTTTTCATACTCCCAGCAAGACCCCCTCACACACCCACCAGGTTGGATAAAGGGCCACTCTGCCATTTGCATGAGCTGTGGAAACTAACAGAAACTTATTTATAGTCTACAAGTTATTAATAGGCTGGGATCTTATTAATTCCATGCCCAGCACACATCTCCCCATAAACGCTTGGGCAAGGGTGGATGGAAACACAGTGAACATTATTGGATAAAACCCCCATAAAAGGAGTATTGTAATACATCATTCCACTTCCCCTCATTAAGTCTGTGCTGAGAACACCCTGTGGTTTGCAGCTGTAAACCAGTCCCATCTGATGTGGAGACCCAGAACCACTTCTGTGCTTCCTTGGCCCAGCCTCGCACCCCCAAGAAAGAACATGTTTGCACAGTCGACATCAGTAAGCTGGTCCTTGACTATCCACAGAGCCTGTGGCCAGAGCCCTGACACAGAACTCCAGGGAGACAAGCCGGACCACACAGGGGGTTGCTGGCCCAAGCCAGTTCCAGGATGACATGGTCTTGAACCAAAATGAGCTTTAAGAAGGCCAGCTCTGCCTGTTTCCCCATGCCCAAACCCTATTCCCGGAACTTGTCACTCCAGGGAGCTGCAAAGGTGCTCCCTCTCCCACCAGAGCAGAAGAGAAAGGAAGGACAGCAAGAGAGGCACACGGGCTCCCAAGCCTGGAGTGCAGCCTAAGAGAACCCAGGAAAAGTCAGGCCAGAGCGAGTCCCATGCTGGGTGACCCTGAGGAGGGAGGGACAACATAAGAAATGGATAGGACTCTTCTAGGCCTTGCTCTCTGTGCTTACCTCCTAAGCTGAAAAGAAAGAGGAACAAGATGCCCGGGCCTGCTCCAAGGGAGCAGAGCCAGCTCTGTGCCACAGTGATCTCATGGATCGACAGAGAAAGGTGATGGCCAAGGGCACTGGGCTTGTGCGTGGGCACCAGTGACACCACCTAGCCCTGTGGCCCAACTGGGGCCCTAGAATTTGACCAGTTCCCTATAGCATTCGTTCCTCTGGCGAGTGGGAGTATCTGTTGTGAGATCAGCCCCAGGGTAGAGTGAAGGGAGGTACAGGGGCCCAGGGAGGCAGGAACAGACCTTTTGCAAATCTGTCAGGGGTTGTTGTAAGAACCAGAAACAGGAGGTGTGGGGGGCACCTGGGGAGCTCAGTGGGTTAAGTGTCCGACTTTGGATTTTGGCTCAGGTCATGATCTCAGGGTCCTGGGATCGAGCTCTGTATTGGGCTCCATGCTCAGCGAGGAGTCTGCTTTAGAGTCTCTCTCTCTCTCTCTCCCTCTGCCCTTGCCCCAGGTGCTCTCTCGTGCGCTCTCAATCTCTCTAAAAAGAAAAAAAGAAACAGTTCCCAGCAGCTATCTTGGGGATGGTTTTCAAGTGCCCTGATGCAGCACTGGCAATGGACTTGGGCTCCATCCGTTCGTGAGGAGTGATACAACTACATCCCCAAGGAACAGGGTCACCTCAACTTCCACCTCTTTTTATTTTTATTTTTTGAAGATTTTATTTATTTATTTGACAGACAGAGATCACAAGTAGGCAGAGCAGCAGGCAGAGAGAGAGAGGGAAGCAGGCTCCCCGCTGAGCAGAGAGCCCGATGCAGGGCTCGATCCCAGGACCCTGAGACCAGGACCTGAGCCGAAGGCAGAGGCTTAACCCACTGAGCCACCCAGGTGCCCCAACTTCCACCTCTTACCTGGCAGCTTTTCTTGTTCCGTGGGCTCTGAGGTGTGGCAATCCTCTCATGGCCAAGCTCTGTGGGAACAAAAGAGGGATAGGAGAGGAAGGGGAAGAGGGGGAGGAAACTGCGAGAACAGGAAGCTCAGAAACACCCACGCACTCAGCCTGCCTCTTTCCATCATTATGGAACGAGACAGTGCCTGAGAGTGCGGACAGTGCAGGGCACATAGTCAGTGCTCATTAAATATCACTGTTGTCCCTAGAAATGGCTGCAGGAGTAGCAGAAGGGGTGGATGAGTCATTCAACCATGAAATACCCCAGAATGCCGAGCAGCCATCATCCCTCCATTCTCCAAATGGAGAAACTGAGGCCCTGGGCTGTGAAGCCACCTGGCCCAAGTTGCCCAACTGGCCTGTGGGCAGCAGACCCGGAGCAAGGGCTTGTCTCCTTCAGGAGATTCCAGGAGCCCAGCCCAAGGCATGGGCTTTATCTTGCAAGCAGGCTCCAAAAGACCTGGGGACAGGAGAGGGAGATGGAAAAGGTGGGGCATGGACAGGGCAGGGGTACGCAGGAGAGGAGGCAGATCTGAGTGGGAAAGGGGATCAGAAGTAGGCTTACCTGCCAGAGAGGGTATGATGGGCACAGGGAAGGGAACCGAGAGGGCCTTGGAACCTGAAGGTCTACAGGAGGCAAGCAGCAGCAGCTCTGGAGGGAAACCCACCTGGGTTAGACCACCACATGGACCCCTCTGTAGCTGAGTGAGCTAGCATCACTTCTCATGGAGCTCAGAGATGGCTGAGCTGAGGGCAGAGATGCAGGCCAGACTTCCATACTCCTCAGATACACCCTGTGCAGCATGCTGGAAGAGGGAGCCAGGAGATGACCTGTAAGATAGGTCAGGAGGGGTACACCTTGGGTTTTCCTAGAGGAAAAGTGTCTGTCAGAGGAGACCTTCCTGGTGGGACAGCCAGGCTCCTTGGGTGATGTGCCCCAGCTCTGTCACTTCCTACTTGTGTGACCTACAGTAAGCAAGTCACTGGTCCGCTAGGAACCTTAGTCTCCTTGTCTACAACGCTGCTTTAAAGACTACAGAGAATCTTTAAATGAAACTGCTGGTATTCATTTCACTTGGGGCAGAGTAACCAAGGGGAAGACAGCACAGACCTGCAGAGAGATCAGGGCTCCAATCCCAGCTCTCCAAACGAGTAGCTAAGCAGCCAGAGACAGGCCTCTCAGCCTCTCTGTGGACCAAACAGCTGGGACAATGCATGTGAGCCCTTTAGTACAGTCCTAGTATGTAGTAAGGGCCTAAAACATTGCTGCTACCTGCCAGTTTTGACCTCGCCTTCTATCTCACCCAGCTCTTGCCCCCAAATTTCCAGCCGAGTGTGGCGTGAAAGCTGTCTTTATAGGCAGGACCCCAGTCCAACCACAGCACCTGTCTCATCAGTGCCACTTGCTATAAACAGACAAAGGCTGTGTAAGCAAACACCCACTCCCTGGTGGCCCTGAAGGCCACTGGCCTTGCAAGAGTTCAGCTGGAGGGTGGCAGCCCATTTGGATGCAAATAACCACCAAAGCCGAGGGCAGGGTGGGCCATGAAAGACCCCTGCCCAGGCAGAGCCGCAAGTGAGGGGCAGAAAGCTGGATGGCGTCCAAGCGGTGTCCCTAACTTCTGTCCTTTCCATCCTTTGTGGGGCCTGGCCAGCCCCGGCCCAGGGTCTTCCTTCTAACTGAGCTATGGGTCCTCCCCACGGGGAGCACCTGCCTCTTAGTGTCTGACCCCATGCAGCCCACACAGCAGGACCAGCACCAGGCACACCCAGGCCCTTAAACACCCGTCTCAGTTAAGCCCCTCACTCTCTCTGTGTGACCAGCGCCATCACAGATAAAGAAACCGCCTCTCAGTCAACCGCGCTGCTGAAAGCCAACAGAAGCAGAATCACACCTGACCTTTCGCCCTGTGCCACGCTGGGAAATCACTTTCACCTGCCATCAAGTCCACCTCACCCTGCCCTCACCAGTGCCAAGCATGCCCCCCAACACCCCAAACAAACAAAGCACGTCTGTTGAACGACTCTCCCTCCAAATGGACACGGAGACCAGAGGCCAAACGGGTGATGTTTCTCTGGAGGAGGAGGGAGGTTGAGCAGGTGTCCCTCAGGGCTCCTCAGGCCCCTTCCCAAGCACCAATTCATCCCACCCTCAAAACCAGCCAAGAGGGCCAGGGGTCTGACGCTCATGTTACGGCTGAAGAAACAGAGACTAGAGGGTAAGTGGCGTGCCTAAGCCACACACCCTAAGGGGGTCACTGAGTACGTTCCTGGGGCTGGGGTCCTGACGCTGCACTCAGCCCCTCAGTGTGGGGAGGCCCACAGGTTGGCTGTCCCTTGAGAGCAGTCCCCAGACGCTTCGGTGTGGCCAGTGCCTTGGGTGGACACGGCACAGCTGTGGGGCTCACTGTGAGTCTGCTCAAGGAATGGACATACAAGGAAACAAACAGATGATTTCCTAGGCTCCTTGAAGTTCTAGAAGCATAGTGTAGCTGCTAAATGCATGGACCCTGAAGCCACACTGCCTGGATTCCTGGCTGCCCCTCACCAGCTATGTGTTCTGAGTGAGTCACTTCATTCTTCTGTACCTCAGTTTTCTCATCTGTAAAATGGGGGTTCTCATAGTGCCTACCTCCAATGGTAGTCACGAGGAGTCAGTGAGTCAGCATCTGTAGCCTTCTTAGAACATTTCCTGGCACAGAACTGGTTCCAGATAAGTGGGTTTTTTGTTTGCCTCTTTGTTTTTTAAGAGAGGGTGGAGGAAAGGGCAGAAGTTGAGGAGAGAGGAAATCTCAAGCAGACTGCCCACTGAGCACAGAGCCCAATATAGGGCTGGATCTCACGACCCTGAGATCATAACCTGAGCTGAAATCAAGAGTCAGATGCTTAACCAACTGAGCCACCCATGCACCCCCCAAATAAGTGTTTGTAAAATAAAATAAAATGAAATGAAAAAGATATATATGAACTTATAATTCTATAGCTATCTCAATTTATTTTTGGAACAAGTCACAGTTGTGTGTACCTTTAAAAGTATGCATTTACTAAGCTAGTATCTGACCAAACAGATAGAAGTATTACCTCTTGGGGACAATTGGGTGGCTCAGAGGGTTAAGCCTCTGCCTTCAGCTCAGGTCATGGTCTCAGGGTCCTGGGATGGAGCCCACATTGGGCCCTTTGCTCAGCGAGGGGCCTGCTTCCCCCTCTCTCTCTGCCTGCCTCTCTGCCTACTTGTGATCTCTCCCTCTGTCAAATAAATAAAATCTTAAAAAAAAAAAAAAGGAGTATTACCTCTTGGTTCCTTGTGGGTGGATACATGTACATAAACTCTAATTTATATTTGGTTTTAAAAAAGAGATTGATGTCAGGCCTTGGGGGGTGAGGGGTCTCCAGTTAGTCTTGGCACATGAGTCTTGTTGTTTCCTTTCTGTTTAAGGCAAGATGACCCAAAGAGGGTAATTTTAAATGCCAAAGCTGTGAACGTTCTGTGTTGCTAGGGAAAAGCTCAGAGCAAGCTTCTCAGAAGCCCAAGGGCGAAGATAAAAGTGGAAATGACTAGTAGGTGCTAGAAAAGCACCATTCCCAGCAGAGAGCCTGGAGCTCGGAGCATGTCAGGGTGTGGTGAACCAGCCCCTCATGAGAGCAGAGGAAGGGCCCAGAAGGCCTTGCTGAGGGACGCGGCAGAGAGCAAAGGCGGCACACCTTCCCCCATCCACATGTCATCCGTGCCCCTGGAGCCAGGTCCTGGAATCGTGAATACGGTGTCACCCCTATCTTCGGGGAACTCACTTTTCAACGAGGGCTACAGATGCAGACATGAAATAGGGTAACAGGACTCCCCAGGCACACCTTGGCCCCACTTTCAGTTCCGCACATGGAAGGCTGGAGAAGACGTCCTCCACCAGGATCCACCGGGGAGGACATTATATTTCTTTGAAAGAAATATTTTGACTGAATGATTGGGATGGAGGGTGAGACCCTTAGCTCATGTACAAATGAACAAGGATATGACTGAACAGCACAGGGACAAAGAGACTGGGAAAGGAAGGTGTCTTCTCCTGGGGGAAGGGGAGTCAGGACTAGATAAGAGACATTGGAAGGCTGGGGACCACCGGGCCAAAGGGCCAGAGAGAGACACCCCGGAAGCAGGATGAACAAAGAGAACACGAGAGAAGGAGATCTTTAGGGTTTTTATTGTGGAGAGCATGATGTAACCCCAGGCCTCTGGCCCTCGTACCAGATCTTGAGTGAAGTGTGCAGAGACCACTGCTGCTTATGTGTGAGTGGATGGTTTGGAGAACCCTAGGAGGGGCTGGGTTTTTTGTTTTTGTTTTTGTTTTTTAAGTACTATCTACCATAAGCCAGCCTTTAGTCTATGCCCTTCACACTACTGACGCACTTCATCCTCATGATGATTTTGTGAGGTTAGTCCTATTATTACTGCCCCCACTCACCCATTTTCCAGGTGAGAAAAATGAAGCACAAAGAGAACAAAGAGCCCACACCCAGGCTCACAGTTAGTGGGCGGCAGACCCAGGATCCAGCCCAGGCAGCCTGGCATTAAGCTGGGAAGAAAAGACCCCTAGTCTGGGCCCCACCTTCTAGAGGCCCCTCATTGCTCCTCCTCTGACCAGGCTTCTCCTGCAGGGCAAGGGCCAAGGACATGCCCACCGGAAACCCACACTCCTCCTTCCCCCATACTGCTGGACCATGGCCTGGGTACTCAGTGTGCCAGAATTCCCTCCCCAAGCGGCTCTGGCAGGTAAGACAGGGGTGCCCCTGAGCAAAGGATGCTGGTAAGAATGGACACGGGGTTGGGGCGCCTGGGTGGCTCAGTGGGTTAAAGCCTCTGCCTTCAGCTCAGGTCATGATCCCAGGGTCCTGGGATCGAGCCCTGCATCGGGCTCTCTGCTCAGCAGGGAGCCTGCTTCCTCCTCTCACTGCCTGCCTCTCTGCCTACTTGTGATCTCTGTCTGTCAAATAAATAAATAAAATCTTTAAAAAAAAAAAAAAAAGAATGGACACGGGGAGCTCCACGAGGGTCATTCCCTGCAACACACAATGTGTCAGTCCACTCTGGCTGCCATCACAAGCTACCACACACCGGAGGCTTCAACAATAGAGATTTGCTTCCTCACAGCCCTGGAGGCTGGCAGTCCAAGGTCAGGGTGCCGGCGGGGGCCCTCTTCCTGGCTTGCTCATGGCTGACTTCTCCCTGCCCGCTCACATTTGCCTCAGTGCCTCATTGAGGAAGACAGACATCAGGCTCTCCAGTGTCAGAATGGCCCTCCTAGAAGGGCCCTCATCCTATCAGATCAGGACCCTACCAACCTTAGTCCCTTCCACAAAGGTCCTATCTGCAAATACAGCCATACTGGGGTTTAGGGCTTCAATGTATGAATTGGGAGTGGAGGGGGGAGGTGGTAGGGAATGGGGACAAAACATTCAGTCCATCATGCTTACCAGGAAAAACGTGGGACTCTACGGGGGTGGATGATTCAGGCTCAACACCCAGAAGCTGGTGCATGTTGCTCAGGGTCTCATTTGGGGGAACAGGATCTGCACATGAACCAAGGGAGCGGACTCTGGAGCCTGAGAGCAGAACATCCCTGTAGGGACCACGGATACAGAAGAGTAAGGGTCTCCCCTCAGTAGAGCTGCGCAGAGCTGCTGTTCAACAGCGCCACCTTGTGGTGCAGATGGCAAGAGCAATAGGTCCCTCTGCATCTGGTATTTCAAAAGCAGAACGAAGGCAGGCCCTGGGGTTTTTGAAAAAATCAAAAGCAAGACATTAGGCTTTGTAACAAAAGAGTTTGAAGGGGGGAGGTATTCAAGTGATTAATTAGAAAAAAAATAGGACCAGTTCCGTACCTTAAGCTCTTAGGATGGGACCTATCAGTTCCACAAGCTATGAATACATCTGCTTAGCTGATAGGCAACTTCATATTAAAGTGTTTTTTAGCCTTTCAGACTGGCTACTCTTTTAGTCTAGTCCCAGCACATAAGGGCAAAGGCCCCCCTAAATATCCACAGAGCACAGGGTGAGACTGTAGCAGTTCACTCAGAAAATGCTTTTTAAAAGCGAAAACCTGAGGCAGAGCCATTGTTTAGGGTCCGTGATAAATGACCATGTTCAGATTTGTGGGAAGATTGGGATCTCTTAAAACCATACCAATAATCTGTTGAAATGTATGCTTTTCAAAAAAGTGATGGTTTGTAACAACGAGATACCAGCACACACCTGTTAGAATGACCAAAATCTAAAATACCGACACCAGTTGCTGGCAAGCATGCGGAGCAACAGAAGCGCTGCCTCCCTGCCGGCGGGAATGCAAAAGGATACCGCCGCTTTGGAAGACAGTCGGGCTGCTTCTTACAAAACGAAACATAATCTTACTGTACAATCCAGCAACAGCACTCCCTAGGTATTCACCCAAAGGCCTTGAAAACTTACATCCACGCAAAAACCTACGTGTAGATGTTTATAGCAACTTTATTCATAATTGCCAAAACTTGGAAGCAACCAGGACATCCTTCAGTTGGGGCATGAATAAATAAACCGGGGTCATCCAGACACATTCAGGGCTATAAATAAGTGAGCTATCAAGCCACGGAAAGACATGGAGGGACCTTAAAGGCAGATTACTGCATGAAAGAAACCAGTCTGGAAAGGCCACACACCATAGGATTCTGACTATATGATGTTCTGGAAAAGGCAAAACCATGGAGACAGTAAAAAGATCAGTGGTTGCCAGGGTTGGGGGTGGGGAGATGAGTAGGTGGAGGACAGAGGACTTTTAGGGCAGGGAAAAGACTGTGTGATATGACAGTGGTGGATATATGTCATTACACTTTTGTCCAAACCCATAGACTGCACAAAACCAAGGGTGAACCCTGAGGTAAACCACAGACTTTGAATGTCTATGATGTCTAGGTCTGTCCTTGGTCATGATGTCCCACTCCGATGAGTGACACTGACAGTGGAGAGAGGCTGTGTGTGAGGGAGGTCAGAGGATATGTGGTAAATCTCTGTACCTACCTCTCAGTTTTGTTGTGGACCTAAAACTGCTGTAAAAAAAAAAACAAGTTCTTATTCTCTTACACCATACACAAAGATAAATGCAAAATGGATGAAAGACCCCAATGTGAGACAGGAATCCATCAGAATCCTAGAGGAGAACATAGGCAATAACTTCTTTGACATCAACCACAGCAACTTCTTTCAAGACACATCTCCAAAGGCAAAGAAAACAAAAGCGAAAATGAACTTTTGGGACTTCATCAAGATAAAAAGCTTCTGCACAGCAAAGGAAACAGTCAACAAAATACAGAGGCAATCCACAGAATGGGAGAAGATATTTGCAAATGACACTACAGACAAGAGGCTGATAGCCAAGATCTATAAAGAATTTATCAAACTCAACACCCAAAAAACAGATAATCAAGTCAGAAAATGGGCAGAAGACATGAGCAGACACTTCTCCAAAGAAGACATACAAATGGCTAACAGACACATGAAAATATGTTCATCATCATTAGCCATCAGGGAGATTCAAATCAAAACCACATTGAGATACCACTTTACACCAGTTAGAATGGCCAAAATTAACAAGGCAAGAAAAATCAAATGTTGGAGAGGATGCGGAAAAAGGGGAAACCTCTTACATTGTTGGTGGGAATGCAAGTTGGTGCAACCACTTTGGAAAACAGTATGGAGATTCCTCAAAAAATCAAAAATAGAGCTACCCTATGATTCTGCAATTGGTATTTACCCCAGAGATACAGATGAAGGGAAAAGAAGGGCCATATGGACCTCAATGTGCATAGCAGCAATGGCCACAATTGCCAAACTGTGGAAAGAGCCAAGATGCCCTTCAACAGACAAATGGATAAAGAAGATGTGGTCCATATACACTATGGAGTATATTATGCCTCCATCAGAAAGGATGAATACCCAACTTTTGCATCAACATGGATGGGACTGGAGGAGATTATGCTGAGTGAAATAAGTCAACAGAGAGAGTCAATTATCATATGGTTTCACTTACTTGTGGAGCATAAGGAATAGCATGAAGGACATGGGGAGAAAGAAAGGAAAAGTGAAGGGGGCTGGAATCAGAGGGGGAGAAGAACCATGAGAGACTGTGGATTCTGAGAAATAAACTGAGGGTTTTAGAGGGGAGAGGGGTTGGGGGATGGATTGGCCCGGTGACGGGTATTAAGGATGGCACAGATTGCATGGAGCCCTGGGTGTTATACTCAAACAATGAATCATGGAACACTACATCAAAAACTAACGACATACTGTATGGTGACTAACATAACACACACCAAAAAAAATTAAGGTATGTTTTTTAAGGAGTAGAAACGTGAAATCATTGAGTTTTTTAAGAATCAAGAGCTGGGACTCTGTGTCAGAAGAGGAAATGTATTCTTTACCAGTCACTCACTTTATTTTGTGCAATCCACTGTTTCCCAGACATCGCGCAGACATCGTGTCCTGTCTGTCATCCCCTCTCGCAATGACAGAAACGGAAGGGCAGAGAGGTGCTAGGGAATCGTCCAGGGTCAGAGAGTGAGGAACGGTAGCTGCAGGATTCTAGCCTGGTCTTGCCACTGCTCTGCTGCTTGCTCTGTAAGAGGAGGTGAAGCGTGCAGCAGGTGTTGGGGAAGGTCTGAAAGCCCGCACCCCGCATGTCAGAGTCTGCAGGCAGCTCTAGAACAGAACCACCAAGACTTTGTACGATGTCCCCCGCAGCCCCCGAGCTGACACGTGGGCGCAGCTCACGGCCCGAACAGGCAGCACTAAGGAAGCATTCCATGACTGTCACAGATGGAAACCTCAATCTCTCCCTCTGGAAATAAACCTCAGCCCTTAGGTGACACCAAATCCACCAGCAGGGACTCTATGACCTTGGCCAGGCTCTCACTGAACTCACTGAGACATTCACAGCATCATCAAAAGGACAGACACTTAGGTGCCTGTAAAGCTTCCTGGGGATGGGGGAGAGACAAACTTTGGCAGTGGTGGCGTTTCATTAGACGGCTGGCCCTCTACAGTAAAAATAACCTTTTGCAGCCAGATCTTGTTTTTTCCAAATTACATTTGCCTTTCATTAAACAGTCCAATCCAGAAGAGTCTTCCCTTTGATCACGGAGTGGAAAAATTCTTGGTGGCTTTCTCCCAGAACTGGGACCCACCCACTCATGAGTCCCAAGGGCCCCGTATGCCCTGATCAGGTGATTCCGCTGCCTTCACTGGACCGCACATCATCTCAGGAGGTCTAGGCACGCAGCTCAGTGCTGGCCACTCACTCAAAGAGGGGAGAGAGGAGGAGAAACACTCTTGAGACCGATTATTTTGTGGCAGTTTTATAACTGACCTTTTTTGCTATTTTAAATGATCTGCTCAGAGCAAAAGAAAGAAAACTTTTCCATTATTGCTTGGGAAACTTGTGAATGTGTTATGTCAAGATTCCCAGGCATGTCATCAGCAGGAATGGTACAGTGAAGACAGCCTGGGGCACCAGAGTTGGGAACATAGCTCCCCTCTTCCACTAGGTTTGTGAGAAAGGGAGAAGCCAGGCAACTCTCGTTCCTCTCTCCCTTCTCTCTGAGGGGCACCAGCTCCCCCTTCTTCCCTGAAGGATAGGAGACCAATTTCAAACCTGGAGACATGTGTTTCCTGCCCCACCTCCCCCTTTGGTTGGTAACAGATTCTAAATAATTCCAGTTTCCTGTTCAGGATTCCAAATTAACTGATGTAGCTACCCAGCCCTCCAGGAGGGAGACCACAACTCCTGGCTCTTTAGAGTGTGGGCTGTACTGATGACTTCCTCCAAAGAGGAGGTATGGGAACAGAGGGAAAGGGTAACCTGACAGAGGAGAAACCCGACAACGTCTACCTTGGCCAGGCAATCAAAGTCAACAACAACGGTGAGAAGTCATGTTGACGGTATGTTCCCCCGACACAATGTGATGTGTGTGGCACGTGACCTCTGTGCTCTTCATCCCCAAACCTACCATCTCATTTTACTCATGAGAAAAATAACAGACACATTCCAGTGCAGGTACATTCTACAAAATCCCTGACCAGTACTCCTTAAACCATCAAGGTCACGAGAAACCAGATGGAAAAGAAAAGTCTGAGAAACTGTCACAGCCAAGAGGAGCCCCAAAAGACACGGTCCCTAACAGCTCTGCGGACTCCTGGGCGGGATCCTGGAACAGGCAAAGGGCATTAGGTAAAAACTAAAGAGATCTGAGTTAATATCAGTTAGTAATAACATGCCAATATTTGTTCATTAATTGTGACAAATATCCCACGCCAATAAAAGATGTTCATAATAGAGTTAGCTGGGTGTGGAATCTGTGAAAACTCTTTGTATTGCCTTTACAGTTTTTCTGCTGATCTAAAACTGACAATTCAGTTTATTTTAAAATATGAATGGTTTTAGCTTTCCCTTTTGTTTTTCTTGTTTGCCTCCCTCCATCACCTTCTTGCCAGCCTCAGCTTCCGGGCTGATCTTACAGTCTCCTTATGGACTTCTGTGCTTATCTGTTTGGCTTCCCCCTTTAGAAATCTCTCTACAAGTTTAGTCCATCAAGCCAGTTGTTGATCCAAAGATGGACACACAGGTATGGCTCTGTCTTCCTCGGGCATTCTTTTTTTTTTTTTTTAAGATAATTATTTATTGAGAGGGAGAGTGCATGTGAGTCAGGGACGGGGGAGGAGAGGCAAAGGGCGCGAGAGAGAAGCAGACTCTGCTGAGCAGGGAGCCCCACATGGGGCTCGATCTTGTGACCCTGAGATCATGACCTGAGTGGAAGTCAACAGTTGGACTTTAACTGACTGAGCCACCCAGGTGCCCCTTTGTCAGGCATTCTTAAGGGAGTTCCCAAGAGTTTGGGGCCAACACCCCATTCAGTGCTTACTGCATAGGGTCCTAGGCTAAGTCAGAGACTTCAGAAGGGGCTGAGATTCTCCTCCACTGGCTCTTACTGGAATCTATGAGTGGTAAATTATTAATAATAATAATGTTTAGGACTTACGTACTGCTAATATCCTGTGGACTGCTTTGAAAGACAGAAGATACAGAAGCCCCAAGACCTACTTATTATAAATCTGCCTAACTTTCCTATTAACATAGAAATGGAATCACACAGTATGAGCATGTTCTCAAAGCTCATGCACGTTGTGTAACATCGATCAGTACCTCCTTTTTAGTGCCGGATAATATTCCACTGTATGGATACACCACATTTTATTTCTGCATACATCAGCAGATGGACTCTTGGGTTAGTCCCAATTTTTCCTATTACGAATAATGCTTCCTTGAACATTTGTGCACTGTACATGTTTTCGTGGGGATACACGTTCCTGTTTCTCTTGGGTATATACCTAGGAGTGGGATTGCTGGATCCTGGGGTAACTCTCAGTTTAACCATTTCAGGAGCTGCCAGACTGTTTTCCAAATCTACTCCCACCAGCAGTCTATCAGGATTCTCATCTCCCCACCTTCTTCCCAAGGCATGTTTTGATCCATCTTTGATCACAGCCATCCTAGTGGGTATGAAGTCACTAGGGCTTTGATTTACATTGTGCTGATGACTAATGACATTGAGCGTCTTTTGATGTGCTTATTGGCCATGTAGATGTCTTCTTTGGAGAGCTGTCTATTCAAAACACTTTGTGCCCATTTTTTAATTGGCTTGTCATTTCGTTATGGAGTTGTAATAGTTCATGTGGGGCATATTTATGTAAGCTATCCCAAATCATTTTGTAATAAGATGGGATCTAAATTAACACATTTAGAAATAAAACTCATACTCTGTTAATAGTCTTTTTTTTTTCCAATTCGTTCAGAAGCCCTGAATTTTGACAATGAATCTTCCTGTGTAGAAATTTTAGGAGCAATAAATAAATAAATAAATAAAAGATCCCTGATGATCTAGCAACTATCAGTCTATTCAATCTATCAAATATTGGCAACAAACATCATTCTTCAAAATGATGCTTTGGAAGAAGGGCAGTATATAAATAGATTTCATCCTGGAAAAAACCCACTAGAATTTTTTAAAATATTATAATAGCAGCAGATTATCATATCATCAAGAAAACTCTAGGTGCTCCAGGTTCAGGAAGTGGCCTGTGACAGGTGGTGAGTGCAAGTTCTTGTTTAAAGTTGTTCTTTGTGTTCCCCCAAAGCAGACCTGTGTCTTACTTCATTTCTAGCCCCAGTGCTGATACTGTGTCTGACATTCAATGAATATTTACTGAATATTGGTCAGCTCTAATGCAGGTGAGCTGTTGGGCTATCTCCTGCTTTAAGATTTACATTTCAACTATGATGAGTGCTGTGAAATGTGTAAACCTGGCGATTCACAGACCTGTACCCCTGGGGATAAAAATACATTATATGTTTATTAAAATAAAAAAATTTAAAAAAATTTACATTTCAATATATTTCAATCTCAAATGATTTTAACTCTGAAAACCTATTGATATTTCTATAACATTTTTAATGGTGGCCAAGTTGACCAGGTATGTGCCACTTCTGGACTGTGGAACTAGTGAATGAGAAAGTAAATTCCCTCCTTGTCAGCTGCACAGGATCCATGCTGGCCTTCCACTCCCCACCCATAGCACTGGAGTTGCATAGCTAGATCCAGGCATCTTCTTCCTTGCCCGGAAGGGTGGCTGGAGAGCTCAGTTCCTGGGACTCTGTATACTTCTCTGCCACCAAGCCTCATCATTGCTCAGTGCAAGGGCTTTCATGATTTAATGCCCTTTATCTTTTTCTAGGGATTTATTGCTGAAGAACAAAATGCCCCCAGAACTCAGGATGTTATTATCATATCACATTCTGTGAATCAGGAATGGAGCAGGACACAAGTGGTGGACTTTTCTGCCCCATGCGGCATCCACTAAGGTCAGTGGTAATCAGCTTAGGTGGGCTGGTCTAGAGCATCCGAGATGGCTTTAGTTATACATCTGGTGATCTTGGAGGCTCGGGACTGGCTGGATGGCTGGGCTCAGTTAAGATCACAAACCAGAGTGCCTAAACGTGGCCTCTCCAGTTTGGGGCAACCAGGGTAGTTGATTTGTTGCAAGGCAGCTCAGAGCTCCCAGGGACCAACTTCCATGAGAGAGGGCATGGAACCACCAATCTCTTAAGGTCCAGGCCCAGAAACTGACAGCGCATCGCTTCTGCTATACTCTCCTGGCCGGTCAGAGGTCCACCCAGAGGTATCAGCCCAGCTCTGGATGGAAGCAATGCCCAAGCATTCGGAACCACCTTTAACCCACTACAGCCCCCAGTTCCCACTCACAATCCCTTTCCACGTGGCCAGCCTTCCTACATGTTTCATGCGTATCCTTGAATTTCAGGGTAGTCTGTTCTGTAGATTATGTCAGTTTGTACGTACATCGCCTCCTGTGCTCTGCCTGATGGGAGCCTCCAGGGATGGCCTTCTCGGTGGCCTCCTACTCCCCTGCCACGAACAGTGCCAAATGAACATCTTCTGGCATATGCCCCGAGGACAGAGTGCCTCTGGCCCACAGGCTGGCCTGGTCAGCAGCAGGAGATCCACGCAGTTAACTTGAACCTGCACAGGTGGGCTAGGCTGCTCTGTGGAGTGGCAGCCCCCTGCCCTCACCGCCTTCTAGAGAAGCAGAGTTCCCACTGCACCTACACTATGGCCAACAGTTGGCATTAGACGACCTCCTAATTTTCACACATCTGATGAGTATACACAGCGAAGCTTCACGTTGAACTTTTCAAGCAAAGCTTTCTCCCTTCTTGGGAAAACATAAGGGAAGGAAAGGAAGTGGCAGCTGGCTTCCCAGGCAACTTGGCTAGAATGTGTCCATCCCATACAGCCAAGGCTGACTGTAGATGGACCACCGGGCCTTGGAGTCACCATGATTCCCCATGTTTCTCTCTCTGCCTTTTCCTGAGACCAGAGACTTTAACTTTAGGGGGAACCATATCGTTCTATTTTCATCTTTAGCTTCCTTTGCTCTCTCTCCTGTTCTCTCCCTCCCTTCCTCCTGCTCTCCCCACAGAAAAGATGTGGACCAAGTCCAAAGCTTTAGAAACATCTGCTGAGACACCAGTTGCCTTTCTCCAGAACCAAGGAACCTCTGACCCCTCCAACTACTGGGTTTCATCTAAGGACCCTGGATCTCTGGCCAGAATACTTGCATTGAACTCAGCAGTGTCCTCTCACTATTAAGATAATTTGTTAGAATCCCTGAAGCTTTGCACAAATAGAAGAAAGAAGGAGATGCTATTTTTTTTTTTTAACACTGGCTTCAGTGGGAGCCAGCTCACCTAGGAGGAGTACAGGGCCACTTTTATTCCTCACCGAGAGACCGCACCTCTATGGAACCACCTGGATGTAGAGGAGAGGCATAGAAAAAGAGAGTTGAATTGTTCTGATTATGAAAGGAACAGCAGTTTGGAATCTGGCCAGCAGCGGCACGCTGACCACTGGAGGAAGCAGGCTTTGCAGGAGTCAACCTAAGGACTTTAGGGCAGAGTAATTTAACTCTGGGAACAACCCCCTTCATTGACTGCAGACCTCCAGGAAACATCTGCTAAACTTGACAGCTGTATACTGATGGTCAGTGAAAACCAACACCAAGTTGACATGGACAGACAGAAAGAAAGCAACAGTCCTAGGGGACAGACAGGAGTGGGACTGAGTTGCTCAGTATGAACAGGAAATCGGAGGCAGGAAGTGACCAATAAGGCATAAGCCCCTATGGTGGGGGGTGAGGGGGATTCGGGGAGAGGCCTCAGGGTGCAGGGAGGGCTGACTGGGGGTCAGGGGTTGGATTGGGGAACATTTGGGAGAGATTTCCAGGCTCTTCCATAATACATGGAATGAGGTTCTTAGGAAGGACGACCCCAGAATTGTGACCTTGGGAATCTGCAAACTTGAAGGCATCTGGGACACACACACACACACACACACACACACACACACACACACACACACGCATGCATGCACACGTGTGTGCATGCACACACACACTCACACACACACCTCTGCAGAACCAGATACCCTAGAGCAGCAGTCCTCAACCTTGGCAGTGTATCTGAATCATCTGGAGGCTTTAAAAACCTTCTGAGCCTACTTTTCCACCAAACCAATCACATCAGACTCTCTGGGGGTAGGACCTAGGCCTCAGGTTTTCAAAACTCCCAGGATTATAATGTTGCCATTAAAAAAAGATGTGCCAGGGCATATTTGTGACTGCACTATTAAATGAAAAAATAGAGGTCATGAATGATTTTGCCCAGCATTACCCAATTTTTGTAAAAATTTTTAAAGCTCAGACATGATAAGATATACCCCCAAAATGTTGACAGTGGTTTTTCTGAGAGGGGAGCTATTATGGAAGTTTTTAACATCTTCTTTTGACTAATCTAAGTTTTCCTAAATCTCTATAAATAAAGTGTTACTTTTATAATGAAAAACATGTATATATAACACATATTTTCTGTCCCCTTAACTGTTTGTGGTCACCAGCTCTAAGATGGCCTTCCTATGAGCCTCACATCCTGGCATCCATGTGCCTGTGTGTTCTACCCTCACACTGAGTCAGAGCTGGCCTGCGGGACCAGTGGAACGCTGCAGAAGGGATGGTGTATGAGGTCCAAGGCTAAATCATAGGACGCTGTGACTTCTGCCTGTTCTCTCAGACCCTGTGCTCTGGTGGAAGCCAACTGCCATGTTGCGAGGTTTCTCAAGCAGCCCCATGGAGAGGAAGTCCCACAGAGAGGAAGCCACCACTCAACCATCTGAGTGAGCCACCTCAGGAGTGGGTCCTCCAGCCCCAATCCAGCCTTCAGATGACGGCCACTCCAGCTGCCCTCTGGACCTCCACCTCATGAGAGCACCAGAGCAGATCGCCCAGCTGAGCAGGTTCACAGAAGCTGTGAAAGTCAGTCAATGTTTGCTGTTGTTTTAAGCTACTAGGTTTGGAGGTAGTCTGTGACACAGCAGCAGATGACCAGGATAAAGTTCGGACCAGGTCTGGGGTCCCATGGGAATGTCAACCTAACCCAGCAGAAGCTGGGAGGCCTGTGAAGGAAGCGTCCCAGAGAGTCTAGACAATGGCATCAGATTGCCAGAAGGGGGATGGTAGTGAGGATTTAAAGGAAAATATACTGAAAACTGAAGAGAGGGGACTTCCGTTGTGGACAGGCAGAAACTTAGCAACCTTGCAGCCCCATGGAGAGTAGCTAACCTACCTAATAAATGGGGTGATCTAGAGAGGGAGGCTCCCAGGGAAGTCCAGGTGTTGGGATCCTCCATTAAGGGTATATGACTCATTACGCACACAGAAGAATCAGGACATGTGGGCCTACCCTTGGCCTCTGGGCAGGTCTCATTTGGCAACTGGCCTCCATGGAATGGACAGTAGGTAGGGGGCTGTGACTCCTGCTGATGCCTAGAAGGGGTCTGAGAGAGCTCGGGAGTCAGACAACGTGGCGTTCGTGTCCCCTCAGAGTCCAGAGCAGATTAGGCCCTCAATATGTTTTGGAGGAAGGGGAGGGAAGGGAAAGGTACCCAAGGGGGGCACTGAATCAGTATTCTAGCCTGCCCAGGGGCCTGCATGGGACATGAGAAGCCCATATGCTTCATGACAAAGCAACACAGACTGGACCTAGGGCATCTTTTGGGGTGCCTGTGCCTCTCAGGGGCAGGGTCCTGGAAAGGTTTTGCATACTGGAGGAATATATGTAGATATTATTCTCCCTAATGACAGAAGCCACTAGCACACATGCTGTCCAGAGGATGGGGATACGGTGGCCTGAACTTTAAAATAATTTACCTTTACTTACTTCTAACGTATATGTGTCCTTTTTTTTTTTTTTTTTTAAATACGTGTCCTTCTATATATCCTGCATCCCTGTACAACCTTCTTAGCTTTGGAGAATTCCTTCCTTCTGGATCTCTGACTCCCCAGAGAAGCCAGAAACTCTGTGCCCCAGAACAGGGGTACACACACGTGACCAGGTTCCGTGGTTAGAGGCCCCAGCAGCCACACGTTAAGAGCCAGCAGCAAGAAGATGAGGCAGCTTCCCATGGAGGCAGCAGAGGACCCAGGATAGTGCCCAGGCTCATTTTGGGGCTCACAGGATCGCTCCCTGGAGCGATCCTGAACTGGCATATCTGGGCTATGTCCCCACCGCAGGGCTTCTCAGCCTGGTCCCTGGGCTGATCAAGAAATGCCAGGAACCCCCCACTACCCTGTAATAAGTTATGTTTCCGCTTAAAGTTGCTATGGGTGGTTTCTGTGGCCTGCAGCCAAGCCCGCCGAGCCTTCCCTACTGGGGAGGATTTAGTACACTGTAAGGTGGCAACCTGGGGTAAATTTTACCCCATCAGACACCGCTGATTCCAAAACTATCCCCGACATCCCATAGGGTAAATAGACCCCCACTTGGGGACAACTTATTTTTTAAAAGTGCTATTTTGATCAACAGGAATGAGCTGGCCCCCCACTTCTGCCCTGTCTCCCACTCAGATCCATCCTTGTGCATGTGCCCAGAGTGATCCTTCTTGCAAATGACCCCACTGTGCCACTGTCCCTGTGACATATGTGCTGAGCATTCCCCCGTGCCGCCCCACCCTGTCCTTCACCCCTCTGCTCTGCCCTGGAGGGGGGCATCAGCAGGCCAGCTGAGGGCAAGAGGAGAGCAGACTCCGGGCAATCCTAACCCAGCTCTGTCCCTTCCAGGTCACACAGGTGGGTCAGCTACAGACTCCTGGCCACAGGGCCACCCTCTCTGGGCCTGACCATTCCTCCCTGCCTGCCTGCTAGGGGTGGCCACACCTTCCCAAAGAGGCAGTCACGTATCACTGGCCTGTCCCAGGTAGGCCCCATCCCTGTTGGTCTTCCAGAACCCCATCTACCCTTTTGAAAACAGCCCCTCTGAGCATGACATCTGGGTCCTGAGAGGCTCTGGCCCAGACAACCACCTTTTGTCCATGTTTTGGTTTCAGGGCAGACCCACCTCCCCCAGGACAAAGCCAGGTTTCCTATAAGTTGGTGCCCCAGGCCCTTCGAGATCTGGCCTCCGCCCTCACTGACTGTGCCAGCCTGTTCTATGCCTCCTGGCCTTTGCTGGTTTCCCGTCGCCCACTCAGGAACACCCCCAGCCCTGTCGCCCTGCCTCATAGTCATCTGCTCTGGGAAGCAGTGCTAGGCCCCCAGATATCCACGGCTGAACCCCCAGAACTCATGCCACCCTATATGGTGGTCTCTGCCCTTGTGGTAAGTTATGGATCTGGAGACTGTTATCCAGGTGGGTGCTATATGTCATCCCAAGCACCCTTAGAGAGGGAGGCAGAGGGACATTCGACCACGGGGGAGCAGGCCATGTCATGACAGAGCGGAGATTGGGGTGAACATGCTTTGAAGATGGAGGAAGGTCAGCCTCTAGCAGCTGGCAAAGGCAAGGAACATTTTCTACTCTTGGTGGTTCCAAAAAGGTCCAGCCCAGCCAACACCCGGGCCTTAGCCAGGGAGACTGATCTCAGACTTCCAGGCTCCAGAACAAAAGGGGAAGAAGGGTACACAGCTTGAAGCCATGAAGTTTGTGGCAACTTATTGCAGCAGGCATAGAACACTAATCCGAGGCCTTTCCCCACCAGAGTCTGCCTTGATGGCCCCATCTGAGCCACACTCACGGGTCCTAACTAATGGCACTGCTCACAGTGTACTAGACCTGCCCGCTCACCTGCTGGCCTTCTCCAGCCGACCCCAGCAGAGCTGTGCCTTTTGGTTTCTGTGTCCCAAGCACCCGCAGAAGGTCCAGAATGTGGTGCAGCATGAATGAAAGGCCAACCGACAGACTGTGAGCCTGGCGTTGTCAATTACCAACTGAGACGCTGCGGGGCAGGGACACTCATGGTCTTCAGGAATCAAACTCGTCCTGTACCTGACTGGACATCAGTGGTCCCTTTTCTACAACGGCTCCAGCAGGACCAAGTCAGGGCTGAGACCCGGATCCCCCAGGGACAAGACTTCTCCGGGAGCAGAGTTTCACGGCCCACGGTTTTGGAGTCCCAGGGAGCATGAAATTGGGGAATAGTGTCTCACAAAGCACGGAGAACAAAGTAAAGGACCTGGGAGATGTGCCCACCAGCCCTTTCTTTTCTGCCCCCCACTCCCCTCTAGGATTCGGGGACTCGAGGGACAGCTCAGCACCCCTAGCATGCTGGGCTGGGGCGGGCAGCCTTCTCTGTGTACTAAGCTCTCTGTGCCCCGGTTGGCATGGAGCGGGGAGACCACAGCTGCTGCAAGGTCTCTGGGTTAAACCCACACAGGTGATCGCGAGTTTCCTCTACCTCCTCTGAGCAAGGAAGACCCCACTTCTGCCATCACACTCAGCAACACAGACCCTGGTCAACACTTCCACCAGGGATGCGCTGCACCCTGCTGGGCTCCCTGATGAGGCCCCCCCGCCGGCCTGCCCACCACACCCACTGGCTACGGATGGCCAGGTGCCTTGGACCCCATCACACCACGAAGCCCTCCACTTAGCTCCCTGTGCGTTTATCCTTCCCCTGTCCCTTCTGCTTGCCTGGGGAGTCTTTGAGGGCAGCCACCAGCAACATCCTCTTGTGTCCCCAGAACCTCGAAAAGGCCCTGGCATGTAAGTTTGCTGAGTGATGAAAACAGAGCAAGGCAGGGAGTGTGGGCACTGGGAAGAAGGAGGGTGTTTGCTAGGGTGGCCTCTCTGATGGCCACTGCTTTACTCAGAATAAAGACCTGGACACCATTGTCTTCTACCCCACAAACTTCCTTCCTCCCCTGTCCTCCTGTCTCCTACTCCTTCTCCTTGTTCACCCACTCCAGCCACACCAGAGTGCTTGCTGTTCTTTGAAATTGCAGGAATGCTCCCTGCCTCAGGGCCTTTGCACTGTCGGTTACCACTGCTCTTCCCCCAGGTGACCTCATGACTCAAGCCCTCACCTCTTCAAAATTTTGTTCAAATGGCATTCTACGAATTGTCCCCATCACCCAATTTTAAATTGCAACCCCTCCAGCACACCCAACCTCCCTTGCCTGCTCACCCGCCCCCTGAAATAGTTATCCTTGACCCTATATCTTATTGTTTATAGTCTTTCTCCATGTGGATGAGAATCATGTAAAAGATGTTTCCTCCGTACCTAGAGTGGTGCCCTGTCACAAAGCGGACCCTCGATAAATACTTGTTGAAGGAATGAATAAATGTACTGAATGAATGAACAATTAGGGGGAAATTCCCCAGAATGATGACAGTTCGCCGAGTCATAGAGGAAGAAGTAGAGCCATGGGAATATCAAAGAGAAGACCATTCCAGGCAGAGAGGACAGCCAGACAAAACCACTGAGGTAGAAGTGTGCTTGTGCATTAAAGCAACAGCAAGGAAGACCATGAGGCTGGAAGAGACCAGGGACGGGAAGGGTGGGAGAGAAATGAGAGAGGTAGGGGAGGAGGCATTGTCTCTGAGATGGGAAGCTCCTGGGCATTCAGAGCATGGATGTGACAATTTGATATTACAATCAAATGTGATCTAATTTGTGTTTTATAAATGCTGTCGTGTCTTCTGTGTAGGAAATAGGCTCTAAGTCAGAGAAGAAGCAGGGAGACTCGTTGGAAAATTTCTGTGATCATCCAGGTGGGGAGACTTGGGGGACAGCCACAGAGGCGGAGAGAAGGGGTTGGAACTGGAAGGAAGAAAGAACTGCTCTGGTATGCTCTTGGATTGGATGTGGAGTATGGGAGAGAAGAGAGGCAAGGGAGACAACTCCAGGTTTCAACCTGGGCAGCCAGAAACACAGAACTACCACCTACTGAGGGGAGGACAGGGATCTGGCTGGCACTGGGGAATCAGGGGTTCCATCTGGGCATCTTAAGCATGAGACACCCATGGGAAATCTAAGAGGAAATGTCAAATCAGCAGTTGCGTATGGGAGCCTAGCATTGACTGGTGATGGCAGGCTAGCTGTGCAAACTTGGGAGCCCCCAGCATTTGGGCACTCTCTACCTTTAGGAGCTGATGCGCTCACCTGCATGGGAGTGCAGGTAGAGAGAGGGTCCAGGACTGAGCCTTGCGCCCTAGTGCTCCGAGTGGAGGGCCTGAGGAGAGACCCAAAAAGAGCGGGGGTGGGGGGAGGGGAAGAACTGGGAGGGAGAAGTGTCTGGGAAGCCAGATGGAGGCTGTCTCAAGGAGGAGGGTGCCGGGGTTGTTCCAAATGCTGCCAAAAGGTGCAGGGAGAGGGGGCAGCATTTGTAATAACCCTGGAGAACAAGGTTTCCCTTCACCTTCTCCTGCTTTCTTAGCAAGGCTGGGAGACCCAGGGTCAGGACAGGATTGGCACTCCAGCCCGGACACCAAAGGCACTTGTCCCATCAGGTTAAGACTTCCTTTTGGTGTAAAATAAGACTAGAAAGTTCTACCTTGGCTGCCTGGGGAAGAGATTGAAAAGAGCTCTCAAGGCATACAAATTAAGCGGGAAATACGATTTCATTGAGGAAAATGAGAGACAGATCTCTTAGAAGGGTAGGCAGCCTACATCTGGCCAAAGGGGAGGGTGAGGAAAACATCAGTACTTTCATATTTTGTAGTAGGGATCAATAAAAAATGTTACAAGCGACATTATTGCAACAATTGGTGAAATCCAAGTAAGGCCTGTAGATGACACAGTCTCGCCTCCATGTTAATGTTCCTAAATGTTCCTAGTTCTCACAACTGGACTGGGGCCATGGCAAAGAACAACCCTGTTCTTAGGAAATACCCATGGAACTACTTATGGGGAAAGGAGTCTCATGCTATGACTTTCTGTCAAATGGCTCAGTTCTTAAAAATAGTATTATGTATTTAGAGAGAGCAAATGACAGAGAAGCAAATGCGGCAAACTATCAACCATCGATGAAGCAGATGATAGGTGTATGGAAAGTCTGTGCCACTCCCGCAACTTTTTAGCAAGCTCAGAATTATTTCAAAATGAAAGTCTTCCAGGGGCGCCTGGGTGGCTCAGTTGGTTAAGTGTCGAACTGGCATCAGATTCTTGATTCTAGCTCAGGTCATGATCTCAGGGCTGTGAGATCGAGCCCCGCATCCAGCTCTGTGCTGGGCATGGAGCCTGCTTAAGATTCTCTCTCTCCCTCTCCCTCTGTACCCCCTACCCCCACCTCTCTCTCCCTCTCTGAAAATAAAAAAAGAAGAGAGGAGAAGTGAGTTGGGGGAAATCGGAGGGGGAGACGAACCATGAGAGACTGTGGACTCTGAGAAACAAGCTGAGGGTTTTGGAGGGGGGTTGGGTGAGCCTGGTGGCAGGTATTAAGGAGGGCACGTATTGCATGGAGCACTGGGTGTGGTGCATAAACAATGAATTCTGGAACACTGAAAAGAAATAAAATAAAATGAAATTTTTTAAAAAGACAGTTTTCTAAAGACCTTAAAAATATTTGTAGTATGTTCTTCCAATCCACTTGAATCTTGTTCAGTGAGAATACACTTATGTGTTACTAGAGTGTTGTGTTTTTAATGATTAAATAGACACAGTAAGTAAAACCCCTTCTGAACTATGAATCTTCAGCTGGTAAATATCAACTACTATGTCACTCTATTTATTTTTAATATGGTTACTATACTTATTATATTATTATTACTGATATTGTTAATATTTCGAGTAGTTCTGGAATTGCAGGGAGGGGGCTGCCTTCCTTCTCCGCGCCCCACCACCACCCGCGTCATTTTCCAATTTTCCAGCTTCCGCACCTGGACCAGGCCCCAGGAAGTTCACGCCTACAACCCTCCGGCTGTCGGCAGTGCCTTTGTCTGACCACGAGAGGGCGCTCGCAACACCTCCTTCTCGGCCGCGTAGCCACCTTAAAGCCTGAAAAGGCTCTGAACCACTGGCCTGCTGGACCGCAGAACCTCAGGACCACAGGCCCTCCGCCTCCGTGGGCTGAAGAGAACCTGCCAGCCCCAGCGCAGTAGTTCTGGGATCTCTGACGTGCAACTCAATTCCCCGCTCCCTTCTTTTTTCCCCTGCACAGCTGGCTGGCTGTCGGCTCCAGGCTGACACTGAAAATGCATAAAATGCAGTAATTAATTCGGGAGACTCATCTGGGGAAATACAGCTAAATCAACCAATGCAGACTCCCTTCTGCAGGACATTGATGAGGGCTACACAGGAGTGGCAATGGAGCAGACCCTGGTTGCAGATCAACAGCCTTCGTGGTGTCTGAAAACCTGAGTTGGGGGGTCAGTTTTAAAATTGGGAGATTTCACATAAAATCCAGATTTCTGTTTTTGTTTATAAAATGGAGCAAAAGGAGCCCACATCATCACATGGTAACCTCTCTGGGGTGGTCTCCCCCTTTGGACTGGGCATACACCCCAGCTCACCACAGTCCTCACCAAGCCCCATTGCCTCACCTTGGGACCACCTCACTGCCTGTCAGCTGTCATGCCTGCTATGTCACCTGCCTGGTGATATCTGGATATGCCACCCAACCCAAAGGAAAGCCTAGACTAGTCAGATACCCTGAGAACAGACCAGTTCCCAACAGGCACATTTTCTGGTCAACCACTATTGAAGAAAAACCCTTGAGGTTGCAAGGATTTCAGGGAATAGATTTTTAAAAAATCATATAATATGTTGCCATGCCTCTGTGTCATCATTACAACCACTGGGAAAACACAGAAGCCGATTCTGGAGTTCAGGCCTGGATGACCTTGAACAGTCAATCTTTCCGTGCCTTAGTTTCCTTGCCTATAAAATGGGGATATTTATAGCCTCATAGAATACTTTGGGAATGAGGGAGACAACCCATGTCAAAGCATTTAGCCAGGGCCTGGCACATACTGTAAGTCAAATAAGTGTTAGCACTGGTTATTATTAATCATTACACAGGGTAGCTGAACTCTTGGAAAAAGGAGGCCAATGGTTCTCAAATTTGAGGGCACATCAAGGTCACCTGGAGGTCACATTGCACACAGATGGCTGGGCCCCAACCGCATAGTTTCTGATTCAGTGGGTCTGGACTGGGACCTGAGAATGTGCATGTTTTAGCAAGTTCACATGTGCTCACTGATCTGCCAAGCACACTTTGAAACTGTCCCTGTGCACAGTTAAAGGCCAACTTTAACTAATGTGCCTACACATTGGCCTGCTTCTCTTTGAAAGAGTCATGGTAAGTATTAAAAGTATTAACATATATAAAATACTTCAAGAAGTGCCTAACAAATAATGCTCAATAAGTAAGAATTGTTAATAATTAAATAGAGAATTACCAGGGAAATCTAAAACTAAAGAGAAGGACATAGGGAGAAGAGGACCCAGGGCATATGGGCTAGGGGCTTCCCTTTTAATCCCCTCAAAGCCTATGAAGGGACATGTAAGGAAGACAGTTCCTGGAAATGAAGGGTCATACACCAGGCTGCCCGATATGAGGTAGAGACCACTGCCAGACCCAGGTCTGTCTGTCTCCACAGGGCCTGGGTTCTTCCCAGTTCCCCATGCCCCTCTGAGCTGTAGCTAATCCAAGTTTCACCACTGATCTACCAGTGGCTCTGTCCTGAGTACCTACAAAGGGCCTGCACACTCTAAGATCCAAGATTAGAACTCACAGTATAGGATACAGAGTAGGAAGCTCGGGCTCACGGGTGCTAGGAGGAGGAGGAAAGGAAGGTACGCAGAAGGAAATGCAATTGGGTAGGGGGGCTACGCAGTGCAGTTGGCCCTGGTTTGGGCAGGCCACCCAAGGGAGGCATGCCTAGCCATGTCTAACCCTGCCCTTTATCTCCAGATTCATGAAGGGCAGAGGCTCAAGGGACAAACAGCCCCTAATCATCTCCAAATCCTATTGGACCCAGAATTTTAGATGGGGCGGATCCTAGACCCCCAAAAGGCTTAAGCCCATTTCCAGGATTGTAGGGCTGGGAAGTGTCCCAGTTTGTACAGCCCCTTAGGCTAAGGCATGGCCAAGGATGGCTGCTCACAGGAAGCAAGGACAGCACACAGTGTGCCTGGAGGCCCCTGTGGTGTGTGAGGCAGCTGGGATGGAAAGAGAAGGTGGCTGCCATTGTGGGCAGCTGACTCTCCATTGGGGCCACACTCTAGCTGGAGCTCTAAGACATCCAAAGACTCTGAGTGTGAAGCTGACCTTCCAGAAAGTTATGAAAGCACATTTCTCAAGAGAAGACCTTACAGCATATTGTACTTAATGGCTTGTTTGCTTGATTAGAACTCTTCACTGTTGAGATAAATGATATGGGGACCTACCTTTGTACCTCTGCCTGGGACCCACATTTTCAGGGACAGACCTGCCCACCAGCACCTAGAACACTTCTGGTGTATACAGAAGATGCTCAAAAGATATTGGGGGAACAATGAACCATGAGGCTGGGGTTAGGGGCAATGGTAGGGTTAGGGGCCAATGGCTACGAAGTGAGGGATTTCTTACACCTGCCCAGTAGTGGGGCTGGATTCCTACTCAAATGCCTGTGGCACAGGGATGGTAAGATTGTCCTCATGCTCAGCCATCAGAAGAGGCCAACTGATAGACTTTCCCAGGGCTCCAGATTGTCTCAGCATCACAAAGGAAAGGTTATGTTTCATATCCCACTACTGAGCGAACATAGTTCTGCATTGGTTAAACTTAGAGAGTTATTTGTGTGATGGAGCTATTGCCCTGGGTCTGAGGGTCCTGGATGTCTTGGGAAAGGGCTCAGGAAGGACTCTGGGAAGCTGGATACCTGGGGCATCTGTGTGGGAGGACTTGGACACAGGCACACCGGTCACATGGCGCCGAGCTGGCATTCACACTGGACCTGCATTGCCAAGGAACAGAGAGCCCCCTGGAAAGGTGCATCTGAGGCCACTTGCCACTCTCATCTGACTGGCTCCTCTTTCTCTTCCAGTGTCCAGACTCAACAGCCTAACCTTCTGCCCTCTATCCTCTGCCCTCTGCCAGGTTGCTTTGCGGGCCCAGAGCTCTTGTTGCTAACTGCATTCCCTTGTGTCATTTTAAATCACTGGGTACAAAACTACTGATTTCTAAGAGGCTCCATTTCCTTCCAATATGCTCTACAAAACGCTTGCTACGGGTATGACTACCATTAAGGCGTCTCTGTTGCTGTATGGCCTTACCGCGGCCACGCTTCCTGTGATATCCTGGAAATTACTCCAAATTTGCATTAGGCAAGGTCAAGGACACTCCTTTAAAGGGAAACAATGAGATAGAGTACCCCTTTACCCCTCCCCTTCCATCCTCCTTTCTGGAATACATAAGAGAGAGCTGGAGCTCCAACAGCCTCCTTGGGCCATGAGGCAAAATAAGCATGAAAGCAAAGGATAAGGCTGGTGAAGCAGAAATAGTGATGGAACCCGGCAACCCAGTGGCCATGAAACAACCACACCAGCCCTGGACTAACTACTTGTAGAGCTGTTTTAAATGAGAGAAGAGTCAGCATTATTTTGTATAAACTACTGCTCTTCTGGGCATGGTGCTTTCATAGCAGCTGAACTTAATCTTAACCGAGAGACCATCTCTCCCTGGGCTGACCTCTGGCTAAGATGCCTCTTCCTCTCTCAGTCTGTGGAGAACAGACACCCAGTGAACTGCCTCAGCCCGCTTTGCGGGCCAGAATTCTGTTTCTTGAATTCTTGTTCAACTTCAGGTGGCTTGTACATCTGTTTATAAGACAGAAGTGTATGCTGCGTGAGTGTCTCTTGGATAAAAATGTCTTTCAGAGGACCTCCCCCTGCTTCCCTTCGGTTCTCTTCTGGACAGTACTGAGGCTGCACTGACCTTCAGCCATTATATAAATGCACACTTGTACTGGCTGGTACATCTTAAACACCACCACGCAGGTTGTAAACAGCTGCTTCGAGTCCCATTAGTGTGCTCCAGTCTCTCCCTGGTTGCTCCCTTATAACCCTCAGACTCACATCACCCAGCAGCTAAAGGCTTAACCCTCGGGGAGGTGAGGGTCTAAGCCTTGGCTCTAACTCACTTGCCTCATGTTTGTTCAGACCAGTGATGCCCACAAGGCACCTCTACAACCTAGTGTGCATAGGAGGTACCACGCACGCCTCCATCTACCACCCTGGCATGGGGAAGGGAGGGACCCTGGCCTGGGTCCTGGCTTGGGCCCGCGAGCATCCAGAGCCATGTTCCTTCCCACCCGGTCACTGGTGGTGTGCTGCCTCGGATACTCCCACCTGTGACCAGTGAACTCATGGCTTGTTCTTTGGGCTCAGAAATATCCCAGGAAGTACTGGCCATTCCCCTCACCGATTTGGTCCCCTAGATAACCAGTGGATGCAGACCCCAGAGACTCTCACTGTACTTACTCTGTACTGGGCCCACTAATCTGGCGGACCACCACCTCCAGTGCCTGACCCTCAGCATCCAAGCCCTGTAGGCACACTGGGCATGGCCACCAGCGCGCCCCCAAGTGGCACCCCTGCTACTTCAGACCGCATAGCCCAATATATGGGACTGCAACCCAGGTTGCGTTAGAGCAATGCCCTCCAAGCTCCACCCCGTCCTTGCTTCTGGTGTTCTTCTATAGACTCCTCCTCCCATCTCCTCCCGGGTATGAGCCAGTAAGCCCCTCAGTCCCTGTGACTTGCCCACATTGAGAATTCACCCATTTCTTTGTGTTACCCCTTCTGTTTGGGCCAGTGGTTCTCACAGGGGGATCTTAGGGCACATTTTGGAAATCCGTGCAACGTTTTGAGCCGTTCCGATGATTGGCAGGGAGCCAGTGGCACTTTGTGGGCTTTAATTTTTTCCAGTCTTTTTTTTTTTAATTTTATTTATTTATTTGACAGACAGAGATCGCAAGTAGGCAGAGAAGCAGGCAGAGAGAGAGGAGGAAGCAGGCTCCCTGCTGAGCAGAGAGCCTGATGCGGGGCTCGATCCCAGGACGCTAGGATCAAGACCTGAGCCAAAGGCAGAGGCTTTAACCCACTGAGCCACCTAGGTGCCCCTAATTTTTTCCAGTCTTTACTGTACACTGATTGAGCTATAGCATGTGTGTAGAAGACCACGCCTTCTATACCCATATAAGTGTCACATATATGCATATAAGTGTCCCTTCAATGCATGTGCACAAAGTGAGCACATCCCTGGAACCGGCAGCCAGACCCAAATCAGAAGACCATCAGAACCCTCAAAGCTCCCGCAGACCCCCTGCAGCCACAGATAAGCACCACCCTGACTTCTAACACTAGGAGTCTGCTCTCCCCTCTTTTTTTTGAACCTCCTGGCAATGGCTTCATGCCATCTGCCATGTGTATTCGTTCGTGTCTGGTGTCTTCCACTCACCATCACGTGTGTGAGATCCCTCCATGTGGCTGTGTATAGTTCTTGATGAGCACATGAGCTGATTCCAGTTTGGAGCTTGTAGGAATACTGCTGCCTCGAACATTCCCGCACATGCTTCTTAATTCGCTGATGTACCCACTTCGGCTGGGCAGACACCTAGGGGGGAACAGCTGCATCACGGGACAGGCATTTCATAGCCTTGGTACCTACTGCCAATGAGTTTCCCCAAATTGGTGTGGCAACTGCCATTCCCACCCACAGAATAGGGGAGTTCCCTGTTGCCCCACTTTTTTGCCAACACTTATAGCATCTGTCTCATGGTAGACACTCTGGAGGGCATACTGTGTTAGGGCACTGTGGTCACTGACCATTTGGGTATCCTTTTCTGTGAACTGCCCACTCAACTCTTCTGCCTTGTTTCCTGTCAGGTTGTTTGCCTTTGCTTTTATTAATCTGTAGCTCCTTATACATCCTGTATGTGACTTCTCCCATGAATAGGTGATTACAAATAGCTTCTCTCATTCTTGTCTTTCCATGTTCCTAAAAGTGTCACTTGATGAAACAGAATCCCAAGATAGTAAAATTCACCAAATTTTCCTTTAGGGTTAATAATTTTTGGTTCCAAGTCATCTTTGCCTACCCCTTTGTTTCCTTCTAGAAGTTTTCTAGTTTTACCTATCATATTTCGATTTCTAATCCCACACACCTTTTGAATGATCCATCAGACATCTGTGTAGCTGAAAAACCTGTTTATAACGATTGGACTGGGAACCTAAGCTTCACACATAAACACAAAATAGGGGGGGTTGCACAGTTTAATATACATGGAGATTCCCAGAATGTAACTCCTGTGTAAATTTAGAGAAGATTTTATTTTGTTTTATTTGGAACGCTACCAACGTTTGAATCATTTCAGAAAAAAATCTGTCACAGACAGCAACGCGGCTCGAGGTACATGAGTAACCTGTATAACCCACCTGTGTCTGTCTACATTTCTAGATGATTCTATGTTTTAAGCAGACTTATATATATACTTAGTTGACTCTTAATTCAGGCTATTAACTATGAAGGAAGTTTCAACGATCTTCA
The DNA here is from genome assembly GCF_963455335.1 of Martes martes. NCBI lineage: Eukaryota > Metazoa > Chordata > Mammalia > Carnivora > Mustelidae > Martes > Martes martes. The sequence continues at coordinate 104,059,644 of NC_137892.1, forward strand.
TTTGATTATTGTTTGCTTCTCTTAAATCTAAACTTAGGCATTATAGTTTGGAGCAGGTGTTTGACTGCTTCAAACACATCTCCCAGGGTGACCATGCCCGTGTGGCTAGGCACTGATGCCCATGTTATTTTATCATAAATTATGTTTTTCCCTCTTTTCTATTACAATTAGGGCAAATATTAATTTAGGGAAAAGAATGATGTGTCCAGATATATTTCAATTAATTTCAGGATGATCAAGGGGATTGACAAAGTATTTCCCACAAGAAGGAGCCACTAGGTCTTGTAGGGTAAGAGCCAGCATGATGGGTCTGCCCCATGGGCCTCACATTTCAAACCAAATAGGCATGCTAAAGTGTTCTCCTATCCACAGGAGTCGTTTTCTCCTAAAATGGAATTCCTCTTAAGCCAGCCAATTTTCAGGTAACAATAATGTTTTTCTCCTCACGTTTATGAAGTAAAAGGTCCCATACCAACCCCAGAAGAAACGACATGGGAGTGGCCCTCCTGCTCAAAGCCACCTCACCTCCTTCCACCATCTGCCTGCCTGAGATCACATAGAGGCCAGCTCTGGTACTTCACTGGCTTTAGTAGAGGTCTGGGTCAGGTAGAGACATCTGAGTTTAAGACCCAGCTCTGTCCCAGATAAGCTGTGTTGCTCTGGCCAGTGTGTTAACCCTCTGTGAGCCCAGAGCAGAATTTTACAAAATGAGTAAGAGGAAACTTACTTGGCACATTGATGAAAGCAAAAGGTAAGAACGGCTGATGTTTGCTGAGGGCTTCCTGTAAGCCCACCTCTGTGCTAAATGCCTCACGAGGATAACCATCTACTCCCACAATCCCGCCATAAGGATGAGGGCTATGATGACCGCCATTCTACAGATGAGAAGAGAGGAGCACAGAGAGAGTATGGAAGTTGTCCTCGGGCACACACTTGGAAAATGACGAAGCTGAGAATAAAACCCGGGCAGTCTGACTGGTTCTCGCTAAATGGTAATTCAAAGGGAGAAAAGTGTCCAACACAAAGAAGGTGTTCAAAAACTGGCAATTCTTGGCCCACTGGTTGTATAGTTCTACGCTTGAACTCATCATTACCTTCTTTCTTTCCACTCCCAAGAGGACTGCCTACCTGTCTTTGGTTTAACTCCATTTAATACATGTCATAGTGGTTTTTAAATAAATTGATTTCTAATAGTGCTACTGCCTCAATTTGGCAGCATTTGCCAATAGAACACTAAGAAAAGTGATGTTAATTGACCTGCAAACGATATAAGGAAGTCTGTGTTTGCGCTGGAATTCATGCTGCTATTTGCCCAAAAAAAACCAATCCCATAAGCAACAAAAAGCGCTCTATGTCAAAAATATTTCCAAGCCTCAGGCCTGTAAACACTTGACGCAAGGAAGTACCACTACCTTCTGGGTGCTGGTTGTAACAGGATTTGACCTGTGTGCTTCTAGATCCTTCAGAATGTGCTCTGACACAGACCGAGGTTGGGTACTGGTAAATAAAGTGGCTTCCAGCACAAAATAGACTCCACTTCCCAGCAGGTGTGGTTGCGGCACTCTTCGTTTCTGAAAACGGTTTTGTGAGCTTGGAGAATTTGAGGGAGCTTTCCTGTAGGGCCAAGTCCCGGCAGCTGGCCAGCCCTGTGAAGTTGTGCATCATTAGCAAAAAGCAGGAACCCGGGGCTTTAGAGACAAGTTTTAGGGAGGCCTTGTCCATCAAAGGAGGAGGTTTGACTAAGAGAAACCCGAAAGCCTCCCCAGGCCTAGAGTTGAGGATTTAACATGTGCTCCTGGATTTTGGATCGGGTGCTCCCAGATCATGTTGTGAACGAGTCAGGACTCATTTCCTTTCTAGCTGTGTAACTTAGGCCCATCGCTGTACCTCTCTGAACCTCAGGGTCCTCCTTAAGCAAAATCAAGAATAAATAATATTGACCTCACTGGGTTGTTCTAGAGATCACATTTGCAAAGACTAAACATAAAATAGATGTTCAAAAATGTGAGTTTCCTGCCCTCACACATGTACTCATTTTCTCTTACGACCACGTCCCCTGTTCAAGGCACCAGACCTCCCTGTACGGTCAGTTCACTTTACCCATGCCCCACGCAACCCTCCTGTCTTTCCCCTGGAGTCTAGACTCTCAACTCTTCTGCCAGAACTACATCTACAACGAGACCAACTGCCTGATAAATTGATACAATCTCTCCAGTCACCTTCCTGAAATGCTCACATGAAGATTTCGAATGTTAGAATTCCAGTGCATAGAACAGAGAGGAATCAGTGATTTAAACATGGCAACATTTGATGACAAATTTCATTCCTTGATGGTGCCAGGGAAAAGAAGCATCTGGAATGTTTTCTCTTTTCAGTGTGGATTATGCATGTGAGTAGCGGGTCCCTCCACATGACTTATGGGGTTCCGTGATCTGTCTCTGTTTCCTCTTGGCAAAAGAGCCCACTTCATCAGGGAAAGGCTTGGAGATGGGCTTCTTGTTTGCTTTCTCTAGTCGGCCACCCCAAATTCTTGGAAGTGGGTGGAGCGTAAATTAAAAGTTGGTAAATAAAATTCTTTCTTTGGTCTAGTATGGACAGGCCTTGGTCTCTTCAGGCTACTTCGTGGCTCCCAAACTGTAATTACTGGTTGCTTTTTAAAGGGTCCCTCTGAACTGAGAGTCTTCAGTTGTTCTAAATTCACTTGGGATCCTTCTGGACCCAGGAATTAAAGTTGACTCTTCATTCCTGTAAGTCGGAGACTGTCTCGTCTAAGGAAATATTCAGGGCTTCGGGCATGTTGTGTGGTGAGATGGGCCAATTAAAGCCATAGCCCAGCATCCTCCAAAGGGGGTCTGTTCCTTGGGAAGCAAGAAGCTTCCTTGTGAGTCTGATCTCCAGCCAGGAGGACCCTTGCCTCCTCTAGCCCTGATCCCTGGGGTCCTGGAGTAATGGAAAGTAAATAGAGACTACTGGGCTGGAAGAACCATAGAAGGGTTTTTTTTGGTTTTGGTTTTTGTTTTTTTAAAGATTTTATTTATTTATTTGACAGACAGAGATCACAAGTAGGCAGAGAGGCAGGCAGAGAGGCAGGCAGAGAGAGAGCGGGAAGCAGGATCCCTGCTGAGCAGAGAGCCCGGTACGGGGCTCAATCCTAGGACCCTGGGATCATGACCTGAGCCGAAGGCAGAGGCTTTAATCCACTGAGCCACCCAGGTGCCCCAAGAACCATAGAAGGTTTTACCGGCCACAGAGTCTCCTTAACATCACGGGATTTGGGTAACGCTCTGAACCATTCCTGGCTTCTGAAAGGGAGGGAGGCCATTTCTGAAGATCCTATAAGCTCTACATATCCCAGAGGGCTACCATGCTCCCTTCCACCAGTCCCACCTCCCTCCCAACACAGCACTATACAGTGGCCTGAGGATGGGGTGGGGTCCTTTGCCTTTCACTATCAGTGGTGACAGTAACAGATGACCTGGACTGAATACTTTCTATGCATTGTTTCATTTCAGCCTCCCAATGACCCTACGAAGGAGGTATCACTATCATCCCCATTTTACAGAAGAGAGGATTGAAGACAAGAGGGCAAGTAAGTTCCTCAGGGTGAGTACGTGACAGAGATTCAAACCTAGCTCTGACTGGCCCCACAGGCCCTGCTTTTAACACCTGCACGAATCTGTTGCCTGCCTTCCCCTGAGCCTTCACTACTCCATGCAGACCTCATCAGAGCCCTGCCGCCCACACCAAACCCCGAAGATCGAAATGCATCCGAGCACAGCGGATGGAAGGACAAGCTCGGACTGGACAGCCCGGGTCTGAATCCAGCTCCAACATTTACTCTCAGTGTGGCCATGGGCAAGTTACTTGAACTCTCTATACCTTTGTTCTCCCTTCTACCCACAAACAATAATCCCTCAGCCGACTGCGGCTGGGATGGGATGAACCCTACGGGTGAAACACACACAGGGGGCGCTCGGCACACGAGGAGAGCTCCGGAAGCCCTGGCGTTTCTGTCCCTTCTACCGTCTCTCAAGGGCCTACTCAGCGTCTCCACCTCGACATCTAACAGGCAATTTGGCAAAGCTGAAGCCGAACTCCTGGTCTTCCCTCCTAGGGCTCCTCTCCCCCTACTCTTGCCCACCCTAACAGTGGGCAACTTTGTCCTTCTGGAAGCTGAAGTCAAAAATTTCGGAGTCATCCTGGGCTCCTCTCTTCCCTGTGTCCCTCACATTTAACTCGCCTTCAGATCCTCTGAGTTTTACCTTTAAAATATACCCAGCAGCTTGTCCTACACCACCCCCTCTCCTGCTACCTGGTCCAGGTCAACACCGTCTTTCCCCTACGTGCACCCAGCAGTCTCCTCATTGAGCCCTCTGCTTCTGCTCTCGCCCATGACTGTCTTCTCCTGCTGTAGCCAGAACCCCAGGATGCAACACGTATCTCTAATCCAGACCCCCTCGGCTTCCGCCTTACCCAGAGAAAATGTCAATGCCTGATCATGGGCCCACTGGGCCACGCCCTTACCGCAATGCCCCCCACTCTTCCTCTCCAGCCTCACTGATCTCCTGCTTTCCCTCCTGGAGCCCCTGGCCCTGTTGTTATCTTTCCTGAAAACTCTCCCTCCCCCCAGATACCTGCATGCTTTATTTCTTCACTCCTCTGCTCTCTGTTCACACACCACCTCATCAAAGCAGGTTTTCCTGACCATTCCAAATAAAACAAGTCCCCAAGCTGCCTTGTGACGGCCTGTGTCAGAAAACAAACCACCAAACCTCCCTCCCTCACCTTAACCCCGTTCTCCTTATTTCCTCTCAGTATCAGCTTCTGGAACAAGCTGTCCTCAGAACAGGTGCAGGAAAGGTAGAAAGAAGGGGCAAAGTACTCGGGGAAAGTATCTGATAGAAATATAATTCCTGGGGCGCCTGGGTGGCTCAGTGGGTTAAGCCGCTGCCTTCGGCTCAGGTCATGATCTCAGGGTCCTGGGATCGAGTCCCACGTCGGGCTCTCTGCTCAGCGGGGAGCCTGCTTCCCTCTCTCTCTGTCTGCCTCTCTGCCTACTTGTGATCTCTGTCAAATAAATAATAATAAAAAAAATTAAAAAAAAAAAAGAAATATAATTCCTGGGCGCCTGGGTGGCTCGGTAGGTTAAAGCTTCTGCCTTTGGCTCATGTCATGATCCCAGGGTCCTGGGATCGAGCCCCACATCAGGCTCTCTGCTCAGCCGGGAGTCTGCTTCCTCCTCTCTCTCTCTGTCTGCCTACTTGTGATCTCTGTCTGTCAAATAAATAAATAAAATCTTAAAAAAAAAAGAAATATGATTCCTCTGGTTCATAGGAAGATACTATTATATGAATAAATATATTTCATGGTTTTTTGCTGCATAGCACATGATCAGTCCAAAATGCTGTTTTGGACCAAGTAATGTTGAGGAAGGCATTGCAGAACACACTTGAGACAAACAGCACCCAGCACCTCTCTTCCCAAGTAACACCCAAAATAATGTGGCAAGTGCGAATAGGGTCTTGGGAGTAAAGAGGTCAGTGTGAATGTGCCATCTGATGGCAGTCCCTCATGAAGCCTCACTAAAATGATCATGATGGGATTTTTTTTTTCAAAGACATAAAAGTACAAGGGAAAATGAGAGAGGTAAAAATAACAAAACTTTGGGATCCAGAAAGTTGATGGATAAGAATTATTTGACTAACCAGTCCTGACAGAGCTGAATTCCAAGCACATAGCAAGAAAATCCATGAGCCAAATGGATTATACAAGAGAATGCTCAGAAAACCTCAGGAACCTATGACACATGGTACTTCTGGCCCTGAGAGCAAAGCTATGGGAGGGAGGGGATAAAATAATAGAGACTGCTTGCGATCTGTTTAGTAGTAGTTAGATGTCTAGACATCCTCCCTCACTCCACACTGCTGGGCCCCTTCCCCACACTGGCAAAAGAATAAAATATGGGGACTCTGGACTATGTGACATCAGACCCAGTTGATGGGTGTGACATCCAGTGTATCATATTATAAACAGAGTGATTCAGTAACTATGGACATGACACCTTCCCACCCTGTTTCTCCTACTGAGCTTCCAGAATGCTGGCATCCAGGCCTTTGCCCTCTGGACCAGAGGATGGAAGAAATCTCTGTACTACATCTAAAAAACTCAGGTGGAAAGACTTGAGATATTAACACATGGGCTTCCCAACAATTGGCACAGCATAGCACTCCACAGTAAAGTTCACAGTCAAGAAACTCTACTCATTCAGACAACCAGAGATGAAAAGGCATCAGAGGAAAGCCTCTACGAGACAAGTCAGAAAACAAACAAATAAAAACAGCTTGGAAAAAAAAAAAAAAACAGCTTGGAAAAAAACCCAGAAATTATGCGAGAAGAAAACGTCCCAAAACTATCATTGATCGCTTTGCAAGATAAGACATTGCATCAACGAAACAAAAACAGAAAGCTGCTTAAAAAATAAAAAAAAATTTAAAAAGTTAAAAGAAAGAAAACTGTTTAAAATAAACACTTATGGAACAAAAAATATTTCTTGAAAATTAAAAATGTGAAAATAGAAGTAAAAAACTTTGTACAAGATTGGAAAATAAAATTGAGAAGTGGGGGCGCCTGGGTGGCTCAGTGGGTTAAAGCCACTGCCTTCAGCTCAGGTCATGATCCCAGCGTCCTGGGATCGAGCCCCGCATCGGGCTCTCTGCTAGGCAGGGAGCCTGCTTCCTCCCTTCTCTATCCGCCTGCCTCTCTGCCTACTTGTGATCTGTCTGTCAAATAAATAAATGAAATCTTAAAAAAAAAAAATTGAGAAAGTGTTTTAGGAAGGACATCAGAAAGACAAAGAGACAGAAAACAGAGAAAAATAGAGAAAATAATTAGAAGACTAGTCGAAGAAGTCTTACATGCAAAGAAGAGCATCACAAGGAAAGAACAGTGAAAACTAAGAAGATATTCATCAACAAAATAAGAAAAGAATATTTTTCAAACTTGAAGAACAAAAATCTCCAAATTGAAAGGGGACTTCAAGTTCTTAGCATCATGGAAAAAATATACTCACACTAAGGTACATTGTTATGAAATTTCCAGAACACTCAGAATAAAGAAAACATCTTACCAAGCTTCTGAAGGGTAGAAAAAACAGGCCACATGCAACAGATCAGAAATTAGAATAAATTAAGAATTTTTAGCAGCATACAGGGAGAAAAATGAACAAAAGACAATGGGCCAGTGACCTCGAAATTACAAAAGAAAATTATTTCCAACCTAGAATTCTGTATCTAGCCCACTTATCACTCATATGTAAAAATAGAATAAAAATAATTCAAATATGCAAATTCTCAAAAAATTTCACTGCTGCATGCTTTTCTCCAGAAAGCCACTGGCATATTCTACCAAATGAAGGCGTAAACTATGAAAAAACAAAATACATGCCACATGTGTTAGTTCCCTAGGGCTGCCATAGCAATGTATCACAAACTGGGTGGTCTAAAAACAACAGAAATTTATTGTCTCACAGTCCTAGAGGCTAGAAATCCAAAATCGTGGTGTCATCAGGGCCATGCTTTCTCCGAAACCTGAAGGGGAAGGCCCTTCCTTACCTTTTCCAACTTCTGGTGGGCCCACGCTTTCTTGGGTTTCTCGTAGCAGAACTCCAATCTCTGATTCCATCTCCATATGGCTGTCTTCCCTCTGTGCATGTCCGTCTCTGTATCTCATCTCCTCTTTCTATAAGGACATACAGGGCTCCATAGGGTTAAGGGCCCACCCTCCTCCAATATGACCTCATCTAACTAATTACATCGACCGATTTCCAAATAATGTTAACCTTCTAAGGTTCTGGGAAAGCCATGAATTGGGGGGAGTGGGTCACAGTATTTAACCCAGTGCAACGTACAGAAACAGGAGGTGGTAATGTAGATGATGGCAAAAGACTAGCCCAGGCTGACAGCTCTATACCAGAGTAAAGGGCCACCGGTCCACGCGGGGCAGGTTAGATGCTCATAAAATTGAAATTTAGGTGTTGAATTAATGATAGATAAATAGAAAACTGAACAAACAACAGTGACAATTAAAAGGCAACTGTTAATTCCAGGAAAAACAGAAGATTAGTTCATAGCCATTGCTCTGTAAGGCATATATAAGGAACAATGAATGCTTATCAAGCCAAAATTACCAAAAAATATATGGGAAGGGTGGAGGAGTGGGAAGTGGTGGAAGTGAAAGGAGGAAGGAGTGATAAGTCCTTATCTTCCATAGTTAATGGATAAATTAATGAATAAGGCCCAAAACTGAAAAAGCCAGAGTTAGCAGTTCAAGTGTACACAGAGATATAGAGTAAATATTAAAAGAGTTGAAAACAGTATCCCTGGAGAAGGGGAAATGGGAGGGGAGGAGAACTAAGGAATGTGGTTTGTCTTAACAAACCTTGTAGAACTAGTTGAACTGGGTATATGTATAAACTCAACTAGAAAAAAAAAAAAATCACAACGAGAGAAAAAGACACAAATGGGCCCAATCATCAACAGCCTGATGCATTGCACACAGCACCCTGAGTCTATTTTATAGTTAACATATTTTACAATAACTCTAGAGTCAGCTTAACACAGTGATTCTCAACCCAGGGCAGTTTTGCTCCCCATCCTCAGCCCCCAGAGGACATTTGACAATGTCTGGATTGTCACAACTCATGGAACGGGGAGCTACTGGCATCTAGGAGGTCAAGACCAGGGGTGCTGCTGAACTTCCTGTGATGTACAGAGCACAGAAAGGCAACAACAAAGGGCTCGTTCAACAACTTAACAAGAACCATGTGGCCCAAAATGTCACTAGCACCAAGGCTGAGAAGCCCTTGCTCAACAGATGATCGGAAAGAGCCCTGGGAGGACGTCTGGGAAAACCTGGTTTCTTTAGAGTCACACAACCCTTCTGACACCAGGTATGTGGGGTTTTTCCCTTACCGACCCGTTCTCCAAGTCTGTGTAGAAACCAACCGGTGTCCTACAGCTCAATTCACCTCTGACACTATCTACCTGCCATTAGTGTCACATCCCACAGGTTAAGTGCTCATTCCCAAGAGACTGTCCCCCGACTTCAGGTGCCAGTTAGAAATCCCAGGCTTCCTGATCAACTTCTGATCAACTGGCCATCAATCAGGGGCTCCCACCACCCCCTCTCAGGTTCAATAATTTGCCAAAATGGCTCACAGAACTCAAGAAGGCACTTCATGTTTATCCATTTATTATAAAGAACACAACAGCCAGGGGCGCCTGGGTGGCTCAGTCGATTAAGCGTCTGCCTTTGGCTCCGGTCATGACCTCAGAGTCCTAGGATCAAACCCGGGTCAGGCTCCCTGTGGGGAGTCTGCTTCTCCCTCTCCCTCTGCCCCTCCCTCTATTTACGCTCACTCGCTCTCTGTCTCTCTCCCAAATACATAAATAAATAAAATCTTAAAATACATAAATATATTTATTTATTTATATTTATTTACTTACTTATTTATTTATTTATTTTATAAAACAAAATTTTTATTTTATTTTTTTAAAAAAAGAATACAACAGCCAGAGAAAGTGATGCATAGGGCAAGGTTGAGGGGAGGGAGGGTGTGTAGAGCTTCCAAAACCTGTCCAGGTACACCAGCCTCCTGACACCTCCCCACATTCACCGTCCCAGAAACTCTCGGACCCCTGTCCTTTTAGGTTTCTGTGGAGGATTCATTATGTAGGCGTGACTGATTAAATCACGAGCCATTGGTGATCAGCCTAACCTCTAGTTTCTCTCCTCTCCCAGGAGGTCAGAGGCGTGGGGCTGAAAAGTTGCAACCCTCTAATCCTATGACTGGTTTCCGCCATCCTTAGGGGCTTTCCAGAAGTCACCACATTAACATAAACCGAGGTGTGGTTGAAAGGGGTGCATTATGAATAATAAATGATACTCTCTTCGTCTTTCTATCTCTTTTCACGTAGGAAATTCCAAGGGTTTGGGGGGGGCTCTGTGCCAGGAACAGGGAGGAAGCCCAGATATCCATTTCTTGTTATAAATCACCATATCACAGGAAGTCGCTAAAGTCCTCTAGGTAAGAAACCACACAAGGTTGAATTAAGAGACTTCTGTGGTAGACGGCACAAAACTGAAATTGTAGAGTGGTAGTGACAGTGGAGACAAGGAGATTTTCCCACCGCCGTGTTGGGAGGACACTGGGCAACCTGCGGGGAGATCCATGTAGGGAAGAACCGAGTCCTTCTGCCAACAGCTGGTGACCGAGCTGAATTGCAAGGGGACCCCATAGCCCCAGGCAAGCCTTTGGGCGCCTGAAACCTGGGGCCACAGCTGTCTGCCGTCTCACATGACACAACAAATTAGAACCTCCCGGGTGCTCCAGTCCCTGATGCAGAAACAGTGAGATAATGTACGCTCCTCCTTTCAAGCCACTAAGTTTTGGTATAATTTGTTACATAGCAATGGATAACTAAGAAAAATGGGCAGTAAGAAAAAGATGGAAATAGTAATGATGAAGCAAAACCAAAGGTGACCCAAGAGGCCAGATGGCGGTGGGGAGGGCAGGGCCAGGGTCAACAAGTCCAGCAACCGCCACTGAGTCAGGAGTGCCTCTATCATCAGGTGGGCCACGTTACACATTTCCAAAAACATCTGGCCTGAAGGTGAAAGAGGAGAAGTAAGTTGCATTAGAAAAGATATGTAGAAGAACCTCGCACAGCGTCCAAAATGCAGTAAGGGGGAAATGATAACAAAAGCAAACCCAACAGCTCACATTCTGGCACTGCTCAGTTTTCCTAGGCGACTCCAGCTCTGCGATCCTAATTAACATTTATTTATTTATTATGTCTGGTGCTACACTCACACTCAATCAGCTATTATTATCCTGTTTCTGATGAGGAGACGGAGCCTCCCAGAACTGATGTGGCTTCTCTACAGTCCCACCAAGCCAGGACATGAACCCACATCAGGCTCAGTTCAAAACCCATACTAATCCCACCGCACCATCCCCATCTCTTATAGAACACTTCTTCACATTCCGTGGGATTGTTTGAATTCTCTTCCCTCAGTCTTTCTTCTAAAGAACTCTGCCAGTGTTCCTCCCTCCCCCACCCCTAAATAATCCTTTAATTATTGTTCATTCCTGAAATTAAGTGTCTACCTATTTTACTAGGGAGACTCGGAAAGCCCTCACAGGGGTGGAATGCGGGAACTATGAATGTAAAGCTTTTTCAAGACTCTTCCTCATCTTCTGTCCCCTGGGTCTGGATGTGCAGCTATCCTGCCTGGCAACCTTCCTTGTCTCCCCACATGCCCCCACCTCTCCAGGCACTGTCTGGCCAGAGCACAGCATTCTCTCAGCCCCATTCCCCTGGAAAATGTTGAGTCTGAGTTGACACTGACACCCATTAGGGAGCTGTGCAGCTGTTCCCACACAGCCAGCCCAAAGGCTTTCCGGAAATTGTTTGCATTCACGTGCCTTCTGTACAGCCCGGCCACTCTGCAAAGGCCTGGCACCCCAGGACTGCGGCTGAGGTCGGGATGCACACTGTCTTTCACTCTTCTTTTCCTCTTCCCTGATTCCCTGAATGACTACTAAATTGAGAATTAATAGGTGAGAAAAACAGGTATTGCTTTCTTGCTATCTATAATAAGCTGAGTGGTGGGGGTGGGGGAGTTACAGAGTTACAGCTTTTTTTTTTCTTTGTGGTTATAAATAACTATTATCATATTATTTAGATCTCATTTGGTTTAAGTGACATAAATCCAATTCTAAATGGATTTGGCAAAAAGAAGAGTGTTAATAACAGGGCACTGGAATATCTCCAAGCAAGCTGAAGAAAGGGCAGGGACATTTCCAGACAGGGTCACCATGTACAGTTGTGTAAGCTGCACACTGCACAACCCCAGGGGCCACTATATCACATGGCAGCCATATGAGTGGCACCTCCTCGTGTGGTGCAGGGCACAACTTTCTAGCTCTTTTCAGTGTCCCTCCTCCAGGTTTCAGGAATACCTGAAAGCAGGGTCTCAAATGTCACCAGGACTCTCTCCATCTCTGAAATGGGGTTATCTCTGAATATTGACCAAATCCTTCCCATTGGTGAGCTGGTTTCATTCTTGTCTGTGAATGGTTCTTTACTTCCAGCCAAGGAAGGACTAACTGGGGCTTTTATTGGTTCCAGCTTCAAACCTTCAAGGGAAAAGCTCTGACTGGTATATTTGAGCTTGGCTCCCATCCTTCCACCAATCGAGAAGCTAGATGGCTCAGAGGTGGGCACTATGTTTGCGTTAGCCTGAATCATATTCCCATCTGAAAGGAGTATATCTGCCTAGTAGGAGATGTAAGAGCATATCCTTTGGGGAATGGAAGGCTTTTAACCCTTACTTATTTGCTTTTTTTTTTTTTTTGTAACTTCCAGAGCCTCTTGGGAACACTAAATACCCAACAGTAGAACAGGAGGATGGGCGATATAGAAGTAAAATTGCTCTAGTTCAAGAGTGGGTGTGAAGTAAACTAGCCTCCTCTGGGATTTTCACTTGATGAGGTCTTAAGAGTTTTGGCAAAGTGGGGGATATAGTCATATTTTGACTATTTGGGGGACATTATGACCATTCTGCAGTCACTCACTGGAAGCTTCCAAGCTCTCTGTCTTGATGACAGAAAATAACAATTCTCTTCCCAAATTAGCTGCCCATGGATGCTTGGTAACTGCTTCCTTCAAGGGGCCAGAAAGAACAAGAAACAATCTCATAACTGTCCATTTGATCACCCTTGTGCCCCCTCCCTTGCCTCCTACCTCCAACACTAGTGTGGAGGGCACACCCCTTTGCACTCTGATATTACTATCCCCCCAGCCCTCTCTCTGCATCTTTTCTGAATCCCCAATTTCCACCCCAACTCTCACCAGTCACCACAGTTCAGTAGTTTGAATATTCAAGCCAGTTTGAATATTCAAGCCAGAGAAGGACTCTCTGGGTGTCATGAAATCAAGGGGTTACCCTGAAAGGGACTGGGGTCTTGAGGAATCCCAGAAAACAAACACAGCTGCCAAGTGCCATAACTATTCTTGGATCATTTAATCCACATGTAACAAGGGGGGGGGGTGCATGACGATTAATGACCAAAATAAATAGTAATCAATTATATGATGATGGTAATTACGCTTTTGAAATTAGCCTGGGAAAGGATGACCAAGGCAATTTTTTATTCCAGCTCAGGAAAATGGGACGCCAGCTGGGGCTAATAAGAGCTTTCATTAAAGCACTGAGCTTCATCCAGCACTGCGAAGAAAGCCCTCTCTGTCCTGTGGCCCGGCCCGGCCCTGACATGCCTTCTGCTTTTTAACAAGAACTGAAAGGTGGCGAGACAAACAGTTCTTGCCTTGGCACCAGGCAAAGTCGGCCTTTGAAAAGGCAGTGATTATTTTCAATGGCCCAGTGCTGGGGAGTTTCGTTTCCTTTACCCCGTCTCTGCGCCCCTGGGTTCCCGCACCAGCACTGAAATTGACTAGGGCAGTTGGTGGCGGTCAATGACCCCGGGCAGAGGGTCTGGGCAGGCGAGGACCCGCCAGCACAGTTTGCAGGTCTTGCTGGGGTAGGAGCCAGAGGGAAGAAAAACGTGGTTTCTCCACAAGGGAGTGTGTGCCTTTCCTAGCACTTCAGTCCCCCAGCAGCTGCAGCAGAGACGGTCACTAACATTTCCTGGCCGGCCCTTCCACCCCCAGAGAGCGTATTTGCCAGGCACACGGCGGCCCTGAAAACTCCTCCGCTCCTACGCGGACCGCACCTTTGGGAATTTCATGGAAGTCACTCACTGCTGGCTCCTGCCTCAGTTTCCCTTTCTGCTCTCTCCTGTTCACTATTTCTTGCTGTTTCTCTCCTGCCATGAAGAAACTAAAGAAAGCCTCTCTCTTAGCCAACCTGTAGCAAAGCCGAGGAGCTCAAGGGTTAGTGGGCATAAAATTCCCTTCTCCCTGTTTTGAGTCTGATGCTGGACTGACGACCCAAACCTTCCATGGAGGCTGGCTCCCAACCAGGGGCGATTTTACCTGCCAGCGGACATCTGGCAACACCTGGAGGCCCTGACCGGCCTCCTGGAACACTGAGTTTCAAGGGGTGTAAAAGTCTAAACCCACCTACCGCAACAGATTTCTTCCAGAAAACGCAGCCAGCCAGAGGTGGAGCCACACACCAGGGTATTACGTCACCAGTGACCCCGCCTCCTGGGACCAGCGCTGGCCAATCAGAGTAGCTGCTCCCGGGAACGGAAGCAAAAGAGGAGGTTACAGAAGCTCCCTTTCTAGCACTTCTGCCAAAAGGGAGGACGTTCCTCCCCCTCTATATACAGGCCAGTTCAGGTTGTCCATAAATCTCCAGAGTGATAGACCCAGGAAGGGCTCCCAAGAGGTTTGGGTATGGCCAAGAGTTGAGAACAAATCCCACCACGTGCCTTAGCCTCAACAAGCATTTGGCAGCTGTGCACGAGACCTTGCTCCAGGTGCTTCGTATATGCAGATTCCATCCGGAGAGCAGGGCTGCGGGATTTTAATTCGTGCTTTACCCCATACTGCGTAAGTTGTGCACCTTGAATCTTTATCTAGGTCTGACAGTAATCTTGTAAAAGTTCAACTCAAAATCAATGCATTTTACTGTCAAAAAATGGTGTTTATTTAGACTTCACAGAAATTCTAGAGGTTGGGGTTACGGGAGCAGAAGCCTCTCATTTATTCAGTGCCACAACATGCCAAGCACTCTGCTAGACTCACGTATAGATTATTTCTTTGCCCAACCCCCAGAACCCCATGAGACACCCGTAGCCCATTTAAGGGACCAGAAAACTGCCAGGGGCAGAGCAGTGGCACAGAGCCTTGGCACTTACCTAAGCATCTTGCCCTAGGGCTTGGCAAGATCCAGCATTACTAAGAGGTCCTGGGCTATAACAGGAGTGCAGCTGGATTGGAGCTGTCAGAATGGATGCTCAAGGGATCCCACAACATCCCCCTCTACCCCTGAGTGCTTCTAGAAACAAAATCTTGAGGTACACCTGGTGAGTCTGACTAATAAGGCAGAAGACGTTGGTTTCTGAATGGTTTGGTGTCCTCAGAAAAAGGGCCTGCTTTTTCTTTTCTTTTTTTTTTTTTTTTTTATTCCGTGCTGACCCATTCCAGGGTCAGGAAATTCTTCCATATAGACACCCTCAGGCTGCTGCTTAAGCCAATTTCCTCCTCCCGGGTCCAGAATGGAGATGACGAACAGCTGGTGGCCACTGTCTCTAAAGAAAGTCTTGCATAAACCTGAAGACCTGTTACATAATCTGCCTTCTCCAAGAGCAATCACTCCAGTCCTCTTGAGTGTTTCTCAGAGATCATCTACTCTGCAAGTTTCCCCTGAAAGCAGGTTGACCACTTTGGAAGTTCTGTTCCTCTTGAGTTGGGAGACCACAGTCAACTATGACGTTGAGTCCATTACTCTACACAACACATGTTCTCTCATACATGTTGTCAGGGGCGGATTTCCCAGTAAAACCCAGAGGGAAGCAATGGGAGACAGGGCCACAGGCTCAAGACACATGAGTTCAAACGTGTGTTCCCACTTGCAATTGCTGTGTGACTACGGGCTGGCCAACAGGACCGGCAAGACCTCTCTATCTTTATATCCAAAGCAGAAGAAATGGCTTTCCCAATGGGTTCTAACGAGATCATATAAGTTAAGTGCTTGGCACCAATAAGAACACTCGCCCCAGTAACTCTGATGACTTTACTGTCATGCCCTCCCCTAGTGTGGTCACTTCCTTAGTCACAATTCCTCTGAATTAAACAAAGACAACAAACCAAAGACAGGAAGTTCTCACCGGTCCTGTCTGCCTCCCAAAGAACTAAGCCCACTGTCCTGGATGTGTTTGAACCAGACTGCTCACACTCCCACAGGGATCAGGGAAGGGGCTTCTACTTTGGGTGGGAATGGACTTGGTGACCTCCTCAAATCCATTTCAAGTCCAAGATTCTAGTAAGAACTTAAGTCAACCCAGACTCTCACCCTTCACTCTTTTTCCACAAAGAAATCCAACCAGATTTTCCATGGAGGAAATGCCAGAGAGATGGTTCCCACTACCCCTCACAACACACTTCCTCCGTTCTTCATCAGACATCACTATCCTCCCTGTTCCCATTCTCTTGTGCTTCCTCGGGTGGTCTTCCCCTTCTGTACTCCCCTGAAAATGCTCCATCTCCTTTCTGTTGGGTCAAGCAATGCAGCTTCGCCTTCAACCACGTCTACCCCATCCAGGTCAACCATAGCCAGCTAACAGGAGCCACCTTCCTTAGTAGGCAGGAGACCATCTACTCTCCTGGGAGCATGGCCTCTGGCATCTCACTCCATGACCAAAAATATTTATCACAGAATTCCTTTCCTGTGCACACGGAATTTTTTTCTGTAAGAAGCTCCTACAATAAATTTTCTCCATCCTCTTGCATGCAATTTAATGATTTCTGTCTCCAGTTCCAAGAGCTTATATTACCTCCTTGTAAAACAAACTATGCCAACAAATATTTATAACTGTATATTTAAAAAAAAAAAAGGAAAAAAAGAAACCTCCCTTGCACATTTTATGTACTGACTTCATTGTGCTCTTTGTCTGGACCCAGAATCTAATAGAGCTAGGCTGCAGCACCGCAACTTGCCCATAGGTGGCACCAGCTCACACACTTTTATATGTCAGCAAGAAATGCAGCCTTGAGATTGAGGTTTCAGGTTATGTAAAATGAATTAGCTGCATACTTCTTAGCTTTGGGAAACTTGAAACTTACCAACTATCCTTCCAGTAAAAGGGAGTAGCTGAACTGGACTCCCTCTTGCCAAGGCTCTGGTTGGTGGCGCTTTCCCAGTTGACTTGCCATGTCCATTTCTCACAGAGAGATCCCTTCTCCAGAGCACAATTTAGCCTCTTTCAGTTATTCCTGCCATGTCATAGTCAACAGGTGTTCCCAACATCTTTTAGGAAGCATGTCAGGGAAACCTCCAAGGGCTGCAAGACCCCAGGATGCAATGATTTTGCTCTTACGACATAGACACGATCCTCCGTTGAAAGGGGCTGGCCTCCTGCCTCCGGAATGGAGTGTGAGTCCTTCTCAGCCAGGAGACAACCGCCTGAGCTGGACATTGCCCACCAGTGTTGTCCAAGTAGGCAAACTCTTGGCTCCTTATAAATCCTCCCTCACAGTTACAATTTTTAACAGCAATTGTGAAATAGCTTTGGGCGAACCAAAGGAAACGCATTGGACAGCACTTGAAAAACAACGCAGGCCAACACGCTGCCTCCATCCAGGACTGGGACTTAAATGAAGGTGGACTTCACCAGAAGCAGTTTCTTCCCCAACCACTGCAGCTGGGCAGAGAAGTGGGACTGTAATGAGTTAGAGGGAAAGCTAACTGATAGCCTTTTTAGTGCATTTTGGAAAACCCCAGCCTCCCGGACATTTCCACAATCTCTGCTTCTCCCTTGCTGAGTCAGAGCTGGGCTTTGCAAAACTCGTATTAGAAATGTCTGTTCTCCACGGTCCTTTCCAGCTGCCCCCCACCCCACCCCCGCCCACACATGTGCACACGCCTGGGATTCTTTTTCTCCTGGCTAGCAGCCCTGGCCTCCACAGCCCCTTCTTCCCATCCCCCAAGCCCCACACCTAGGGGAGCCTCACTTTCCTACTCTCTGCTTGCAAAGCTATTAGCACTCTGCCTCCTCTCCCAGATGGGCTCCCAGAAGCTTTTCGACAGGCTGGGCAGAGCAAAGTCCTTCCCAAGACTGCAGCCCACCTAAGTGAGCATGGAATCACACCAAGTTGTGCTCACTGATCACTCACTCTACAATCATTGGTTGGGAAACTACTGTGCACCAGGCACCGGGTGACATGGAGAACATAGACTACATCTGTGCCGCTCTGAATCCTATTGTGTAACAGCTGCTTTCATTTTGTTGTTAGAAGAATGCTTGGAAATATTATTGTTGATATTGTGTTTGTTGTGACTACACCTTTTGCCTTGATGTGCCCTTTTCATGTCTGCAAGTGATTTTGCCACATGCTATGAATTCTACTCTCCAACTTCAGTCATTTGTAAACCATCTTTATGAGTTTTGCCGTAAGCATGTACCACCTATGTTTTATTGGCTTTACAGAAGTCTTTAAAATGACTCACTTTCTTTACTTAGCCATTTTTAAAAATTTTATATCACTACCATAAATGGAAAACTTGCCATAAATAGAAGGCAACCCTAAAATCAAATGCAATTTTAAAACTATGCTCTGAAATTTTAGCTAAGTACAGAAACTTGAGCCTGTGCCCACTCTCTGTTAGAAAGGGGAGCACAGGATTACATTAGACAGGTGTTAAAGGTGGTCTAGCACCACACTGACACTTACTCCTTAGCTTTATACAGATAGTTAAGTGCCCTCACTAAGGAATGTAGTCCAAGTTCATGTCTTCTCTCCAACCATCTACAGTCACGTTAGTTTGCCACCAGTAACTTCCATCGAAATCAGTCAGCACGGCCACATTCTGCGGCAGTAACAAGACAACCTTCAAATCTCAGCAGCCTAAAACACAAAGGTTTACTTCTTGCCCATATTCACTGTGAGTTGGCAGGGTCCACACTCATTCTTGTTGCTCAGAGTTCCAGGCCGATGAAGCAGTCAAAATCTTGAAGGTTGAGGGTCATTGTGCCAGAGAGAAAGAAGAGAGTAATACAAAGAAGGCACTGGGTGCACTGGTTTGCGACACGTGCCCCCAACAACGAAGTCTCACCACATCTGTTCACTATTCAGTGGCTGACTCAAGTCACCTGGCCAGCCTTGACTTCACCTGAGCAGGAAGTACAATCCTACCATATCCTGGAAGGAGAGAGAGCTCCTCTCTCCTTTTTGTGATCAGCCATACAGACTTTCATTCCACCCCATGCAGTGATAACACTGCCCCAAACAATTGGTCCCCAGCCTCCCCAGGCAAGGATTTCTATACCATCCACAACAACCAGATAGACCAGACCACTTACCACGCTGTGACCATGACCATGCTCTGCACTTGTCTTCCTCTCCTCTGCTCATGGCCCCCAACTTAATGGGACACCCCTCCCTGTCTCTTATCCTACTCACCCTTCCAGATTCTACCTATTCCTGAGGTTTTATCCACCCCCAAAATTGAAAGTTGTGTACTGTGTGTGTGTGCTTGCATGTGCGTGTGTTTTCCTGGGGGTAATATTTTAGGTTTTCAGAGCTAAAAGGGATGGACTCCTCTATTTATAATAGAGTTTCTCAACCCAACACTGTTGACATTTGGGCAGGATAACCCTCTCGTGTGGGGGCCTGTCCTATCCATTGTAGTATGTTTAGCAGCAACCCTGGCCTTTGCCTCCAACTGTGACAACAAATTATGCCACAAAACACTGACTGTCCCTTTGGAGGGAGGGTAGAATTCCCCACAGTTGAAAACCACTATTTTATAGGGCAACCCAAAGGAATTAAATATTGTGCCCAAGGTGACACAACGAGTTAATGGCCAAAGGGGCTGGAGGAATCCATGTTCTTGATTCCCTCACCGCCCACCCCCCGAACCTAGGATCTGGTGTTCTTGGCACCGGTGCATGAGGCTCAGGCTGGGAGCATAAATGAAGGAAATAGGCTGAGCTCATATTCCTTTGACACATTTGATGTGCCCATCGAACAATTCCATAAAGAAATATGCTCTCTCTCACCTAAAAAACACACACACATACACACATAACTTCTTTAAAAGGTTTTATTTATTCATTTGACAGATAGAGATCACAAGTAGGCAGAGAGGCAGGCAAACAGAGAGAGAGGAGGAAGCAGGCTCCCTGACAAGCAGAGAGCCAGATGCAGGGCTCGATCCCAGGACCCCGGGATCATGACCCAAGCTAAAGGCAGAAGCTTTAACCACTGAGCCACCCAGGCGCCCTCATACTTCTTGATCTAACGTCTTTGACTTTTGATGTAGATAGCAGCACAATTTCATCTGCCTTTCATTCTACCGTTAGGCAAAGAGTAATGTTAATCCAGGAACAAGATGGCAACAGCATTATAACAGAGAGACTCTGGGAGAGTTCTGGGGGTTGCATGAAACTGGACAATGTATGCCCATCCAAAAGGCCAAGTATCACAGCAAGTTATTAGGATTTTTCAAAGAGATGAAATCCAAAATTTAATGAGATATCTTCTGATTATTAGAGGCTGGAAATTTTTTTTTTTTTAACGTGCAAGTGCAAACTACAGGCCACACAAAATTCGAGGTTTGACCATGAAGGCCAGCCACCCACAAGTGACCAAATCATGTCCTGAGGTGAACATGTTCCAGCCATAGCTCACAACCCACCCTGAATGTCAGCCATCTGGAGGGCTTTGAATCCCACAGAGTCCCACACCCCACTCCAGACCTGATGAACAGAAAGTCCCCAGGGTGGACCTCTGGGGCCTGAGTTTTTGAAAAGCTCCTAAATAATTCTGACGTACCAGGTCCCTCAACAGCTTTAGAAAACAGCGTACGAACTCTTTCCCCCACTCCCCAGACTGTGAGCTCCTCAGGGGGTGGAGGGGACCACATCTTCACCGTTCCAATTCTCCTCGTACCAGCCCAGAACTAATGCAGGCTAGGTGCTCTTTAAACATTTACTCAAACTGAATCACGAGAAAGGTTGAAGTAGTAATTGCTTCCAGGCTTTTCTCTTGGATCTTATTTAAAAAAAAAATCTCTGTGGTATTTGCTTGCAACATTCTTCTATCAATTCCAAGGTTCCTTGGAAGAAAGATAGCTGCGGAGGGCAGGGGAAGGGACAGTGGGCATGTCGTGTTATTGCCACTTTGAATAAAAGAAGAAAAGTCTGTGATGAGGTTTTCATTCCAGGAAGGCTGAAGAGACTCAGCTCTCACCAAGCCCTCTCCTGGACAAGACTTCCTCTGGCTCCCTAGAGGGCAAAGACCATCTGGCTTCACCTTGCGTGGGCTGCCCTGGGGGAGAGGTGCTCCTTTGGCGTCATTTATTGAATCCAGCAAACTTCAAATCCACCCACACCTCTTTCCAGCAGTTCCACATCTGGAAAATTCCTTTCCAGATATGCTGGGACAAAGGCACGAAGATGCAGACACAAAAATGTTTGCTGCAGTATTGCTGGAGGGAGTGAAACTGTGGATGAACCCTAAATGTCCATCACTGGACACGTCTGAAATTGACCGTGGTCCATCGGTATGACAAGAGACCAGCCAGCAGATCACCCCTATTCGTCTCCATCATGGCAACTCACTCAAGCCCTCCACAGTCCTCTCTGCCATTTGCATTTACCTGGTCACTGTGTATTTTGGGTCTGAAACTCTAGATCATAGCTTCCCCCAGAAAGAAGCACCGTGCATGCTTTAAGGAAAAATAAAATAAGATGAAAATAGAGAGGGAGGCCAACCATAAGAGATGCTTAATTCTAGGAGACAAACTGAGGGTTGCAGGAGGGGAGTGGGCTGGGAGGATGGGGTAACTGGGTGATGGGCATTAAGGAGGGCATGTTACATGCAACTGATGAATCACTGAATTCTGCCCCTGAAACTTATAATGCAGCATGTGTTAATTAAACTGAATTTAAATAATTTTTTTAAAAAGAAGAGGTACACAGCTACAGATGTCAAAAACATTCCCCCAATACAGCGTTAAGGGGCAGAGAAGTTCCAGAACAGCATGAGTGTCACAGAGTTCCAGCAGCAAGCAGAGGGCATACTGAAGAGCATGCAAGGGTGTGAACCAGAATGTCACAAAGGAGCTGGTATGGTGCTGGGATGAGGGTAAGAGACCCAGGAGGGGCTGTGAAGCACCTGGATAGCACCATTGGCAGGAAGTCACCATCCACTTGGCCTCAGGTTCCTGGAGTCCAGAGATAGCTGGACTGTGGAAGGAAGTTCCAGCATGGCCTGTGGCCTCAGGGACAGGGCCACATCAGGAACCACAGGGAGCTAAGGCAGAAGCAGAAGGGGAAGAGAAAGTAAATACCTCAGCCTCTTCTCCTCTGGTCTTCCTACCTCTGGCTGGTGCTGCCCATTGGCCACATCACTCAGGAGCCAGAGGCCCTGGGAGCCAAGGTGTTTGTGGGGACTGGCCTCCCAGACACAGAACGGGGCTGAGAGAGACGGAGAATAGCTGGAAGGTCAGGGGAGGGGAGGCAAATGGAGAAAAGCCACCAGAAACGTGGTTTGATCTTATTTGTGTAAATATATATATATATATATATATATATATATATATGAGAGACATCTTTTCACATGCATGACATCTGAGGACACACAGCACACCACCCAGCAGGGGCCTTCTCAGGGAGTGGAATTTGGGGTGGTGAAGATATTCGAAAGGAGAACTTGACTTCACCCACATTTGTATTCTGGGAATCTTCAACAATGAGCAGGAGGGATCTTTAGATTAGAAAAATGTCTTCACTGATCTGCAGTGCTGGACCCTAGAAATGAGAAGAAGAGAAAGTCTTTCCTGCCCTTGCAGACCAGGTGGGATCCCTCTGAGATACTGCCCAGATCCAGGCAGGGAAAACTGCAGGGACAAAGGCATGGAAGCTGGAAATCAGATAGAGCATCAGGGACAGCCAGCAGATGCGGTGGCTCTGCCATGGGGACGAGGGCCAGGCAGGGTCTACAGCCAAATAGGTAGATCAGGACACAACCCGAAGGGCCTTGAATGCCAGGAGGAGGGGGCTCTTTCCCGTGTGGAGGGTTCCATGCCTCCAGGAGCTTACTTCTAGCTCTGTCCTTTGGCTGGGGATCCTTGGGCAATTTAAATGACTTCTCTGAGCCTCAGCTTTCCCATCGGGAAGAAGAGATGAATGACCCGCCCTGATCTCACA
Source organism: Martes martes (assembly GCF_963455335.1). Lineage (NCBI taxonomy): Eukaryota > Metazoa > Chordata > Mammalia > Carnivora > Mustelidae > Martes > Martes martes. The sequence goes on from NC_137892.1 coordinate 104,082,547, forward strand.
GGGTTGCAGGATTCGATGAGATGTTTGCGTGACACCTGGTATCTAACTAACCCACAATTCATCATGGTATTATTGTGAGGGTGGTTGACATCGGTCAAACTCACAGTGGAACTAACATGTGCCTGCCTTACCGCAGGCAAGGTAAAGGCCCCAGGCTCCTCCCATTGGAGGAGTCAATGTTGTGCGTTCTGTAGTCACAGTGTCCCCCTTGCTGGGCCAGCTGTCTGACGGCCTGTAAACAGATGAGCAGGCGGGGTGGCCAGTGAGATAGTGCAGATGGCACTGAGCAAATCCAGCTGGACTTTTGGGAAAACAAGTCAGAAGTGACGAGGGCCCCTGTGGACATCTTTCTCTGTGACGGACGGCATACCCAGGGAGGCCTCCAAAGGAAATTATGAGATGGACCAGACCATGGCGTGCCTCGCCAAGAACTATCTCCACCCTGGATTTCCATGGCCCACGTCCACAGAGACAGTGCAGACTGCCGGAGGTCACCCTGGCCGGGCTCAGGCAGGGACTGTGTGGGCCCTCAAAGGGCCGGTCTCTCCAAAAGCTCAGTCTTCTTGGCTCCCTTGTCTGAGCCCTTGCCTCCCCGCTGGCTCCTTCCCACTTTGTTCACCTATGCTCCTCCCTCCCGAGGCCCTGGGGACAGACACATAACCAGGAATGCGTGACCGTCTGAACACGGAGCTGCCCACATTGGGCCGACCATGGCAGGACGTCCTGGGGGGAATCTCTGGGGAGAAAGTAAGACTCTGGCTGGGGCTGGATTTCCAGCCACTGGCCGTGGCACCTCCTCCAAGCACCCTGTCTCTGCTACTTCTGAATTTGTTTCTTGAACCAGGCAAGCTCTGCCAAGATGCCCTACCTTTGTATTCCTCTCTCCTCTCTACCCGACTGCCTTCTTCCCATCGGCCAAGGGCTAATGCAGACATCTCATGCTTGGAATGCCTTCTCCTCTCCTGAACAGCAGTTAAGTCCCTCCTTTGTGCCCTTCCGGCATTTGCTACAGGCTGTGCGTGGCCTAAGGCACCATCACATTCTTCTGCCAGGTTTGACCCTCCACAGCTCTACAAGACATACAAGGGTGTATGCATGCGTACGCAAAGACATGCACATGGGCACAAACACACACACACACACACACACACACACACAACTTTCTTTCACCTTTGATTCTAAGGTTGATTCCAAAGCTTTATGAAAAGAGGGTGTTCTTGACATTCACTATGAATTGGCAAGGCTATACAAAGGAAACAGAAGCTTACACAAATACTCTGCCCACAGGGACACTCGTAGTAATACCCCTCATTGCCACTATTATTAACAATGAGAACAAACATTTACCTCTATGGGTGGAGCGGGGGACACTGTGCTAATTATGTTGTGAGCATTCTCTCTAATCCTGGCGATGATCCCACTGGGTCGCTATCCTTATTTTAGAGGCAAGAAACCTGCAGTCCTGAAAGGTGAAAGGGAAATTTCTCAGTCCCCAGCTACAAAGTGGCTGATCCAGATCTCAGACCCTTGTGGCTCCAGGGACGGTGTCCCCTCCCAAGCCCTCTGCTTTCAAGTTGCCTTTCTAAGTGGCAGGTGGCCCTCCCAGTCCCTGCTGTGCCCACCCCATTGCTGCCCAGCCTGCATGATGCTGGGACTCCCCAGCTTGCGTGATGGAGCAAGAGCTTCTCTGGGGATGCTGTGGCCCGCCGACAGAAGCTTCCTCAGTCTTCCTACTGCTGCTGCCCATTTCTGCAGCTCTCAGTGTTTATTATGCTTGGTTGCCGCGGGAAAGCTCCTGGTCTCCCTGTCTGTCTCCTGCAGTCATTGTGGCCTTCATCATGAATATGTCTGGCAATGTCACAATGTGTTCTCAGAGTCTTCCTCGGCCACCAGTCAGGCCCACACTGACCCCTGCTTCCCTTCTTCCCGCACCCAGGAGGTACAAGTGCTGAAAGCCATCACTTGAACTTGAGATCTAGAGCAATGACTCTGAAGTCCAGCTGCCTGGGTCAAAGGCCAGCTCTGCCACTCACTACCCTTGTCACCTTGGGCAAGTGTGTTCTGCCTTGGAGCCTTATGTCTTTCCTCTGTCAAGACAATGATCTACTTTCTACGGCTATTGTAACAAAAGAAGGAGATGGTCAGTACAGAGAGCTTAGCACAGGCCCTCCCCATAAGTAGTACTCATTCAATGCTAACTTCAAGTATTAAAAAAAGGGTGTATGTGCCAGGCACTCTCCACAGTAGGCTGGAAGAGGGAGGCCCAGATTACAAATAGATCCTTTTGACATGACGTGTCAGCGTTGGGAGGGAGAGTGCTGGAGAATGGCGCTCACCCATCACTGCCTCAGACAAGGCTCTCCCAGAAGAGATGCACCAACTAACTGCAAGGGACCCTGTTCACACTTCACATCTGTTATGCCCTAACATGGGTTTTCCTGAAACTGATTCTCCCATCAGTTTATGTTGTCTCTCCCAACCTGATGTCTTGAAGTCGTCTCAACTGTAAGGCATTCCACCACGTCTTACCCCTGTACTTTATCACTCACATTCCACCTTTGGGGCTCACACTGCCTCACTGATCGCTAGATGTTCCTAAAGAGCTGGGTTTTTCCTTAATATTTAGAAGAGGAAAAAGGAAGAAGAGAATGAACCTTTAAGGAGCACCTGTCTCAATGCCAATATCTCACCTACATTTAATCTGCTCAGGAGCTCCTTGAGGTAACCAAGCTATCACTCCCATTTTACAGATGAGAAACTAAGGGTCAGAGAGGAAATTTACCCAAGCCGATGTAACTAGAGATAAAAAGACAGGAATCTGTTCCCAGGGTCATCTTAGACCTAAGCCTCCCCTGAATGCCAAAAGCACCATTTTCAAACCATTAATAAAATTTAAAAAGAAGAAGAACCTCAGGTTATATCACAGAAGGAAACCAGGTTGGGCCACAGCGGCTCCTGCAGCCATTTTCATCTAAGTCGGTCTCCTGTCTTCTCTGATCATCTCCAGCGTCCATAATCAATCGACACATTAAAACAGAGTCCCCACCTTTCCATGAGCTGAATGGCCATTATGTCTGCTTTCCTAAGCTGCACTCAAGAAGCTGTGATCCCTGTGCCTCCCTTTATTTCTTCCCCCTCAACTGCCTGCAGCGCTGGACAGAGTGCCTTAGTGCTGGAAATCGTACTCCGTTTCTTGGTGGCATTTCCACCTCAGCCTTCTGTAGGCCCTTCTCACCCACCACCTGCCAAGTCACGGACATGCATCCAAAGGGGTAGGAGTGACCAATCAGCTCCCCCAGACCTGAGTCAATATTACTCATGCCCAAGACTTAATTTAGAACCCCCCCCCTTCCTGCGGCCATGTACCTTGGCACTGACATTTGTGGCTATCTTTCTGGCATGGGGACTTCTGCCAAGGTTATTTTAATGCTGACTGACACCTCTGTCTATTCTAGGAGGTTATCTCTGGAGGGAAGCAGCCAGTGGCCAGGTCTCAAGACCTCTGGAATATAATATTGGACCATCCATAGTATACCGGCTTTCTGGGTGGGAATATTTATTATGTACTCTACAGAGTTAAAGAGTTTTTTTTTCCTCCTCTCACATGTTAGAGGAAATTAAATGTTCCCAGCCTCTGCTGACCCACATTTGTAACCAATCAATCTATCAAAACAAACCACAGAAAGGAAAGAGGTAGCCATAGGTGCTAAGATGCTGTGCAAGGTGGGAGAAGCCAGACACAAATGGCCACATATTATATAATTCCTATCAAAGGAAACAGAATGGGCAAATCCATAGAGACAGAAAGCCAAGCTGATTGGAGCTTACCATCTTGGTAAACTTGGGGCTGGGGGGAGGGGAATGCAGTGATGCTTAAAGGGCAAAGGGTTTTCTTTGGGAGTGATGAAAATGTTTTGAAATTAGATAGAGGTGCTAGCTACACACCATTGCAAATGTACCAAATGCCACTGTCCTGTGTACTTTCAAACAGTTAATTTCATGTATATTCATTTCACTCTGGTTTTTAAAAATATCCCAGTCATTGCAGTAAGGGTTTGATGGGGCTGGCGGTGCCCCATACATGCATCAGGATACAAAATGACTTCAGTAAGAAATCTGGACGAAAGGAGAATGGGGGTAGGAAAAGAAAATGAATCCTGGGTGCGGTTAGCATGCAGACGGCAAGCTTTGAGCTGTCACTTGATTATGCGAAGTGGCTGGAAATCCAACTGGAGCTTCCCAGCAGCTGAAGCAAAACGGAAGACGTGAGCTCTTCCAAAATTTACAGAGTGAAGAATGGAATGTGTCAGAGATATGCAGAAAATGCTCTACTGAAGGCTGGAAGAATTTTCTCCCACGAATCCCTAAAGGGGACCACTTTAGAACAGGGCTCCCACCGACAGGCCCTCCTGCAGTGTTCCCCCTCCCTGGCCATGCAAGGCTCAAAACCAGCCCTTTCTGAGAAGAAGCAGGTTTGGCAAAACTCCCAGCCTGTCCCTCCCAGGCCCACAAGGAAAACGACCCCATTCAGAAAACTTTGGGACCTATGGACCCCTCAAATAAACCAGAAATGTTGTCTAGTCAGTTCGCCTAATATCTGCTGGGCACCTACTGCCATGCCCAGGCCAGCTTAGGCACTGGGGACACAACAGTCAGCAAAGCAAACCTCATGAGGCTTGTCTTCTAGAATGAGAGCTAGACATTGATTGGTTTTTTTTTTTTAAATCACATCAATGTATTCCTTACTAATCATGTTTAGGATGAAGAAAAAGCAGAGGAAAGAATGTGAGCAGGTAATAGTGGAGGAACTGGTCATGGTGGCATTTAGGGGAAGTTTTCTCTCGAGGGTGTGACGTTTGAGATAAGATCTGGAGAAGAGTTCAACCAGAAGAGAGAAGGGAAGCCTTCCAGAGGAAAGAACATAGCAAAGGCTGTGAGGTGGGAGGGAGGAACCCAAAGGGTGCCGGGAGGTGAGGGAGATTCAGTGTCACTGAGGCAGAGTGTGACAGACAGAGGAGAGTGAGAAGAGGCAGAGAGAAGGACAGAGGCCAGATCATGGCAGACTGAGGAGGAAGGGAGGAATGTGCAGGTTCAGCTGCAAGGCTCCCCACTCTGGTGCATGGAGTGCCAGGGAAAGATGGCCCCTAGGGTGGGGAAGGAAGCTGGTCTTGAGGACTGAGGGATATTAGAGCAGTATTTAACCTATCGGTCCCCAGGTGCAGGAAGGAAGATTCCAGAATGAACAGGCCCTTGTCCTACTGATAATATTGGACTGGAGAGTTACTCTCACCTGGAGAGCCTCTTCTGGCTATACCACCATATATCACTGGTATGTGTACCCAAAATGGTGTTAATTCTTCTTTAATGTTTACCTCTAATATCCGCAGGATCTCTCCTCACATCCCTGGAAGTCTGCAGAACCTGTTGGCTTCCACAGTAACCATTCACAGTAACCATTCACGGAGCCTTTGGTACATGGTAGACCCTTCAGACATCAGAAGTGCCACATGAGATTTACAGATGAGAAACTGGAGACAGAGAGGTTGGAGGGTGTGCTCTGGTGACTCAGGTAGAAAGTGGAAAATCTAGATTTGAGCACAGATCTTCCTGACCCTTCAAACTCCTCCCTTTTGAACTACAGTTCACTGACTGTCTAGTGACCCCTGAGGTCACCCATGGTATGCCTTCAAGGACTCTCAATTTTAGAGCTCACCTACACCTCCAAACAGCTGGTAGATTTTAAGAAAGGCACTGGCTTATGCTTTCCTCTTAAAATAAAGGAGTTGTCTGACTTAGGGTTTCCCAAATGCATTCCCCAACATTTTAGTCCTTCAAGGTTCTCTATGAAAAAGAGATCCATAATCAAATCCACTGGAGAAGCTTTGCATACTCAATTTCCCTCTTGGTGATTCCCTATATGGGTAGGACTTTGAAAAATCTCATACAGTCTACCATTCTCCATACCTATTGCACCATGGGATCCTTTTGGTGTGCAAGTCTTAAGATCATCCTAGGAAACTGGTGATCCAAAGCTGTCCAAAGTACAGACCTGGACACCCAAGCACTCATCGCATGTATCCTTCTGGCTATGGAAAAAATGTAAATGGTCACGGTAAATAGATCCTGTCCTCAAAGAAATCCTACTCTGGCGGGTGACATAAACATGTCTACAATGTACTATAACATCATATGCTAAGTGTCTAGACTGGTGTCAAGGGACAGGTGCCTATTGGATGAGAGAGTTCTGGAAATGATGTCAGAAGAGGGAACTAAGATGGCGTAGCAGAAGGAACAATGTATCCTGTGTGGGTGGGGTGGCATGGCAGTGGTCACAAGGACCCGAAAGAATGAGGTCACCAAGTGGGGCCTTGAAAGGTAAGCCAAAAGAGAGGGTGGAAGAGGAGATGATGAGAACTTTAGAGTCAAGGAAATGGATCGGCCAAGACACAGAATGTTCGGAAAGGGTGATTAATTTGACAACCCTAAATGGAAACCTGGGGGTAGGGAAAGATGTGACCCAGATGCTCTCTGAGAGAACATTCTCCCCTGACAGGCTATGAGTCTGTGACCCAGGGACCCTTATGACCTTCTCTTTTCTTGTCTGTGACATAGCTAGAATTCCTGATCTAGATTTTCCAATCATGCCGGGCTGCATTCCAAGGGTTTTCACTCAGCCAAACTCTAACCCAGAAAGAGTGGAGACGCCATGGTCAGAGAGTAAAAATTCAGCCCTGAATTTCCCTCCCAGTTTTCCTCAGCTAGGTTTCCAAAGGTCACCTGGAGGTCTGCTTAACAGTTAGAAATACTCTAGGCAGCAAGCAACCAAAAAATTCAACCAAAGTGATTTAAACACCTTTTTCTCCACTGTGGGACAGAAAGGTGAGGGTGAGGTAGAAATGCTGGCATCTGGGGGTTGTCCCCCAACACAAGGTCCTCATTTTAGGGATCTGCTCCAGACCAGTTCAGTCATCTGGTCAACTCCCACCATAACCTTCTCCCTCACCAAGGAAGAAGTTTGTTTTTCCCACATGATATACCTACAGGTAGAATGTGCTGCTCCGTGATGTTAGGACCGCTGCCTTTGCAATTCTCCTCTCTTATTCATCTTGTTTACAAGATATCAGCTATGGCTCCACCTATCATGTCTGTGCTCAAGGTCAAAATATGGGAGAACGCAGAAAACACACACTTCCACAGAGCTCCCAAAGCTCTCCCATGTGCGCATGTCCAGAATATGTTATGTGACTGCCTCTAGTTGCGAGGATGTGTGAGGAAGTGAGTGTATCACTGGGGACTGAGTTCACTGCTGCTCTGAACCAAGGTGCTGTCAGCAAGGAAGGGGACATGGACACAGAGTCAGCCATGAACAATGCCTGCCCTCTGTGGGCAATAGAATTCTGCTGCACTGTCGGGGGGGAATTCTTGGTGTGGGCCCCATGACAGAGTTCAGCCCCCATAAAATGATTGCTTCTCAGACATTTCTATAAACCACTCAGTTCCCTTAAGGTTAATGCAAAAAAGAATTTTACTGTTCAGAAGATTTAAGTGAACTCTGTGGGAATTTAAGGATTTCTCTAAAAGGTCTCGGGAAAAAGGCACAACTAATTATGTGCCTTAAACGTACCACACAGCAAACTCTGACCAGGATACTTAGAGTACAGGAGAGCCCGTGCTTTCGGGGAGGCGATGCTCTGCCCTTCTCAGCAGAAGCCGGACATCAGCAGCATCTTCGAATCTGCCATATTTCCCTGAGGGTGGCCTAGGGATGGGACTTCTTGCTTCATTTAAAAGGAAGATTCAAACTAGATACACAGAAAATGAAGGAAGGAAAGACTGGGGAGGTCTGTTGGGTGTAAAATCGTAGTTGTGTCTTTGATTTTTGCCTTTCTGTTTCCAAAAATATTTTCATTATGAAGGCTCAGTTCCTCACTCTCATTCTGCCCTTCATCTGGAGTTCTCAAGGGAGGACCATGATAGCTCCCCCAACTGAGTGCTCCTTGTAAGCCGGATACAGTGCCATGTACTCTCTATGCTCTGTCTTATTGGGCCTCACAACTGCCCTGAAGAAGAACTGCCATCAACCCATTCTGCAGATGAGGAAACCGGGGTCCACAGGAGCAAATTAACATGCCCGGGACTATTGCATATCAGGTGCCAGGCTCCTAACCAGCTCTCAAAGGCTACTGTTCAAGCCTAAAAGAAACAAAAGCTGCTCAGCCTAACACAGGTCCCCAGGGGAAGCGGAGCCCCACTGGGCTCCCTGCCAGCTCTGACCACAGTGTCTGTCTTCTTCAGTCAGGAACTGGGCAGCAGGCAAGGGAACTAATATAAATGGAGCTGCAGCTCAAGCTAGGCCACGAGTAACATTTAATTTGAGTGACATCTGATCCTGACAACAGTTCAAGAGAAACCTACGGAGACTGGTGATCATGATGGCCAGCCCTGCATTCTGGCAGATTCTAATCCTGCTGGCTGTGTGACCTCAGGCAAGTTTCCTCACCCCTCTGAGCTTCATTTCCTCTGCTGCAAAATGGTGCCCATCAGGGGAACCTTGTGAGTAACAAGTTAAATAATCCATGGGAATAGTTTAGTTAAGCGCTCAATCAGTATCAGCTGCTGACTGCTCTTCCAGAGGGGAGGCTCTATTAGCCCTAATTTAAGGAGGAAGAAACCAAGGGACTTGCCCAGGTCACATAGCTAGAAAGTGGCAGAGATGGGATGGGAACTCAGGCCCGAGCTGGCGTCATTCAAAAACCACGATGCATCTTTCCATCAGAAGTGACCCATAAAGCATCTCTCTCGGAACATTAGCACCGTCAGGGGAGGCAGCGTGTGCTGCCAAGGAAAGATTTGCTCTAGCCTTTGATGGCCAAAACCTCGAAGAATGGTGTCTGGACATGGCCAGACCCCGTGCAGAAGTGACTCTTAACAGATTCCCTCTTCACTATTAGTGGCAAGCAGGTGGGGAGCCTGCATTCCGGGGCTCCAAACAGGAAAGTCATAAATCTGCATCCCCCAGAGACGGCACCCAGTGCTCCCTGTAATGTCTCCCAGACGTGTCAGCACATCGTAAAGCATTCCTACTTGGCCTGGAGCAGGTGTTCCCAATTTGGTCCGAGTTCAGAAACAGCAAGACCTGCGGGCCTGCCGCTGACAATTCGTGATTGAGTCTGTGGAATTTCAGCCTCCAAGGCCTCTATCGGCAAACACTCGGAGGCGTTTTCCCAGACCAGCGCAAACATGCTTCCAAGAGGCTTCTCCAAGCGCTCCTGCCTTCTTCAAATAGGCCAAGAGGGTTGGGGTTTTTTGGGTTTTTTTTTCTTTTCTTGTTTGGGCCCGAGAAAAGTACAGCATGTATTGCACATACACGCAAACAGTAGGTACAAGGTGGCCAGAATGGCTTGTTTTTGACTTTTTCATCAGAGCACTGAAATAGATGACCAGGCACAGCCTCTGGGGTAGACGCCAGAGTCCGTCGGGCAAGAGGCATGGGGCTGGACCTGGTCAGCCGAGCTCCTGGGTTCTCCACGCTGAGAGACACTGCATGTTTAACTAGGCTTTGCGGTGGGTTTTATAAATCCCCCTCTGTGGGCACAAAGCAGAGAATTCTCTGCCCTTGGGCCTGCCCAGCTGGGTGCACGCCATTCAGCGTGAGGTGTCCTCTTCCTGGAAATCAGATACCAGAAGTGCGAGTCAGAGACCGGAGGGACAGCCTGGCCCCCCCACACCCCAGGATGTGGACAAACAGCAATCGGCTGAGGCAGAAAGAACAGTAGGTTTCAAAAGGATGACCCGGGTCCAAATCCTGGTTCTGTCTCAGCTCTTCCATCCGCACCAAGTCATCTGTCCTCACCTGGAAGGAAGGTCCGTCACGCCCTTCCCGCCGTCTTACAGGGCTCGTCCAGGAAGGAGATGTGTGTGCAGGCTCTTATCTGTGAAGAGCCCAGCGGAGAGGAGGTGTCCACTCAGTGTTTCTCAATGAATGAGGGAACTAACAACTTGGTCCACTTGCAAGGAAAACAGGGCCACTTGTCCTGAGAGCAGCACTTAGCATGTTCGTGGTTAAAGGCTAGGCCCATTTAAAGCACTGGGTAGACATCCTCTATAATTTCCTGAGTGAGTGGACAAAGCCAGGATACATCATCTAAAAGCCAACCCTGGGCCCATGTGCTCTGCTGCTGAAAACTCTCTAACAAGTCTCCGCCACACTAAGAAAGGCACCCAGATCCTGGCCGGGGACTTTAAAATATGGCTGCAAATTGACCCTTTCCCACATCTACCAAATCAGAAACTCAGCAGTAAGACCCAACAATCAGTTTTTAGCAAGCCCTCCAGGGGATTCTGAAGCACGGTTGAAAGTCACTTCTGCAGGTCCCAGTGACCGCCCCTCATGGCCAGTGTCACAAATAATGATACAGACCTTTAAATCTGTAGTGGCCCCATCATGACCTCCTTAGCTGCAGGCTCCAAATGAGAGAGTCTCTATTCAAGCCAGACCTGCTGAGGAGCTGCAGCTCAAATTGGTAAATTGTCAGAATCTTCTAGCAACTCAGGAGAAGGGAAGTGACCTAAGGTCTTGTTGCAGAAAGAATTTTGCTACCTAGTACAGGATGGATTTTAAAGGGACGGAGGCAGACAAATGATGTACTCGTCTGGGGTACCCTGTGTATCACTTGGAATGCTTTTGGCTGCAACAAAACTAATTTAAGCCATGGATTATCAAGTGAAGGGTGGCTGAAACCATAGAGACCCTCCCTAGGTCACTTTGTGAGAAGCCCAGAGAAGGCAGCACTGGTTCCGACGGGACCAGGTCTCCCCATCTGATGGCAGGTCAGCCTTCCTTGTCACAAGATCGCTGTTGCAGCCTCAAATACCGTATGTGCACTTGACACTTAAACATGAAGGACTCTGTCTCCTTAGGAGGGAGGAGAACTATTCCCCGAAGTATCCTGGCTGACTTTCCCTTACGTCCCCTCCTCCGATTTGGGGATAATGCTCACTCCTAGGCTAACCACTGATTAAGGAGAAGGGGACTGCCACAGGTGGCTCTGATTCATCAGGGAAAAAAAACAGGGCTCTTAATGGAGAGGAAGATAGGAAAAGACTAAGGGCAGTGACTCTGCTACCAGGTATAAGAGTGCTTCTTTAGAAAAGGATGAGCTGAGGGCCAGAGTGCCAAGTTACAGATGCCAGTGGAAGATGTCCTTGTGGCTCATGGAAGATCCTGCATAGCCAAGTGGGAAGCATCAGAGGGGGAAGATATTAGGATGGGAGTAAGCCCACATAAGAAAGTCAACTCTGGGGGTGTCTGGGTGGCTCAGCTGGTTCATTGCCTTTAGCTCAGGTCATGATCCCAGGGTCCTGGGATCAAGCCCTGAGTTGGGCTCCTTGCTCAGTGGAGAGCCTGCTTCTCCCACTCCCTCTGCCCCTCCCCCTGCTTGTGCTCTCTTTCTCTGTCCAATAAATAAAAATAAAACCTTAAAAAAAAAGAAAGAAAGTCAACCCATGGAGAAGCAGAGGCAAAGGGAGAAGAACAGAAGCAGGAGATTTGGGCCCAAGAAGATTTCTATATTTTCTAGGAGCCATTACACAAACAGAGAAAGACAGCAATGGTACTGTGGACACCAAGGCCACATATGAGTAAGGAGATCCCTTCTCTACCTGAAATCTTTCAGGGATCTCAGTTAGAGGCAGGGCAATTACCAGAGGCAGCTCAGCTTCTCAGGAGCTCTCAAACACTTAGCTGGGCATGTGGCATCTTGGGGCAACCCCACATTAGGGTTCTCAGGTCCTGATCTAACACTGTCTTTAGAAGCCAAAAAAGAAAGAAAGAAAGAAAGAGAGAGAAAGAAAGAAAGAAAGTATGCATGGGAGTTGGTGTGGGGGGTCTATAGGGAAACCTAGGCGGTGTGGACTCACCAAGAACTTCCTTTCCAGAGTTTAAGTCATGACTTTGAATTCTATGTCCTGTAGAGGCATGGTCTGCCAGGCACACCCCAAGGCCAGGGGTCTGCCAGGCAAGTGGTAAGTACTCAGGGCCCAGGAAGAGAGCGAGCCCCAGCGGAAGGTCAGCTAGGAGGAAGTGAGGTTCGAAGACGCCCCCCACCCCCAGCACACTGCACTCCAGCTCCATCCGAGAGGAAATGGATTCCAGGGGGTGGGGGGCAAAGGGCTTCAAGGGAGAGAAAAGAAGATGAAGAGCGTCCGCAAAGGCGAAGGCCGCCTTCCACGGTGACACAAGGAGCGCGGTCGGAGGAGAAGCCCATGTCTCTGAGCCGTGAGCCAGCTGGGAACCGGGAAAACAGCGGGCAGGAGCTCCTCCGGAAGCACCTGCCCCGGGAGTCGGAGGCAGCAGGTTTGGACGAGGTAAGGACTCCCTGTGAGAGGGCTAAGATCGTCCCAGAAGGCAGGTGCCTCTCCCTTCACCATACACTGCCTCGCACGGGAGCTGCAGAGGGGTCTGCCAGTGTGAAGAGAAGAGATTTAGCAGGCTGAAGACAGAGTGAGTTCCGCACAACTCTCTGTGAACCAGAGTTCAAGTTCACTGGCAGCCTTTCACCCCCGGCCCCTGCGCCTGGGGGATTTTCTGTTCCAGGGGGTCTGTGTCTGCACTGCCACCTGCCCCACTCCCAAGGCCCGGGAATGGCCCCGGGTCAACAGCTGCCTGCAGGCTTCCCCTTCCCCAGGGGGCCCCCTCCCTGCAATAGCCCCGGGGATGGGCAGCTGGCCCAGCCTCCCAGCCTCTGGGCGCGCCCAGGGGCGCCTCTCTCTTCCCACCACCTTAGGCGGCATGGGTGTGCGTGGGCTCCCACCACCATGATGTTGTCCCCAGCAGGCCCCTGGCTCCCTCCTGTCATCGTCACATACAGGGAAGGCCTCCAGCTCTGAGGCCAGGATGCACAGCCTCCCCGCTTAGACATCGCAAGTCTGCTCAAGTCTCACCTATAATATGGGGCCTGTTCCCTCTGGAGTCTCACTGCCGCATTTGTCACTAAAAAGACAAAAAGCCATCCATCTTGTTCCTGGTATCACTTCGGTAATGGATCATTCCTCTGTTTCTGATCACCTATTTTGCTGGACAAGCTTTTTTTTCCTCTTAGCAAGTGTTTCTTCAAAATTTACAAAAGTAATGTGTCTGCCCCATGCAGCGACAGTAGGGATTTGTAGGGGGAAAAAAATCTCATCATCTCTCCCAATTTCCTTTTCATCTGCCCTTCCCATGCCTAAACCATGTTGGGGTGTAAACTGTTCTCTCCTGCTCACATAAATATATGCAAATGAGTGCACAGGCAACCTCTTGGCTTGGGGCTGCTAGTTTTTGCAAACCTGGGTCCCTACAATACATGCTTTCTTTCCTAACGAGGCATCATGGCTTCCGTCATTGGTAGACAAAACCAAATGCATTTGGTACACAGTTGTGGGATATTTCCCAGTTTTGATGGGCCACAATTCCTTTGCTCACCCTTCCCCCACTGGTGGCTATTTAGGTGGTGTCCAGCTTCTCAGCAGTGTGAGCAAAGCCACAAGGTACAGTCAGTCCTGTCCACATGGGCAAAATCTGGGCTCACTACAGATGCCATCTGTCTATCTTCCTTGCCTACTTTCTCCCTTCCTACACAGTCTTGCTCATTTTCTCTCCAATTCTCGTCAGCAATTGTTACTGTACTTAATAAACATAACCAATGTTTTTGGTTTTTTTTCTTTCTGTTTGTTCTCTGTAAGGGTTCTGGTACCCAATTCCAGCATGGGTGTATCCCCTGCCCCCCACCCCAGCTGGGTGTCCTACCATTGAACTTAATTCTGGCCCTAGATTGGGTCAGATCCCACGGGCTGAGGGTCTGGTCCCACAAGCCTGACCTCCACTTCAGATGCCAGTCACCAGCCCAGGTTGTCACCTGTGCCTCTGACTGACCGGCTATACACCAGAGGTTCCCATGACCCCCCGACCTGGATTTGATTACTTGGCTGGAGCAGCTCACAGAATTCAGGAAACCTACTTGCTCACTAGATTACCAGTTTACAAAGAATAGCACAGGATATGAATCAACAGCTAGATGAAGAGATAAATGGAGAGGTCCTAAACAAAGAAGTTTCTGTCCTCATGGAATTTGAACCTGGAATGGCGGCATGTGGGAGCATTCTGGTTCACCAACCTGGAAACTCTCTGGGTTTTTATGAAGGCTTCATTACATAGGCATGGTTGATTAAATCATGAGCCACTGGCAATTGAGTCAACCCTCCAGCCCCTCTCCCTTCCCCAGAAACCGGGAGAGTGAGACTGAAAGTTTCAACCCTTCAATCACATGGTTGGTTCTGCTGGCAACCAGCAACCATCCTTAGGTGGGGTCCAAAAGTCACTTCACTGACATAACAGGAGACACCTCTGTCATTCTCATCACTTAGGAAATTCCAAGGTTTTAGGAGCTCGGTGTCAGAAACTGGGTCAAAGGCCAAATACATATTTCTTATTATAAATCACACTATCATAGCCTGTATCTCCAGAGAGTCAAAAGCTACTCAGGGCAAGATGAGAACATTATACTCACTTTTGTTACCTGTGAAAGTCCCAGGACCCAGTGGGTATATTTGTGGGGTTTTTTGTTTTGTTTTTTTTAAGATTTTATTTATTTATGTGTGTGTGTGTGTGTGTGTGAGAGAGAGAGAGAGAGAGAGAGAGAGAGAGAGAACGTGCACAAGCAGAGGGATTGGCAGGCAGAGGGAAGAGCAGGCTCCCCTCTGAGCAGGGAGCACGGTGCTGGGCTTGGTCCCGGGACCCTGGGATTGTGACCTGAGCTGAAGGCAGAGGCTTAACACACTGAGCCACCCAGGTGTCCCCCCAGTAGGTATATTTGTAACAGGAATGAGTACATGAACCAACCCTGTGAGAGGGAGTTCCTAGTACCTCTAAATCATTGCAGGTGTGAGGGTTAAGAAGATGGTTTTAGAATCAGATAAAACTGGGATTTACATCCTTGGTCTAATAATTTACAAGCTGGGTGTGCTTGAACAAACTATTTCACTCGGACTCTTAGCTTCCTTCTTTGTACAATGAGGAAGGCAATACCCATCTTGCAGGGTTCCTGTAAGGCAGTGCTACATAGCAATAAGGATGGTAATAATGACAATAAAATCCAATTAAACTAAAAATTAACCCAAACTCACAGATATTTTCAGAATGAGAAAGAAAACTTTCCTGTAATCTTTTGTAAATGGTCTATGGTGTGGAAGAGAAGGTCAGGAGGAAGTGGGCTGGGGCCTGGGAAACAGGTGACAAATGACCAGAAGGCCTGGGCACTTTAGAAGCAGTGTTTCTTAAATTTGAACCATCTTAACCATCAGTGGGCATGTAGTACAGAGATTCCTAAGCCCTTCTCTTGGAGATGTGGACTAAGTCTGGCATGAGGCTGAGACATTTGTGTTGTAATAATCACCCAGGGGCTTCAGGAGCATAATCACGGCTGGGGAGCATGCACGGAAATGGGTAAGCCCAGCTGAGCTCCAGTCCCCTGTGCTCTCCTCACAATGTTTCATAATATTCAGCTTTATATTTAGTTATGTAATCTATTTTTACTTAACTTTTGTATATGAGGCAAAGTGTGAATCAAAAGTTTTATATATATGTATAAGGTATACATATCCAATTGTTCTAATGCCATTTGTTGAAAAGACAGACCATTCAGTTTCCTGGGCACCTTTGTTAAAAATCAATGGGCCATATACATGTGCCCCTACTCATGGAAGCGATCCTGTTCCGTTGACCTATTCGCTTGCCATGATGCTAGTACCACACTGTCTTGATCACTATAGCTTTATAATAAGTCTTAAAGTCAGATAATGTAAATCTTTCAACTTTGTTCTTCTTTTTTCAAACATGTTCTGGTTATTTAGGTCACTTGCATTTCCATATGAATTTTAAAATCAGCTTGTCAATTTCTTCCAAAAGGCCTGTAAGATTTTGATTTAAATTATGTTGCATCACTGAACCAGTTAGAGGAGAACAGAATAGATCCATAAACACAGCATCTCTCCCCATAATTTAGCAATCCAGTAATACTTTGAGTATAAGGTTCCTTTATGGGAAAATTTTTATAGAAATTATTTTTTTAATACATGTAGGCCTATGCAGGTTATCTCTTTTGCTATACATGTGAACCAGGATATGGCATTGTAGATGCTCCTATGCCCCTCCAACTCAGAATTGTGACATCCCTTTACTTGCAAAAGCAAGCTGTCAATGGCAAACATCAAATAATCTATATGCCAAGAAACTTGGTTGTTATTTGCTGAATTCGACAGATAAATATCTAAATGGTAATGCTAATAGACCTAATCGTCATCAAATCTTTTTGGCCATGGCCAAAACATAAAGGTCAAGAAACAGAAAGATGTCCCCATTTGAAAGGAAAGTTCAGGGAAACTCATCTTTTTAAAGGACTCTTCGTATTACTTTGACAAGTTTAATTTATTTCTAGTTGTTTGTGATCACATCCTGGGTAAAGCACCATACTCAGTGAGAGCAATGAAGCATGGTGGAATTGAGACCTCCCCAAGCAGCCCTTGGTAATAGAATCAGCACTTGGAGGTGAGGCAGAACTGCTGGGATTCAGATAGAATGATTAGGTCTGCAGAGTACCATGGTGAGAAAGACTCCAGATTTGGTATATTCGCCACTTCTGAAGAACTTTTCAAACTTTCCAGGATAGCTTTCAACCCCTCTGCAAGCAAAGTGAGATAAACTGAGGCATAGAACGCCAGTGAATCACTCTAGCACTCCATCTACAAGATCTCTTGTCCCCTGCATGATATAGTGCTCAAAATGAAAAATGGACATTCCAGAGGTTCCTTCCTTCCCTGGATGAAGAAACTAGTGTCTGCGCAATCACTGTTTAGGAGAACATAAGTGTCATGCAGTGAAGCAGACATCAAGGCATCCTTGATGAAGGGAACAAAAGATAATTCCTTTCTTACACACACGTTGACTGAGTAGTCAATGACCTTAAGAAACAGAATGAACCTTTAAATTCTCACTTCTAAAATTCAAAAGTTTCATCACAATGTCACCATAATCATTTTGTGGCAGTAAAATTTGGGGGACCAGAAGGGGAAAGAGCTTTTACTTTTATTTTTATGTACTTATACTTAAATGTTTAAATAATGATTCTATATTCCTTTGGCTACTTAAAAACTTTATAAACTAGTTTAGATTTATTATTAAAGTAAGTTCTAAGGTCTCTTAGAACTTTCTCATAGTAAAACTCCATTAGAATATTCATTGGTCTGGAACTGTATCTTTCTCAGGGCCCCACATAATCATTATACTCTGAAAATGTTCTTTAAATTGGCAAAATGAGGTGACCTGGTGTGTTCTCTTTGCTCTCTGAAGTATTTATGAGCATCATAAACCCCAATCTGGACCATCAGGGACTTTGTAAATCAAAATGACTCAAGAGTTAAACAGTAACCCAGATAGCCCCCCAAATCAAAACTATCCAAGTGGAGACTTCCAGTTCTGGCCATGATGGAATAATGGGGACCAGATTTACCCCCATGCCTGAAATAACTATGAAGCTGGACAAAATATATGAAACAATGGTTTTTAAGACATTGGACAACCATGTAACTAAATATAATGACCCCAGAAAGACAGAAAACAATAAGGCAAGCCCTATGATTATCCTGAGTTACTGCCTTGAGGGTATTTCCAGGCTATGGCATAGGTAGAGAGAACCAAGCAGAGCCCAGAGTAGTCTCTGACTTTAGAAGATAAAGCTTAGAGTATAGGGAGACCAAGGCAGCTAGAGTTTGCAGGGCAAAACAGTGGACAGGAGGGAGCTGCCCAGAGAACCCTCAGAGATTTATAGAGGGTATCCCTGAGTATTCAGCAGAATAGTGATCAGTGTATATTTCTGAAGAAACTGCACAAATCTGGGGAAAGAACCACCCAAAATGATGAGAGGGAACAGTACCTGGTATAGTCAGCTGAGGCCAGCAAACCTCATACATCATAGGGTATTGGGTAAAGTACTAAGAACTGTCTTACCTAAGTAGCAGAGAATGACTAGCCCTAGATAACATGTTGCTCTGTTTCAGCCTAAAAGAAAATTTAAAGCAAGAGCTGAAACGATCAAACTGTGTCCAAACAACTTAACCTCATCCTAGGGTAAAGCTCAAAAATATTAATAGGAGTATAAAAATAGCTAGCAACCAAGAAGGTAAAATTATAATGTCTGTCACCCAATCAATTACGAGGCAGACATTCAAAGGAACAGGAAAATATCATCCACAGGGAATAGAGAAATTAATTGAAAACAATGCAGAGATGTCACAGGTGTTAAAACTGGCAGAAGAGAATATGCCAGAAACTGCAGTTATTATAACTGCGGTCCATATGTTCAAAAGTTAGAGGCAACATGAACATGTTGAGTAGAAATATGGAAGATATATGAAAAGATAACATATAAAAGATGGAAGATATATGAAAAGATATATGAAAGATAAAAAAAGATATATGAAACATGGAAGATATATGAAAAGATAACATATAAAAGATGTTATCTTTTGTCTGATATTAAAAATACATTGTATGGATTAATGACAGATTAGACACTGAGGAAAAGATTCACAAACTTGAAAACATAGCAATAAAAAATATTCAAAGTAAAACACAGACAGAAAAAAATACATTAAAAATGGATAGTATATTTGAGTTACATGACAACTTCAAACAGCCTAGTATATGTGTAATTTGAACTCTAAAGGAGGGAAATGAAGACAGAAGAAAAGATTTGAGGAAATAATGGTAAAATATTATCCAAATCTGATGAAAAATAAAAATTGCAACTAACTAAAAAGCTCAAACAACTCCCAAAACAAGAAATATGAAGAAAACCACTTCAAAATACACCATAAGCCAATTTCCCAAAACCACCAATAAAGATAACATCCTAAAAGCAGCCAGAAAAAAACAGATACATTATATAAGGAGGAGCAAAGGTAGGAGCGACACCACATTTCTCCTTTGATTTCATGAAAGCTAGAAGGTAGGGAAGCAACATCTTTAAAGTACTAAGAGAAAAAAAAAAAAACCTGTCAACCAAAAATTCTATACCTAGTGAAAAAATAAAGACTTTATACCAAAAAAAAAAAAAAAAAATCACCAGAAGATCTGCACTACAAGAAAAGTTAAGGGAAATTTTTCAGAGAGAGGGAAACCAATAACAGATGAGAATACAGATTTATACAAAGAAATAAAAAACACTGGAAATGCTAACTATGTGGATAGAGACTTTTTTTCTTAATACTTAAATGTCTTTTAAGTGATTATTTAAACTGAAATACTAACATGGTATTGGTGGGTTTATAATAAATGTACAAAATGACAATAACAGCATAAAAGTTGGAGTGGAGAAATGGAAATATACTTTGGTGAGATTCTTATACTACACATGAAGCAATATAATATTGCTTGAAGACAGATTGTGATAAGATACGGATGAATACTATTAAGCCTAAAGCAACCACAAAAATAAGAACAAAAAAGAGTGACAGCTAATAGTAAATGAGATAAAATGGGTAATAAAAATACTCAATCCAAAGGAAATCAGAGAGAGAAGCAACCTTGGAGGGGGAGCCAGTCTATCTCAGCTTCCTGAAAAACCGAGTGGATAACAGTTATTGGCTGTTGATCCATTTCTTTTTTGTAGTAAAAAAGCACCCCACCCCCTTTTCCCTGAAGAGACCACCCTTCCCACATGCAGTTTGGTTAGTCAATCTCACCCTCGGCTCCAGGAAATCAATGAAGCCATAATAGGCTATATATAGTCATTAGCTAAGGGATGGGAAGACGACCAGCCTAGACAAAGGAGACATAAAATACCTGCGGGGATTTCTGGGGGGAAAAGTTTTCTCACTACAAAGAAGGATTCTTCTCACAACTTGGATATGAAGTGACTTCCAAGTCTGTAAAAATAAACCCTTGTTATATGTTGTTAACAAGAAAGAACGCAGGTCTCAGAAATCATCTTCCAATGAAAAGGACAGACAGTTTTAGTTACAGGCTAATGACTGAGGGAGGAACAGACTAAAATGTAAATATAAAAATAATATAAATATATATAATATATATATTTTATATTTATTTATTTATATTTTTATATATATATTTATATATAAAAATATAAATAAATAAACAAACAAACTAGAACACTGGTATGAGATGCTGGAGCAAGCCATACCTGAAGTAAAAAAGACCCACCTCTGGACTAATTAGTAGTATGAACCGACACGTTCCTTTTATTGTTTAAGCCATTTTGAGTTCATGTTTCTATCAAATCAATTATAACTTAAATATTCACAACAGACACACACCCAAGAAAGACACTTTTCTGCTAACATCTTTACAAGTAACCCTATAAGTAGTCCTTAATAATAAGGGACAATGAAGGCAATCAGAGTCAGGAGATTCAGCATCAGGCCAGGTATGGCCACTAATCCTGAGCTCAACAATGATAACAGTAACAGCAACAGCTGCAGGTGACTCCTCATTAGCCACGAGCTTGCTCTAGTTGATGTACATACAGCATTGTAATTGTTACAAAGAGGAAGATGGAGACCACACTTCTTATTTTACTGATGAGGAAAACTGAGGCTCATGGAGATAAAAATAACCTGCCCAAGGCCACAGAGTTAGTAAGCTAGTTACGTCTTTTTCACAGCACAGCTGTGATAGATTTCACTATTACGATTTTCCCCCACAGAACTGAAAGTGCCACGAGGCATTCTAGAACCTTTGTCTTTTTTCACTGCTGGATTCCTGGTGCCCAGAACAGCTTCTGCACAGAATAAGCCCTCAGGAAAGAGTGGTTGGGTATAAAATAAACAAGATTCAAACCCAGGTCTGCCTCCAGAGCCAACTCTTTTCACAGCTCCAGACTGCCTCTCATTATCTCATTCTATGAGTGGGGCTCTCATATGCTTACGAACACCCCGGCCTTCTCTGATCTCATGGAATGTTTTAAGTAACTGGCCTTGCTTCATAAGCCCTGTCATGGAATCCCTTGACCATCCTGGATCTCCTCTAAGAATTGCATGATACCTGCTGGTGGCACCGTGTGCAAACAAAAGAGACCCACTTGGTGGTAGACAGAGCTGGACTCTCTACAGACATTACCTCATTCAGTCCCACCATAAATCTGTAAGGTGGGGAGCAAAACCCCTGTTTGGCAAATTGGGCCACTGAGGCCCAGAGAGGCTACATGTTTTTAAGGTCACAAACAGACTGAGGATTGTCTGACTCCAACGTCTTTTACATAGCTCTTCAAAAGCCACACTATATACAACTTAACTGTGTCATGAATATCATGAACCCTGGAGCTAGATTTGGGGGTTAGACAGAATACGTCAAAAACATTACTAAACAGACATTTATTTGGTTATTCATCATCATTTCAGCATACACTTTTGAGCACCTACTATGTGCCAGGTATCATTCGAAGCAGTGAGGACGGAGCATTAAATAAAACAGTTCCCATAGGGTACTTGAGCAGCTCAGAGGGTTAAGGCTCTGCCTTCAGCTCAGGTCATGGTCTCAGGGTCCTGAGTTTGAGCCCCACCTTGGGCTCTCTGCTCAGCAGGGAGCCTGCTTCCCCCTCTTTCTGCCTGCCTCTCTGCCTACTTGTGATCTCTCTGTGTCAAATAAATAAATAAAATCTGTAAAAAAAAAAAAAACTACATTGAGATACCACCTTACACCAGTTAGAATGGCCAAAATTAATAAGACAGTAAACAACATGTGTTGGAGAGGATGTGGAGAAAGGGGAACCCTCTTACACTGTTGGTGGGAATCCAAGTTGGTGCAGCCACTTTGGAAAACAGTGTGGAGATTCCTCAAAAAAATTAAAAATAGAGCTTCCCTATGACCCTGCAATTGCACTACTGGGTATTTACCCCAAAGATACAGATGTAGTGAAAAGAAGGGCCATCTGTACCCCAATGTTCATAGCAGCAATGGCCACGGTCACCAAACTATGGAAAGAACAAAGATGCCTTTCAATGGACGAATGGATAAGGAAGATGTGGACCATATATACAATGGAATATTATGCCTCCATCAGAAAGGATGAATACCCAACTTTTATATCGACATGGATGGGACTGGAGGAGATTATGCTGAGTGAAATAAGTCAAGCAGAGAGAGTCAATTATCATATGATTTCACTTATTTGTGGAGCATAAGAAATAACACAGAGGACATGGGGAGATGGAGAGGAGAAGGGAGTTAGGGGAAATTGGAGGGGAAGACGAACCATGAGAGACTGTGAACTCTGAAAAACAATCTGAGGGTTTTGAAGGGGTGGAGCATGGGAGGTTGGGTGAGCCTGGTGGTGGGTGTTATGGAGGGCAGTGTTGCATGGAGCACTGGGTGTGGTACATAAACAATGAGTTCTGGTACACTGAAAAGAAATTTAAAAAATTAAAAATTAAAAAAAATAAAATAAAACAGTCCCCGTGCCTTCTTTCACAGTTCACTCTAGTATCAGCTGAGACTCTCCTGTCTTGGGGTTGGGCCCATTGCACACTTGGCACATTAGTTAAAGCAGACTACAGTACAGCAACAAATACTCATAAGCCAGAGTGGGCTAACTGCTTTAGAAACAACCTCAAGTATCAGGGACTAAAAGTAATAAAAACAGACTAATCTCTTATACAAGGTCTGATGTTCATATTTTCAGGGGGCTCTTCTCTAAATGCTCATCCAGGAGCCCGGACTCCTTTAATACTGTGGCTCTGCCATCTTGTAGCTTCAAAGATGCCCTGGTATCAGCTAGCTAGAAAATGGATAGTTTCACATGGGAGACTTCATGGTCTAAGTTTGGAGATAGCATATATCCTTTTCCCCCATAGTCTACTGGGCAGAACTGAGCCACGTGACCACAATAACTGCAAGGGAGCCTGAGAAATGGAGAAAAACTCATAAAACAGTGCCCACCAAGAATCTCTTTCAAAGACTCCAAAAAGTCTATGGGATTTTTCAAGAATTCCAAAACTCCAAACATCCCAAATTTCTAAACTGGAATATGAAGGGTGATCCTTTCTACGTAGCAATTCAAGGTGGGGATTCAAGTCAGCAACACTTACATTCCAGACAGTCATTCGGGGACTCAGGCTGGTGGCACCTCTGCGATACTGAAAAGGCTTCAGAAGAGATTTTAAGGGCCAGACCTACAAATTTCACTCAACACTTCCACCCATAAAACTCAGTGATATGACCATATATGAGGGAAAGGGAAGGAATGTAGTCTATATGCCAGGCAGAAGGGACAAACTGATTTTTCTAGATCATTAGAGAATTCTATGCCACCCAGATGTTTTAATTGGATCTGCCAAATACCAGTTACTTCTCATCTCTTCCACTGATACCCCTCCCTAATCTGCTTCTCTGTGGCTTGACATGTGTCCATTTAGCTGTGGCTCCAATGTGACATCTCACACTTTCCTAATTCTGGCCTCTAAGTACAAGTCCTTCCTTTCAACAAGGAGGTAATTTGTGAAAAATTACTGAATGTGCTCTCAATAAGAAACCCTATGTTCCTCTGAAATTCATTCATTTGGTGATAATGCACTTAGACTTAATCATTTCTCCACTAGAGGATGGCAAGGACCTGTTTTGTTTAGTACTCTAATGCTGGTGCCTAGAACAGCATGCCTGGTACATTGTAGGTTGCCCAATAAATATTTTTTGAATGAATGTATGAATTTTCCTTCAGTCTTAGAATCTGAATAGGGAGTTCATACTTGATGTTGAAAAAAACTTCCCTGCCTCATTATATATGATCCTACTTCCCCAGTCCCTGGAAGGGCATCCTGATCACAAGCCACACTTTTTCCAAATGCTCACTAACTCGCTCACTCAGCACCCTTCTTTTCTACCTATAGCAAACTTTGAGGAAGTCACATACCTCACAAGGTCTTTTTTTCCTTCCTTTTTTTTTTTTTTTTTTTTTTTGGTATTGCTGATATGTAGAAACTGGAGCAAAGGTGACTTCAGAGTCTGCCTGACCCTTATTTCCAATTTTTGTCATCATTGGCTGGCGGTATGGAATCTGCCATGGTTGAGATATGTGCTACTGTGGAATATATCGTAAACTGAGCAGAAAAAGAGGAGTCTGAATTCCACCTAAGCCACTTAATGGCTACGTGATTTCTAGCACCGAGCTTCAGCTTCCTCTTTGGTAAGCAGATAACAATATTCACCTTCTCAGCTTCACAGGATTGTTGTAAAAATGCATTTGGTTTTCCTTCAGTATCTATTTATTAGTAGCCTACTATATGCCAGAACTTGACCTAGGTTCTGGAGATACATCAGGGAATAAAACAGACTTCCTGTGTCTCAGAGTTTATGGTTGGAGGAAACAGACTGTCGATAAATCAAAAGATGAATATAATATATCAAGTGGTGGTGAGAGGTATAGAAAAAAAAAGATGAGGGCTCTTTAGGATCTTATATAAGATGGTCCAGAAAAAGATATTGGAAGAGAGACCTGAAGGAAATGGTGGGCCATACAAAGGTATGAGGGAAGAGGAGGTAGAGCATGTGAAGATGTCCTGAAATGACACTATGCTTGGTATTTATGAGCAATAGCATGGAGATCAGATTGGCTGGAGCAGAGTGAATGAAAGCAGGGTGGTAGATGATGAGGTCAGAAAAGTGACATGAAACAAAATTGATTAGAGCTCTATAGGCCATGGGAAAGATTTTGGCTTTTACTCTGAATAAGATAGAAAGCCAATTTTGTCTTGAACAAAGAAGTGATGCAATGCGGCATATACTTTACAAAGATCATTCCAGCAGCTATGTGAGTAGGCTTCATGGAAGCTATACTGGAAGCGAGAAAACCAGGTAGGAGGTTAGTGTAATAAAACAGGTGAGAGCTGACACAGGGTTGGACCAAGCTGAAAGCAGAGGAAGTGGTGAAAACTGGCCAGATTATGGATATATTTTAAAGGTAACATCAACAAGTCTTCTGGGTGGATGAGATGTCAACTGAAAGAGAAAGAGAGGAGTCAAAAATGGCCCTAAGTTTTGACTTAAGAAGTGATAAAATGGGGTTGCTACTTACCAAGATGAGGAAAATTGCAGAAAACATAGCATGGAAGTTCTATGTTAGGACCTTAATCTTAGAAACATTAGTTTGGCGATGTCTGTTAGACATCCAAATGGTGATGTTGGACATTGGCTATGTGTATTTGGAGTTCCAGGATGAGGTCCAGGGTAGAGCTATAAATTTGGGAGTTGGCAGTTTATATAAAGCCATGACAATGGATAAGATCACTTAAGGAATGAGTAGAGAAGAACTGATTCTGAGAATTGGGTAAGAGGAATTCCAATATTTAGAAGTTTGGGGAAAGGGAGAGGCACAGCAAAGAAAAACAAAAATAGAAAGAGTTAATGAATGAGGTAGGAAGAGGAATGAGAGAGAGAGTAAAGAAAGAGGGTCAGGAAGGAGAAGCTAACATGACTTTCCATTTATTATCCAGTAGATTGGCCAAGTAGCATGATAGTAGGTATAAACCCAAATATATCAGTAATTAAATGTAAATGGTTAAGTAGTTCAATTAAAAGTCTATAATTATCAAACTAAATTAAAAATAAAATCCAATGTATGCTGCTTACTGCAGATATACCTTAAACATAATACATAGAGGGGCGCCTGGGTGGCTCAGTGGGTTAAAGCCTCTGCCTTCAGCTCAGGTCAAGATCTCGGGGTCCTGGGATCGAGCCCCACATCGGGCTCTCTGCTCCGCAGGGAGCCTGCTTCCTCCTCTCTCTCTGCCTGCCTCTCTGCCTACTTGTGATCTCTGTCTGTCAAATAAATAAATAAAATCTTTAAAAAATAATAATAATAATAATACATAGAGTAATTAAAAATTAAAGATGATAAAAAGTATACCATGCAACTACTCTTCAAAAGAAAGCTGGAAGAGCTATATTGATAGCAAAGAAGACTCAAGGCAAAAAGATTGGGATAAAGATACAAGTTTCATAAAGATAAAAGGGTTAATTCTCCAAGAAAACATTAAATTCTCAATTTATATGTATGTAAAAATCATAGCTTTAAAATAATAAAGAAAAATTGACAGAATTATAAATATAGGCAAATCTACTCTCATAATGGGAACCTTAACACACTTCTCCCAATAAAAGGTACAGAAAGGAGAAAAAAAATCAGTAAGGATATATAAGATAAACACCACAATTAACAAATTTGACATATTGGCATGTACGGAACACTGTGCAGAAAAGAATGCACATTCTTTTCAAGTGTACATGGAACATTTATGCTGGCCATAAAAGAAGTTTCAACAAGTTTTAAAGAATTGAAATCACTCAGAATATGTTCTCTGACCACAAAAACATTAAGCTGGAAATAAATTTTTGAAATAAGTAAAAGTTCCTCATTTTCTTAGGAATTTAACAATATACTTTTAAATAGGTCAAAGAAAAAAATTTCAGTAGAAATTGGAAATCATGAAAATACAACATATCAAAACACAGGGGATGTAGCTATACCTGTGCTAAGAGAAAACTTATTGTTTTAAATGCATATATTTAAAAAGAAAAAAAAACAGAAATCAAAACTCTAGTTATTTATCTCAAAAATAAGAAAAATAGCAAATGAACTTAAAGAAACTACAAAGGAAGAAATAATAAAACTGAGAGCAAAAATTAATGAAATATAAAACAAACACTCAAGAGAGAAAATCAATATGCCTAAAAGTTGGCACTTGTAAAAGAATAATAAAAGTATCAGATTTCTAAGTCTGATAGGAAAATAATAAAGAAGGCACATATTACCAGTTGAATTGAAATGAGGACATAAGTTCATATGCAACAGATATTTAGAAGATAATTATAATATATTATGAATAATTTATTATTAATAAATTTTAAATTTTAGATAAAATGAAAAATCATCTGAAAAACAAAGCTAACAAAAACTGATAAAAGAGAAAATAAAAAACCTATAATAGTCCTATACTTATCAGAGTGTGGAAGCTGTAGTTAACAATATCTATACAAAAAACTCTCCAGGCATAAATGGCTTTCCCCTAAGTAAATTCCTCTAAATATTTATGGAAGAAATGGCACCAATCATATATAAACAGTTGAGCAGACCAGAAAAAAGAAAATATGCAAACCCTGTAATTCCTCAGGAAGCAATAACTAAGTAGCATTTCCCAAATTACTTTGACCCAGAACCTTTTTCTCTAGAGCAGTGCTGTCCAACTGAAATCTAATGCCAGCCACATGTGTAATTTTAAAACTTTTAGTAGCCACATTAAAATAAATGAAATAGGTGAAATTAATTTTGAAAATATCTTTTATTCAATACAATACACCAAAACATTACCAATTCAACTCATAATCAATATAAAATTATTAATGAGACATTTTCCATTCTTTTTTGAAGACTAGTGCTAAGGCTTTAAAACCTGGTGAGTTTTGGGGCACCTGGGTGGCTCAGTGGGTTAAAGCCTCTACCTTTGGCTCAGGTCATGATCCCAGGATCCTGGGATCGAGCCCCACATCAGACTCTCTGCTCAGCGGGGTGCCTGCTTCCTTTCCTCTCTCTCTGCCTGCCTCTCTGCCTGCTTGTGATCTCTGTCTGTCAAATAAATAAATAAAATCTTTTAAAAAATAAAATAAAACCTGGTGAGTTTTGTATGCTTCTGGCACATGTCAAGTGCTCAGTAACCACATATGGCTACCATATTGGACAATGCAACGCTACTGACTTGTGTGGGTCTCTTCCATTTTGTAGGGCACTCTTCAGGAAACCCTGCCCTAAAAAGAGACCATGGCTAAAACCTTCCCACCTGGTCAAGAGATAAAACATGATAAGAGATTCTACAACAAATTATAAAAAGTATCATCCCAGAAAACTGGTGAAGCATTTTGGAAAACATCTCAACCTGTGGAAGAATTATTTTTTTAATTAAAAAGTAAAAGACAGGACATGGGGTCAAATCTTTCTTATTGTACAGTGCTGCTTTGGTTATCTTTTTGCTATGTAACAAATCATTCCCCAAACTTAGTTCCTGAAAACAACCACCTTTGTTTGCTTGGGCAGGGTTTGGTGAGGACAGTTCACCTCAGCTACGTGTGGCATCAGTGAGAGCAGTTTGGCTGCAGCTGTAAGATGCATTTTGCAGGTGGTTCATTAAAATGGCTGTCAAATTGGTTCTGGCTGTTGGCTGGGGGCTCAGTGAGGCTATCAACAAGTAGAGAAGAATCATGGGCCCCTCCAAGTGGCTGCTTGGGCTGCCTCCCAGCATGGCGGTGGGACACCAGCAGGGAGAAAGCCAAATCCACCAGGCTTGTCAAGGCTAGACCTTGCACTGACATGGCATCATTTCTGCCCTGATTTGAGGAGGTGAAGAAATAAATCCCACCTCTGGGTGTGGCGAGAGACAAAGCACTCGTGACTATCTCTGACCCACCCAAGATACTGCAGCACTTTCAAATCCGTATTTGCTCTTCCCAGTAATTTTTTTCAGTTTTAATAATGTATTTCTTAAATAAGCTTGAAATAGGGGCATCTGAGTGGCTCAGTGGGTTAAGCATCTGTCTTTGGCTCAGGTCATGATCTCGGAGTCTTAGGATCAAGCCCCGCATCAGGCTCCCTGCTCTGCGGGGTGTCTGCTTCTTTCTCCCTCTGCCCCACCCTCTGCTTGTGCTCACTTTCTCTACCTCTCAAATAAATAAAGTCTTTAAAATAAACAAACAGGGGTGTCTGGGTGGCTCAGTGGGTTAATCCTCTGCCTTCGGCTCAGGTCATGTTCTCAGGGTCCTGGGATCGAGCCCCGCATCAGACTCTCTGCTTGGCAGGGAGCCTGCTTCCCCCTCTACTTCTGCCTGCCCCTCTACCTGCTTGTGATCTCTCTCTGTCAAATAAATAAATAAAATCTTTAAAAAATAAATAAATAAAAAAATAAAATAAAGAAACAAACTTGAAATAAATATGACAACATCTTAACAATTTACACATGTGTGGAACACAAATGTTTGCAATAATACGTCTATGTATGTTTTCTATTTTCTTTAATTTTTTTAAATTAATAGGCTTCATTTCTTTTAGAAAGGTTTTAGATTTACAGAAAAATTACAAAGATACGATAGAGTTTCCATATGTGCCTCCTCTGCACACACAGTTCTCCCATTATTAACATCTCACATTGGTATTGTATATTCATCTATTTAATAGGGTTTCTTTTTAGAGATTTTATTTATTCTTATTTTTGAGAGAGAAAGAGTACATACAAGCAGAAGGGAGGCACAGAGGAAGAAGCAAACTCCCTGCTGAGTGGAACCCAAGGCAGGGCTGGATCCTAGGACGCTGGGATCATGACCTGAACCGAAGGCATACATAAAACTGACTGAGCCACCCAGGTTGCCCCATTTGTCACAATTAATGAATCAATATTGATAGCTAATTACTTAATTTAATTTAATCATTTATTCAGATTTCCTTGGGTTTTTTATTTGTTTTTTAGAGAGAGGTGGGGAGGGAAGGGGCAGAGAGAGAGTGAGAATCTTAAACGGGCTCTATGCCCGGTGTGGAGCCCCACATGGGGCTCAATCTCACAACCCTGAGATCATGACTTGGGCTGAAATCAAGAGTCAGATGCTTAACCAACTGAGCCATTAGTTTTAAACTAATGTGCTTCGGTTCTGGATCCCATCTAGGATGGCATGTTATATTTAGCAGTCACTTCTCCTCAAGATCCTCTTGGCTGTGACAGCTTCTCAGACTTTCCTTGTGTTTTAAGTCCTTGATAGTTTTGAAGAGCACTGGTCAGGCATAGTGCAGGATGTCCTACTATTGGTATCTGTCTAGTGTTTTTCTCGTGATTAGATTGAGGTTATGGGTTTGGGAGAGACAGGTCACAGAGATGAAGAACTATTTTCACTACAACATATCAACATGATTTATGATTGTTGATGCTGACCTTGATCTCCTGGCAAAGGAGATGTTTTTCAGGTCTCTCCACTGGGAAGTTCCTCTTTTTTCTCCTTTTGCTTAGTGTCTTCTTTGGAAGAAAGTTGCTATGGGTAGCCCACACTTGAGGAATGGGGAGTTACACTTCCCTCTTTAAGGTGAAGTATGTACATGCATTTTCTGGAATTTATCTGCACAGAGAGTTGTTTCTTCTACCTCGTTTATTGATTTATCAATCATTTGTTTATATTAGTATGGACTCATGGATATTTATTTTATACTTTGGGTAATAAAGCAACACTACTTTATTTTGTTGCTCAGTTTGTTCCGGCTTTGGCCGCCAGGGGCGCTTTCATTTACTTAGCAGCATTCTGATTGGATAGTATCACTGCCCTGAGAAAGATGAGAAAAAGGCAGTCCATTCAAGTGACCAGAAAGTCCAGGACATGACCGCCCACCTCTGACTTCCGAACTTCCACTGCACCCACTCAGCCCACCCTGGGCCCTTTGCTGAAGCCCAGAAGAGGAGCCGAGATCACTGGGCAGCTCCTCCAAGAAAGTCAAAGAAGTCACCCGTTGGTCATAGGAGGTCCTTGTGTGTGTGGCTGCTCCATATACTAAAAGTTCATAGCCAGGGGACGGGTAATTATATACCTCAATAGAGAAACAAAAAATATGTGAGCAGCGCCGGGTTATCATGAAGTGGTTCAAGTCTATAAATAGCGCTACCTTGGTCCTCAACCATCTCAGGAGCAAATTAAAGCTTGCCACAGTGCTGGCCATGAACTGGCTGCCCTGCCCCAGCCCTGGTGCTCCATGGGGCTTCACTGAGAGGACCACGGATGACCGACTGACCAAGATCCAGGAGCACATATATCCCCTCATGTACAGGAGGGGAGCGTGCAGTGGCCCTCTCATGACACACATTGTTCTGGGAATCCACAAACAACCTTCACAATGGCTACAGACCCCCAGGAACCAGTGTCCTGGCCATGGGCAATGACTGAACAGATACTTCTTTTTTGATCCAGCAGGGAACAATCTTGGGAAATAAACTAGCTCTGGATGGAAAGTACAAAAAATGCCACTACAGAGAAGGTCTTCTTTGAAGAAATTTTCATACATGTTCAAATCCTTCAAGGGTCCACACTGGGTCCATGGGTTGGACATGTGGCTTTGTTTGGGAGAAAAAAGCTACTCCAACCTTGATCTTAAAACATGCTCAGGAAGTCATTCAAATGTGAGGCCCATGTCAATACCCCAGTTCCCATTGACAGAGGGCAAATTCTGTAGGGACTGCTACAACTGAAGATTTTCATAACACAGCAAATGCTTTCATTTCTTTTTAAGTCCAAAACCTCTCTTGGCCAAGTACTGTTAAAACAAAGTTTCATGATAAGGTCTTTCAAACATTTAATAAGCCTTGAGGATACTAGTGCATACTGTAACCTCTAATTTTATCAGGTCTTAACATTATGCCATATTTGCCACACAACTTTTTTTTTAAGAAAGAAAATATTGTAGAACCCCTTGTAGCCTCTGTGCACAGGCTCACCCCTTGTCCTGCTGCCCTCACATGCCCTAGCTGACAAATATTCCGGTTCACACCGAGCTCTTCTGCCCTGCCTTCCACTCAGCTCCACAGTGACCGTATCAGGAAGGGTGTGCTAAAGGAGACCCACTTCGAAGAGCGGCTCGGCCAGAGAAAAGGCCTGCTGAGCACAGCTGTTAGGAGGAGGAGGAGTGGGGTGTGGAGGAGAGAAAGGACGAAAAATATGGTCTAGGGCTTGAAATGCATTTCAACCTTCCAAAGACAAAATATGCTGCAACAGATCATAGCATCTGTTTTGTCCAAACTCTCTTTTGTTGTTAAGTTGCGGTGCTCAGGATGAAAATGCCAACATTACAAAAATCTCATGTTCTTCTTTCTCTTAAGGAACTGAGGGACAGGAAGCGGGAGACCCCAGGGCTGGAGGAAGAGAGAAAAGCACAGCACTGAGAAAAGGTGGGTGAGGCCAAAGTCGATTTGGCTGCAGAGTACTGTTTAGGTCTAATGATGTATTAAGTGTTATCGGACTTGTAAAAAATATTTGATAAGCCAGGGAATGTTCTGGCAGGCTAGTGGTTTCCAAAATTCTATTTCTGCAAGATTTCTGCTGATTCAATTAATGCTATATGGTCGGGTTCTTTCAGGGACATCGACTGAATGGAGTCCTAAGCCAACAAACATAAAGAGAACGGGGAGGACCCCAAACCACACTCATTTGCTAAATTTCCAAACAAATTAAACTTAAATTGTATTATTAAACCCAACCAGAGCATTTTCAAAATACCACTTGCCAGACTGGTTCAAACTGGAAGCACACTGTCTGTTTCCAACACCACCGGCCCAGACCCAAGTCCAGTGTCAAGTACAGTCACTGGAAAGGAAGGAAACTCTCAACGGCATGCTTTGTGCTAGGCATTGTGGTGGCTACGTCACTTTCTACTGCTTATTTACTCCTCACAAAACACTCTGAAGGATGACAGTAATCCCATCTGATACAAGAGGACACCGCAGCTCAGAGGGGTCAAGCAACCTGTACAGGGTAACACAGCCAGCAAGCAGTTTATACGGCTGAGCCCTGGATGAAACACAGCCACAGGGAGCTCCTATCTTTCTGTGGCGGTCTCACTTCCGTGGTGTTTGTGTGTCGGTTGGGCTATTTCGTATTGCAGAGAACAGAGAAACGCTCCCATTCTCTCTGGACTTGGGGGCCAACTGTAAGACTCCAGCAGAAGTAAAGGAACTCAGAAAGCAAGCACGGTCACAGCAACCAGACTCAGGCTTCTGTGGTGCGTCCCACGGACCTGTCCTCTCAGAGGGGCTCATGCGGCTGCCGATTCTAGTGACACTGCCCCTCTCAACATAGCCTTCCTCTCTCTCTCCTTCTCTCTCCCTCTCTTTCCCGCTCTGTTTGCCTCGTGCTTTCTGCCTCCTGGCCCCTTCTCTCTATTCCCATCATGCCCCTATAGGTTATATGTGTTTCCCCTTGGTCAAAGGACAGTGGGTAGTAGGCCTTCCCATCTAGAGGAAACAGGCCCCAAACGGGTGGCCTGTTTGTGTCCAACCAATCCTTGGTTCAATTATGTGGACTAGGGTAGTGACGCCACATGACAGAGATGTGGTTAATTACACAGAAGATACCATTTCCTCAGCGAGGAGGTGTGGGTGTGGCAGGCTCTTGGGGTCTCCAGAGCTGCCTGGAGTTAGTGCCCTGTGGCCATGATGATAAAGCGTCACACGTGGGATGGCTTCAGTACCACAGACATTATTCTCCCGCACAATACAGAAGGCTGGAAGTCTGAGATCAGGGTGTCACCAGGGCTGTGGTCCCCACAAAGGCACCAGAGGAGAGTTCTCTCTTGCCTCTTCCAACTTCTGGTGGGCCCAGGCATCCCCCTGGCTTGTGGTTGCTCCCCTCCTACCTCTGCCTCTGTCCTCACACAGTTTTCATCTCCCCAAGTTTCTCTAGGTCCTCTCCCCTTCTTATAAGGACACCCGTCATTGGATTCAGGGTCCACCCTAAATCCAGGATGATTTCATCTCGAGGTCCTTAACTAATGACATCTGCAAAGACCCAATTTCCTGATAAAGTCGCCTCCTGGATTCCCAAGCAGATATAAATTTGAGGGGTGGGGGTACACTATTTAAACCATTACAGCTTCTCTTCAGTACACTGTAGTGTCACACAACACCCCCAAAGCTTACAATGGGCTCTGAGACAGCAGGAGTCATACTGTTGCTACTTCTTTGGGGTTTGCCTTAGCATGTGCCAGGAGCTAACTAACTGCCTCCTGACTTCCCCAGAATAGACTGGAAAAAAATCCTGAAAAATCAACATCATCTTATTCAAATCTCTACCCATTGCATGGTGCTCTGCCGCCCTGTGACACCCTGCATTCATCATGGCTGCCTGGTAGCAAGTTTCTGGGCCACAGAACACTGTCCACAGAGATGTGGCTCTGCAACTTGGCCCGACTTCTGAGCAGAGGTCTGACACCAGAGCTTCTCCATCCTGGAGTCAACCGAGTGCAATCTCTGCAGACCTAACCCTGCCTTCTAGTGTGTTCCAGCCCAAGAGCCAACTGAACATGCCAAGGTTCTCTTCAAGTTCCCTCTCAGTCGCCTGAGGAGGTAGAAGAGTCCTGTTCATGTTTGGCCTTGTTCACTGAGTGTTCTCTGGTGGGAAAACAAACCAAACCAAACCCCAGAACTCTGGTTTGGTTCTTAGTGATATAAAAACTATTTGGATTTGGTTCGAGGTTGAGCAAACTGGTGCAGTTTGTTCCGGTTTTTGGTTCATAGTTCAGGCCAAGTTGCTGATCCAGACAGAAAGAATGTCCCTGGAATGCCTCTTCCAACTAGGGCTCAACAGCTGACAGGGCTGGGTGTCCCGACGGAGGCCGCCTGCTCAGTAGACCCCCAGGGACTTCCGTGCAGCTCCGAACACAGGCCTCTGAGGTTCTGGGGAAAGGGCCTGGCAGCACATCTGGCCCAGTTCTCTGGGGTCTTGCTCGGAAGGTCATGGTAGCTTCCACAGACTGGGAGCAGAATGGGGGCCAGGCGGCGAAGCATGCCCTCAACCCGAAGGACCGGGGACAGAGTGGGGGCAGCCTGGGGGTGGGTGTCACTGTGTAAATCTGTTCCAGTTTCCACATAAGCGCAGCTCTAGTGATCTTAGTCAAGGACGGTCAGGGAGCCACAGAGAACCCAAATATGGCTGGGTGGGAAACAACAAGGAGTGATGGGCCCTAGAGGAGCCAACTTGAATGCTTAAAGGCATTCAATTTCAAGCTGTTCATAGCCCAGTGCTCCTTCTGTGAGGCTGGCAGGTCTAAGAGGCTCACAAAGGAACAGTCCTGTCTGCCAAAGAGAGCACAGTTTCTGGGGGCTACACCACAGTTTCCCTCCCCAGCCAGGAAGCAAGGCAGAGCCAAGGGCGAGGCATCAGGAGTGCTCATCCCCAGGGAGCAACTGCAGGGGACACAGCAGCTGGGGGCATTGGGGACACCTGGCAGTGAATCACCAATCAAGAATTTTGAAAGGAAAACACATTTTCCACTCTAGTCTCCCTCCCACGCTGACCACACATCAAAGGGGTCCTCGGATGCAGAGAACTAGTCAGCTGGGTTGATCAGGCCCTGAATGCTGGAAACCCGAGGGCTGGGACCAAAAGGCACGTCCCTGAGGGACTGCCCCAATTCTGCAATGTGGGAAGAGACACACCTCTGGCCACCACGCAGGGAGCTGACAAACACTGGAAACGGAAGGAAAGTTCTGAGATCTCTCATCCAAACACCTCAGCTTCTGAGGATTATTTTATCTTTCCTTACCCTTTAAATAATCCACGAAAGGGCAACCTTATCAAAGGCATGTTGGGTTTTCCCTGACTTAGCTTGAAGACATTTTTATTCCGCCTTGACTACACGGATAGCAAACACCGCCTGAGACACAATCCAGAAATATTTCCTGGTGCTGGCTGCCCTGACAGGATTAGACCGCTAGCTAGCACATGTGATTTCAGCTGGGTGTGCTTTGTGTTAAACTATGCTTGCTACGTGCTGGATTCAATTATAGGTTTTCTTACACTTACATCTTCATTAGTTCTACATTGCCGAGTAGACGGAATGTGCTGTCAGCTTCAAAAAAAAAAAGTGTTATTTTTTTTTTTTCAAGGATTCAACACTGTCCGGTCCTATTAAAAAAAGAAAGGAAAAGAAAAATCTTGGCTCCAGCACACATTGCTAATGGGCATGGAATTGATTCACGAGTCTCCAACTCTAGTTGTATAAAAGTAATTACTGCAACCTCGAGTAATTGCTTCCATATTCAATATCCACAGAAGGCTGCACATGTTTAACATACACACACACACACACACACACACACACACACATATATATATATATTGAACTGGGAGAGAATAAAATATAAATTAAAAAAAAGAACTATCAGAGAACATTTAAAACTACTCTTATACGTACCCCTAAAAAAAAGCTGTAGCTGCGATAAAGAGTCTGACAGAAACAAATGAAGCAGGGCCAGCAGAGAGCAGAGTCCTGAAGAACCCAGCCCTCCGAAACTGGAGAGCAGGTAGTCTGGGCACGAGAGGTCATGAGCAGCAAGTTCTATGGCAGCCTCGAAGACCCACTTCCCAGCCAGCAACTGTCGGCGCGAGGTGGCCCCGTCCTGCTCAGCAGCACAGCCTGCCCCAAGGTCCTGTGAAGCCTCTGCCCGGCCCCCCGTCTACGGAGCTTCATGTACTCTGTGTGACTCTGGAAGCCACAGGCCCCACTCTGTCCCCCAGGTGGGTCCCACAGGGCTGGATGGTATTGGCGTGAGAGGGCCCCTGTCAGGTGGGGCAGAGCATTCCCATACAGCCCCAGAAACCACTTCAGGGAGGAAAGGGATCCATGAGAAAGGTCTGCAGATCTGAAGGAACCTTTCTGAGCGAAGAAAGAGACATTCAGAGCTGGTACCTCAGGAAGGGAGTTAAAGGCAGGCCTTCCTGGTGATGTGGGGATGACAGGATTGATTTCGCAAATCGAAACCCAAGACTTAACATGGCTCTCTGTTACGTTTCACGCTTGGTTGGAGCCTGGGACCTCTTGGAGCTTGCCTTCTGTCATCTACAGAATTGCCTTCTTATCCTGGCCTTGCTTCAGCCACAACTATGACAAGCCTGCGTCCCTCACACCTCTCTGTTGAGACCGTGATTGACAAAGCTGGACAAAGACAGACCTCCAGGCAGATGGGCTTCCGCGCACTCACCAAAAAGGTTGTTCAAGCAGGTGCTACACGCCTACTTGCTCTGCCTTCTATTAACGGTTCCCCATCTCACCTGAAATGGATAATTCCCGAGCTGGGGGTCGAGAGGAAGGAACAGCTTGGCAGTCAGGTTGCTAATGGCATCTTCTTCTTGTCTGGGTTCACAAAGAGCCAGGCAGTGTGGTGTGGTAAAGTGACCCAGTGGAGCACGCATGCAATGCTGTGGGCCCTGGCCCGGGCTACTGCTGCAGATCCCACACTGCAACTGGAGAGACTCCTGGCTTCTCTTCAGTGTTATCTCTGGCCAGCCTCTGTGGATCCTCAGCCTGGCAAGAGAGGCCCATTTTAAAAATCCTGGCAACCACGTGGGACCTGTCACACACCGCCTTGGATTTTGGGGTCTTGATTGAAGTTCAAACC
Organism: Martes martes; assembly: GCF_963455335.1. Taxonomy (NCBI): domain Eukaryota; kingdom Metazoa; phylum Chordata; class Mammalia; order Carnivora; family Mustelidae; genus Martes; species Martes martes. Next base: position 104,119,777 of record NC_137892.1, read on the forward strand.
ACATAATTTTTTTGTTGGGCTCTGTTTGTCCTCCTTCTCACCTTGGACTTGGTTCCTCAAAGTCTGTCTTCCAGAAGGGTGTCGGGCCCAACAGGCATCAGAAGCATTTCCTTGATATATAATCCATACGGAGTAGCAGGAGAAGCCAGAGAACCTCCTCCATCAGGAGGTTCAGCCCAAGGTCATGAGACATTTTTAAATAAGAGAATGAAAAAAATTTACTGTTTGAAATAAATAGCTGGAAATCCAGCTAACACATAATCAAGGTGTATTTGGTCATTTGAAAAAAGACAATGTGGCTAATCGAACATCATCATCACTATCATCATCATCATCATCATCATCATCATCATAAAAGACCTTTAAAGAAAGAAAGAAAGAAGACCATGTGAGTTTGGGGATGCTCCGGAGGTATAAAAGGTTTAAATTCAGAGAACCTAGAATGGGTACAGCTCCAGTGTTGCGGAGACCTGGCCTGGGGATGTGGGAGGGGTGGTGACAGCAATGCTTCTCCCCAGGGTGGCCCAGGGCTCTGCACTCTCCCTGCGGAGCGCTCGAGCTGCCACATGTTCCCCTTTCACAGACTAACAGCAGTTATGATTAGAAAAGGGTTTTGCTGCCAACTTGAAAATATATAGACCAGCAGCACTAGAAAATGAATTTCAGCTCCTCATCCTGCTGGCTGAGGGGCAGTGGCTCATTTGGGAGATAGAGACAGAAGATACAGGGTGAGAAGTTAGAAGAGAAATCTCTGTCATCAGTGCCCTACGGGAGGGTAAAAGGACTGTCCAAAGACAAATTCTTCCAGAGTTCTGGCCTTGGTTTCCTTTTCTATAAAATGCTAGAGGCCTTGGGCAGTTGTGAGCATTTAGCAAAATAACAATGCAAGTGCTAGCACTGCTGGCAGAGGGGAGAGGAGAGAAAGGAGGACAGACAGACAGAAAGAAGATGTTGCCACAAACCAACTCACGGAAAAGGCAGGGTCGGAATAATTTTCTTCATTCAAAAAATATTGGCTGTTCTGAACAGTGTTCTAAGTGCCCAGGTTGTTACATCAGTGAATAAAGGAGGTGAAATGCCTGATCGAACTAGGCCTGCAGCTTTATAATCCCTGGACACGGGAGCTACCCGAGCCAATAAATACTTGTAGCATTTCAGCCAGTTTGAGCTGGGTCTTTTGTTACTTTCAAAGCAAAAAACTCTAACTGCTACTGTCATCTTTTAGACAGGGTGACCCCTGACCAAACCCTGGGTCTGGTCACATTTCACTCCACATTCAAATGAAGGAGGAACACTGAAGACAAAAATGCTTGTGTCTCTATGTCTCTGTCTGAAAAACCAGCCACCTCTGGGGGGCACACAGCTCTTATAAATAACCAGGAAGCAGATTCAGGCTCGAAAAAGAATTTTAACAATTTCTAAAAGAAAGAGAGAAAGAGAAAGAAAGAAAGAAAGAAAGAAAGAAAGAAAGAAAGAAAGAAAGAAAGAAAGAAAAGGAGGGAGGGAGGAAAGGAAAAAGGAAGAAAGAAAGAGGGAAGAAAGATAAAAAGAAAAGAAAAAAAGGGAAGAATTCCACAGGCTATTGAAAGGGAATTTGGGAGATAGAACATAGCAAGCTTCACTGGACCATGGCCAGAAGAACTAGCCAGAACAAGCCTTCCCTTTTTAAAAGGGAAAGCCCGAGGGTCCCAGAGTATTAAGACCTTCCCAGAGTCTCTCACTGGAGATAGATTTAATGAATGGTATTTCTGGGTACAGTTTATACATATCAGTAAGCATTTTTTGTTCATTTTATGTACCCTGAAGCTCACCTAGGAAAGATACTGCTCTGAACTTTCAGGATCTCCAATTGTGTTTTTGTTTTTGTTTTTTGCTTTTTTGCAAAGCCCGTGTTTTGTTCCCTACTTTGTCAACTTTGTGAAATAAACCCCAATTGTCTGGAAGGCTGACGGGCTTTGCCCCCTAACTGAGGATGAGGGCCAAGGATGATGACACAAATGTTCTCAGAAAGATTTGTAACAGCAACACACACACTCCTTTCCTTCTAGAAAGTAATCGAACAGCCTTTCAACAAGCCCTTCCAGTGCTGTAAGTTGCCATGGACATTTTGCTATTTCTGCCTCACCAGCACCTGCTCTTCCATCTTCCAATAACAACTGATTTTTCTTGGGGAGCCAACTTTCCTCCAGTCTCAGGGCTGGTGGTGCGGTTAGGTCTGACCCCCTGTCATGGCTGCAGGACAGGAGGAACAGGTGACCCAGACCCAGACAATCAGAGCATAACACCCTCCTGGTCACATGTTAATTGGTTTAAGAATGGTCACACAGCTGAAACCAGGCCAGTGGGAATCAGTCCAAAAACATATGCTGAAATTTTGGGGAAAGACACTGTTCTTTCCCACTGAGGTTGTTTAGCTGATAGAGGGCAAGTCCAGAGGACCTTGGTGCTAACGGGAAGAGAGCAGAACTGAGAGACAGGGAGAGATAGAGCCTTGATGACACATTTGGACCCCCAGATCCAATTATGCCTGAAGGCAGCCTCTGTCTATGGGAGCTTGAAGATATTTGAGCCAAAATTTTTCCTTTTTTTTTTTTTCCTTTTGCTTAAGCCCGTTCATGTTCAACCAATCCTGGCTAATTTATAAGTAAAGACTACCTACGTATTCCCTACCTAGCCTATCCCTGCACATAGCACACTCAATCATGGCAGTTCAGAAATTAGCTGGGGCCCTACCATCTACCCTTTCCAAACACTGCTTATCTTTAAAAGGATTCAGTATTAAGGAGGGCACGTATTGCATGGAGCATTGGGTGTGGTGCAAAAACAATGAATCTTGGAACACTGAAAAAATAAAATAAAATTTAATAAATGAATGGATGAATGAATGGATTCAGCATTCACAGCGCTGCCCTTCCTTCCATCCTCTCTTCTCACTATGAACTCCAGTGGTTCTCCAAGCTGTGCCTGCAGACCTCACCCCTCTCCATTATCCCCATGGATCTTTAAATCTGGTGTAATCACCATGGCCCAAGATCTTTTTTTAGAGGAACCCAAACTCCAGTTGCTATACATAATGTTCTCGTGGTGGTAGATGAGAAAGCAAGAATGGGAGTCCTGATCAACATGGCCTTACCTGGGGCGTTAGGTTAAGGCTCCGCTTGGCTTCAGATTAGTTAGGAAGTGCTCAGAAAAGAAACAGCTAAAGCCCCGTGGAAAAAAAATCCACAGGCATCTGTCGTAAGAGTTTTTGAATCCTTCCCAGACAGCTCCCTGGGTCTTACAGTAATTGCTGAGTGCTTTTCACAGAATCTCATGATCACGTTTCTATGGTCTTTTCTGGAAAGGCCACTGAAGACCCCATTACCCTGCACCAGATAAGTGCACAGCAAAGGCCAAGTGGTGGCTACAGAAGGCCCTCAAACTACGTGGTGTTCACAAGTACACAGCAAAAGGCCAGCGTGAGGCTCTGAATACCAACCATCACCTTCCGGAGCTGCGGGCCAGGCTTCCACTGAAGCTCAGAGTGCACTGGCTACCTTCTTGCTCTAAGGGGATCAGCAGTTGGCTGAACAATGGCCCTAAGTACTGAGATCCAAGGATGTCCCTGTCCTCATTCCTAGGACCTATGACTGTGACCTTGGAACAAGGGGCCCTGCAGATGTGACAAAGTTCAAGATCTTGAGATGGGGAGGTGACCCTGTAGCCTCCCTATAAGAGGGGCACAAGGAGGGTCAGAGTCAGAGAAGAAGGTCATGTGATGACGGACCAGAGGCCGGGGTGCTGCACTCTGAAGCTGGAGCTGTGCTCAGCAGCCAAGCCATGCAAGTGGCCTCTGCAGGTGGGAACCCCAAGAATATGGGTTCTCCTCTAGGGCCTCCAGAAGGCTAGCGCCTTGCCTGACTTCTGACTTCCAGTTTCTGGAACCGTAAAAATTATAAATAAATAAACCTGCACTGTTTTGAGCCATTACCTTTTAAGCCACCACGTTTGTGGTACCAGGAAACTCATATAATTTGCAGTTACTGTCCTTGATTTTGCAATAACTGCATCCAGATGCCAGCAGTAGCTCCCTGTGCTTGGCCCAAGCCGGGCTCTGGTTCTCGTGGCTGGAACAATGCTACCAGTACACAACAGTGTCCCCGTCTCACAGCTCCCAGACATCCTGGCCCTTCCCCTCTTCTAGATGGGACCCCTGAGCCTAGGCTCAGAGCCCTGTTGATCAAAGAGAGCCAGCAGGAGCCTCTGAAGTGCATGGAGGTGAACGTTCCTTCACCAGTCACCAACTCAGCTATAACTGGATGGGATGGGATGGGATACCTCCCACTGGCACCTTCCCCTGCAGAGGCACTGTGTAGAGAAAAGGCAGCCGCTGCTTCACAGACGACGCACATCAAAGATGTACTGACTGAATGGAAGAAAGCTATGTGTACTACTTTCCCAAAGAATCACCACAAACTTAGTGTCTTAGGAAGAAAAACAAACAGAAGTTCGTTTTCTTACAATTACAGAAGCCAAGAGTCTGAAAACTGTCTCACTGGCTCAAGTCAAGATGTCGGCAGGGCTGGGTCCTTTTGGAACCAATGAGAGGAGCGTCAAAACACAGAAACAAGAAAATGTCGTCACTGCAAAATCAGGGACAGTAACTGCAAATTATATAAAAACGCACCCAAGAGAAGAATGCATTTTCAATGGGGAGTTCTCTCTGGGAGAAGCCAAGCTAGTTTCCTTGGGCCCTTTCTCTCCTTTGTGTTAATTATGCATTGGTAAGAATTCTAGTGATCTCCACTCAAGGCAATACACTCATGTGTCCCCTTCCCTCCACTGGACCCTCAGCTGGGACTTATTAAATTCTACCTACATTCATGCCTGAGAACCAGGTGGGACAGCTGTAGGCAGTCGTCACTGGCTTTTACCCAACCTAGAAAGTAGCCAAGTGCCTAGAGCTGCCCTCTCCTCCCACTGTCTGGCCTTATGACCAACAGAATAGAATGTTCCCGGTCCCCGCAAACCAAATAAAGGCATAGGAAAATGGTGCCCCTAGGGCACAGCCGTTAATACGTCAACAGACTGCTCTCTGTCAAGATATTCTCCTGGGCAAAAACTCCAACACAAAACCTCAAGATACAACTCCTCTTTCTCTCTAAATTAACAGCAGCACTGGAAGAGAGATCCTGGCTTGTCATCATCCTCACAGAGGCAACCATTCATTAAACACATGATACGTGCCACTCTGCAGAGAGGTGAAGAAATTCAGCCAAGTTCATTTACTTGAACTTGCGTTCTTTCCAACGACTTACATTCTTTCCAACAACTGCTGTTCATACATATAGTTGCCACATCCACCTATGATGGGATGTTTCCTCAAAACTACTAACTGGTAAGGGTTTTGTTCTTCTCCTGCCATTTCGCATTACCCCAGGATAATTCCCCCATTCACGCAGCAGCCAGGGTGTTCTGTATCTTCTACTCTAAGGAAGAGATGACACGCAATGGGAATCTTTTCCTGCCCTAGTTCCAAAAGCATACTGCCTTCAAGGCCCGTAAAGGGCCTATTTGCAAAGGCAACATGATTGACTTAGGAGAAGTTGTGATTACGAAAGCAATGGAAGTGAGGCAAAGCATGAAAGGGGACTCGATCTCTTGCTCCTGGACATGGCCCAAGGACACTGGAGAGGATGACAGAGGCCCCACGCAGTTTTTCCCAAACTTCAGTTATCGATGAATCAAATGTCACGTGCTTTTGCTGTCACTTTTCACCTATAGCAGCATTTACTTGCTTTTTCTCTGTAAATCAACTTTAAAATAACTCTTCGGTCAGTTAAGCGTCTGACTCCTGATCTCAGCTCACTCAGGTCTTGATCTTAGGGTTGTAAATTCGAGCCCCACACTGTGCAGAGCCTACTTAAAAAAAAATAAGATAAGATAAAATAATTCTTTTTAAAACATAGCTTCCTCCTAAGCAATGATATTTTTAAACTCAGAGACTTGGGACGCCTGGGAGGCTCAGTCAGTTGGGCATCTGTTTTAGACTCACGTCATGATCCCAGGGTCCTGGGATCAAGTTCTACGTAGGGCTCCCTGCTCAGCAAGCAGACTGTTTCTCCCTCTCCCTCTGCCGCTCCCCCTGCTTGTTTTCTCTCTCTAACAATAAATCATCTTAAAAAAATAAAATAAAATCAGAAATGTGCTGATGTGCTAGTTACATTTTTCTAGTAGTCTATGAAAAAAATACCAAACAATAACCATTTTTAAAAAATGCTTGTGTGTTACCTAAATGCTTGCCCCACCTGGGGAAATGCTATGTTACCGTCGCCACTCCCAGACTGAAGTCCTAGGGAAGAGGGTGCACAATCAAGAGGGAGAGCTGTTTACCATGCCCTGGGCAACCACCTGGAAACTACAGGCTGGGGAGGGGTATGTGCTGAAAATTCCTGGAAGACTAAAACGGACGGCCCTAGATTCAGTCACAGTATTTGCCCAAAGCTCTGTATGACCAACAGTGTGTGACTAGCTGGGAAGTAAATACCTTCCGAAAATTCCTTGGTACCTGCATGTGTTTACTGCCGTGAGAACACCCTGATCCTTGTTTCTCAGAGACAGCAAATGACCTGAGCTGTGGCTCCCTTCTGGAAAATAATAAGGATGTGCCCCATGAGGTATCTGGTCTTTGCTCTGTCTACAAACCCACATGCCCGCAGGGGCCAGGCAGACAGTGAGTCAAATGAGCCTGTGTCAGCAAAACCACAACGCAACAGGATGAGAAATGGCCACTGCCGCTTGGCCTCAGAAAGTGGGAGACAAGAGAGAATGGTGGGGACTGTGGAGAACTAGGGACCAAGCCTCAGCTGCCTCCAAGCCAGCTAGCTGCTTCATTCCTAAACAGGGAACTGTTTTGCCCACGTGTCCAAATTTTTTAAGGTAAGCTGGAAAAAGATGTTTTTACATACATCCTCTCAATTTTTAAGTGTTGACAATCTAAGTTAAGAGAAGAAAACTCTCTAGCAAATACCATGTGGACCAAATTTGGCCCAAGGGCATCCAGTTGTAGCCTCTGTGTTTGAACCATGAAGACAGGGACCAAAGTTTACTTCTCTCTGGAGATAAAACTTCACACATCTGGGGCGTCTGGGTGATTCAGTCAGTTAAGCATCCGCCATCTGCTCAGGTCATGATCTTGAACGTGGGTTCAAGCCCTACATCAGGCTCCCTGCTCAGCAGGGAGTCTGCTTCTCCCTCTCCCTCTGCCCCCACCCCCCGTTCGTGCTCACACTCTCTCTCTAATGAATAAATCTTTAAAGAAAAAAACAAAACAAAACAAAACAAAAAAACCCTTCACACATCTGATCTCACAGGCCCAAAGGCACACCTAAGGAGAGCCTGGTTATCCCCAGGGTGCTGATTCCAAAACCAAGGGTCTTTCCACTAGATTATACATCTCCCTGTCACATGACCAGCAAATGATGTCATTATGTCTGCAACCAGCCTCCCACCCCGCCCCCGGTGGTGTAACACTGTGCCCAAATCAAACTTCCCAGAAAGTGATGATGACATATACTTAGCAATAAGCACAGCCACTACTTCACAGCCTGTGAATTCAGTGCAGGTGAAAGCTCTGTGGGGCCCCAGGGAACAGCCCAGCACACGAAGCCACACAGGCCTGCATCAGACCACGCCGCACAAGCTCCCCACGCTGAGCCCTAGCATCGCCACCACGATGGGTACCCCACTGAGCTGCAGTGAGGTCTGAATGAACGAACATGAAGGCGAACTCTTCAGAAACTGGAAGGACCTCACAGTGGCTGGCATGGTAGCTGATGTCTGTCATTATTTAACTATGCTGGGGCGACAGAGTCAGCATCTCTGGGTTTGGCTGGACAAGGCCAGGCCGCAGCACAGGAAGTGGCTCGGGGCCTCCTTGACCAAGGAGGGTTGGAGGGAGGAGGAGGAAACCAAGGGTCTGCCTCCCTTGCCTGGAGGTCGAGAGATCACACTGGATGGGAATCAGGTGGGGCAACAATTCTTGCTGAAGACGCCTCCAGCGTCCAAATGGGGAATACAGAGTGGTCACCTGGGCACTGTAATTAATTAACTTCAGTAAAGAAGTGTGGGAATCCACAGTGAAAACAGAAATGACATTTTAAGAAATTATTGTCTAAAACAGTGCACTTGAGATGTGTGTATTTTACAGTGTGTTCAGAAAAAGCTACAAGCAAATAGTGAACTCTAGTAATACACATGCTAACGTATACTGAGGGTGTGTATTACCGGCTGCAACTTACTCTGACATGCACCCCCAAAATTCCAGATGGACAGATGTAGAGGGGAAGGGCTGAATGGACAGAAGCATGATAAAACCATGCACTGTCAAATACTAATGCATGTAACTTAAAAAAAAACTTGAAAAAATTAAAATAAATTTTTAAAAATAAATATAAATAAGTAAAATTAAAATATTTTTATTAAAATCAATCAAAATAAATTTTGAAAAATATTAATGCATGTAGACTCTGAGTGACAGTTATGTGAGCATTCCCTCTAACATTCCTTCAATTTTTCTGCATTGTTTATTTTTTATAAGAAAATGTCAGAAGAGTAGAGGCCTATAAAATCATTTAAATGACAAGAAAATATAGTGATGTTATAATATTAAGCAGGAAAAAGCAAACTTGATGGTTTCCATTATATAAAGTCCCCTCTGCCACCATTGGGAGAGATGGGATATGAGGCATTTTAGAAAAGACTCCCTTTCGGAAAAAAAGAAAAATTTTCTGCTGAAATATCGTCATTGGAAGTTTGTTCGTCTGCATCTTGAAGGATTTTGGCCTTCCAGAATCCTCTTTTACGTTTAGGGTGTCTAAAGAAAATACCCTTCAAGTTATTATCAACATGCATCTAAGAAGGAGAGAAACTGGCAACCAGCTGAGAGTGAAATAGAAGTGAGAAGTAGCAAGAGATGAAAAGCGACCACTGAGGAGATGGGAGGAAACGGGGTCGGTGAGGACAGAGCCCTTTTCAGAACATGAGCTCCCACAGGCCGCACCAGAACATCTGCCATCTTATGCCATATGAAGAGGGAAACTGAGGCACAAAGGTGTAAAGAGACCTGCCTCAGGTCAGAGAACACCACAAATGTAGAAGTCAGGAGCAGTCGCTTCACCACAGGCTCTCCGCCACAGGTTCTTCCGGCTTTACCCTATGCACCTGCGCCGGGGGGCTAGGAAGTCAGAAACCAGCAGCAGGTGTGCTCAGGTGCAACAGGAGAACACCCCAGTGTCTCCAGGAAAGACACTCCCGCCTCCAGGTGTGGGGGGAAGCACCCAAAGTGGTGCTTAGTTCATCCGGATCCCTGCACCACCTGTCCTAAGGCAAATCACATTCACCTGTTGCCTTCGTGATGTAGAACCCCACGGTGGGGGGTGGGAAGGTCACGGGAGGGCAGGGCAAGGACAACCACGCAGTGAGAGGACCAGGGCCCCTCCATGTGACCCACAAAAGCCGCTCCAATGACAAGCCAGCCTGGAGACTACAATTCCTGAAAATGCTCGTCCGAACGGGCTTCTTGACTTGGACAGTAACCCAAGCGTAGAATTACTCAGAGTATCTTTGCCCATGAAACTGCCCTTTTTTTTTTCTTTCTTTATAAAATCTGGCTGTTCTTCCCAAAATGTTTTGACTGGAAATTTTTGAAATGTCTTGAATATATTTATGTGCCTTTCTTTGAAACAAGGGGGATTTGCCCTATTCCCCGTTGCAACGTGCAGCAAAGGTTCAGAGCCCAAGAGCCAGAAGCCATAGAGCTAGAATTACAGGGATGCCATCCTGAGGCCAGAGACACAAAGTGAGAGTGTCACTCTGACCAATGGAAGTGGCCTCCGGAGATGGGGCCCAGCCCAAGAAAAGGAAACACTGAGGAGAAGAGGTGAAATGAACTGCATCTTAGGACAACGGAGCCTACCGTTCAGAGTTATCCCATTGGCAAATGCTTCCCGAGCATCTCCTGAGTAGGGAGGTGTCTGTAGGCACAGCCATGCTGAGCGGTAGAGACCGTGACCACAGGGGGCTGGAGGGCTCAGGTATGCAGAAGGTCAGCTTGGGCTGCCATTCCTGACCGGGACAGACCCCCTTTGCAGTCCAGTTCACAAGCCTCCCTTCCCAGGTTTTGGGACCTCATGGTAACTACATGGACGTTCCTGGAAAAGGGAGAATTCAGGACGTTGATGACACAAGAAGCTGGCAGGGGACGGGGGAGCAGCAAATACAGGGTGCCTGGGCCTCCATGTTGTTCCCCGAGGTTATCACCCCCCTGAGAGATCTTCTTCCCTAGAAGCTCTCCAAGACACTCAGCAAACACCACTTTTGGTTCTTCCCAAGAACCCTGCCATTTTGCCAGCTGCATGGACACTCTTATAAAACATGTCCCCAGATGTCTTGATTATGGAACTACGTCAGATTGGGCCCCCTTCTTCACAGAGCAGGGAGGGGGCCAGTTTTGCAAGAGGTGGTTCCATTCAGACCTGCCTCTCCACTCCCCAAGACATGAGCTGTGATTCTCCAGAGTCCAGGAAGGATGTATTTGGACTTCTTGGAACAGAGCAGGTTCCCTGGCTTCTTGAAGTTAATGAGGAGTGAGACACTTAGCTTTGATCTCTGCCCCAAGCCATGGGCGATCAAAATACTCTGCCTTTGTACTTACGTAGGTAGCTCCATTTTTAGGCAAAATTGCACAGAGCAACTAAACCAGTGTTGGCACCTCCCAGGTGCCCCCTCAGCTGCCCACACCCAGCCTCATAAGTTTGGGCCTTGGCTCGTCAGCCCCGAAGCAGGACATTAAAGACTTATTGAGCTACATCTCTAATAATGTTTTAAAAAATGTTTAAGAACCACCATAAAAATCCATTGGATGGCATTTTTTTTCCATTTTGGCAAAACTAGAGTCATAGTCTATGTTATTACAAACTCAACCACAAGAGAAGAAAGTCAGCCAGTCACAATTTAGAAAATCACATTCCAATAGCACTAGAAGGGTATATTAGCTGAGCAGAGATGTGTCCAGTCACATCTGTCTTTTTCCACAGACGCTGCCCCCCCAGGCCACTATTGAGCAACCTGTCCCCTTTCCAAGCAGTGTCTGCATGCTGAATACTGACCCGAAGTGATTCTGTTTTCTCAAACTTGTAGACAGAGAGGCCTTGGACTGGATATAATTTTAGAAGCCCCAGAGACAGACCCCCTGACCTTTCACCCCTCTGCCAATTTAGAGAGTCATTGGAGGGAATATTAACTCTAAAATGTCCTTTATAAACACAAGCTGCTCCTGGGAGGGATAAGGAATTAAACCGCACAGCCATTCACACTTCAGTATGAAGTAGGCTGATAAGAGCTACTATTTATAAGCACCTACTCCGGGCCTCACACTGAAGTAAGCACTTTAGATAGTCACTGAATCAGACTTTGAAGGAATTAAACATGATAAAATTTTGATGAGCGGAACATCTGGACAGGTCTGTTAGCAAGGGGGGAAGATGGGGATGGAGGGTTTATGAACAAGACTGACACCACAAAAAAAAAAAAAAAAGACTGACACCACACACACACACACACACAAAAAGACTGACACCACAAAGAGAGATAGAAGGCCAAGGGGGGGGGGCAATAATGAACTCTCATGAGGAACTCAAGATAGTCATCCCAGAGGTGACATTTCAGTGGAATTTTGAAGGACATGGAGTAGTTCAATAGGCAGCCATGACGAAGAACGGAATTCTTGGCAGAAAAAACAACATGGGAAAGATTCGAGTATAGAAAATGACACCATATATCTATCAGTCTAATCGCCAGCAGGAATACTCAAATTAAGAGAATTCAGGAAGGGTTTGGTAAGACAGATGACTGACAAAGATCTGGCAAGATACAGGGAAACCACAAGAGATAGTGCAGGCCTCAAAGGGCTGTACCACCCCTGGACTCAAAAGGATGAAGGCGGGCAGCAGTACCTGAAGACAGCGAGCCACCTTGAGAGGATCTGAGACATCTGAGGCATACAGCCCAACCAAGATGACCCCACAGAATGGGGGCCAAGGAAATCAATACCTCCACCTCTCTCTCCCTTCCGCCTATGGGGCTCCCCAGCCACCAAGCTCAACAGGAAGCCAGAGGGCAGGGCAGGGGAGTCTAGGTGATGCACCCCAAGTACCAATCCCTGGGGCTTAGAGTTGGGCAGGGCAGAGTGGGGGGAGGATCTGGGGTGGGGCAACCGGAAGGCAGTGAACAGAGTGTGTGAAATGTGGCTGCAACATGGAGTATGGGTTGGGGTGAGAGGTGACAGAGCAACACGGAGCAGGGATGTGACCACAAAGTGAGCCCATCTGTCAGGCTAAGAGTGAGTGGAAACCATTGACCCAAAGTGGTCATAGAGACATTGACCACTGCTGGCCTTTGCTGAGGGCCCTGGAAACAGGCGTCCATCAAATGATGCCTGGCAGACAGTGACTCCTGAGCTAAGCCAACACCTTCCCAAGCCTTCCAAGCTGTGCTCTGGAAGCCCACCCCAGCCGCCATTGTCTCCTGGAGCGCCCACCGCTGCAGACAAGAGCCTGGGAACACAGAGGGGTGCTGTCTGCCAGTGGCTACCAAAGCAAGCGCAACCTAGAGCATCTGGAACCAATTAAAACCAGCCTATCTCTTTAATTTATACTCCAGTCCACCTTTCCCCCCTTCTTCTCGTGGAAAGAGAGCCCTGTGATGAGGAGCTCTGCAGGAACAGGTTTCCCAGAAAAACGAAAATGTCTGTCTGCCTACCCCAAGGGACAGCTCCAGGCAGCCAAGTCAGTCCTGCCCTGTAAGGCCTCAGAAAAGAGACAGGCGCCAGCCCCCTCTCATCTGGGAAACATTAAAAGCCATCTCTGAAGTGATTCATTAAAAGTCCTTCAGTGGCAGAAGACCATCACCCAGATGTGAAAATAAACACAGAGGGAAATTCCAGCATCAGAATCGTTTCAAGTCTTTAAACAAATGCATGGCTATTTCAGGGAAAGGAAGAGTCTTTTGACTGTCTTTCCAAGCCCACAGAATCCAAGTCAGCCTCTCTCCATCCAGCACGCCGGGCAAATTCCCACGATGCCAGACTCTGAAAACTGAAAGCACTCACTTGACTCTCTGGGGCCCTTCCCACTTGAACTTCTCAGCAGCTTCCCAGCCAAGGCCAGTCACCCACGCTCACCAAGCTCCTGGTAGTGCAGTCTTCAGCTCAGCCTTCGCGAAGTATCAGAAGTCAAAGTAGAAGCGACTGCTCAATTCTGCTCTGGGGGGAAAAAAGCATAGAAAATAAATGCAGCATGAATCAATATTAAGCAAAACAGCATATACACTGACAAAAACATAGTAAAAACGGAAGAAAATGTGAGCATATTTGGGAACAGATCACATGTTATGTCCAGTGTCTGACAGAGTGGAGGGTGCGTGGTAGGCATTTAATAAACCCGTCAGGAAGGAAGGGAAGGAGGGAGGGAGGGACGGAGAGAGGGAGGAAGGAAGGAAAGGAAAGGAGGGAGGGAGGAAGGGAGGAAGGGGGATAGGAGGAAGGAAGGTGGGACATTCTCCACCCATGAGAACCCTGTCCAGGAATTTAGGAGTTACCCAAGTACCCGCTTTACTTGGAGAAACCCAACAGAATCCCACCTTACCCCACTTTCTACCCATTAACTGGTAAGGATCAGAAAGAGTTAAGTTCCTTGAAGTGAAATTCAAATCCTTCCCATCAGAGAATATTAAACTGCACCCACACACCTGGGATTGCTCTTGTTGTTATTATTGTGGTAAAATAAACACAACACAAAATTTGCCATCATAACAACATTTAAGGGTACAGCTCAGTGGCATGAAGCACACTGTTGTGCCACCCTCACCAACATCTATCTCCATAACTCTTTTCATCATGAAGAAAATGAAACTCTATACCCATTAACCAACAGCTCCCTATTTCCTCCCCATCGGGCCCTGGCAACCATCACCCTTCTTCCCGTCTCTGTGAATGTGACTGCTCTAAGGACTTCATGTGAGTAGGATCAGACAGGATTTGTCCTTCTGTGTCTGTCTTATGTCACCCAGCACCGTGTCCTCCAGATCCAACCACGCAGTAGCATGTGTCAGAATGTCCCTTCTTGTTGAGGATGAATAGCCGTCCGCTGAATGTATATACCACATTCTCCTTATCCACTCGTCCGTCGATGGACACTTGTGTTGCTTCCACCTTTTGGCTCTTATGACAAACGCTACTACGAACATGGGTTTACAAATATCTCTTGGAGTCCTTGCTTTCAGTTCTTTTGGGTTGAGACACTGGGATTTCTTTTGAGCAGTGAAATTTCCCCTGAGAGGGGGAGGTGGGTAGAAAACCCAGCGTTCTCTGAGCTTCAGCAAATGACAGAGCTGTCGAGTGACTGGAAAACATAGCAATTACGAACTTACACACACTCGGACTTCTAACAGGACACTGTGTGCCCAGAGGATTTTGAACCTCAGGGAACCCTCTCTTCATCACAACCAACTACTCATTCCCAGTTTAACAGACAGGGTTTGGAAGCCTAAGAGACCCAGTTCCAATCTCAAGAGGAGCCCTTATGAGTAAAGACTATTGAGAAAATACAAGATAAATAAAGCATGTATCAATATTTTTTTAAAAAGACTATTGAGAAAATATACAAGGTGCCAATGTATCATAAACACTCCATAAACACTGTGTTTTCCTCCATTCTAAGATCTCACCCCCTTTTTCTCAATTTCACATTTCTCTGATCAAATTTCTGAATTGAGGGTGTACATCACCAGACACCAGCTTTATCATTACCGGTGAATGGAATGAACTCAGCCAAACTGCTCTGGAGAGATCACAGAATTTTCCTTAGAAGAGCGTGGGGTAAACAACCCCCACTTGAGAATGCCTGGCACACTCACCTGCCAGAGGTCCCCATTCACCTCAGATGAAAGAGGGACTTCCAAAGAGTCAGTCCTTTTAGGTCCGCACTATGGAGGAAAACTGTTCATAATGTGGCTGAGGAACAGACCCACCAGTGGAGCATCAGGGCTAAGGACGAAGGTTCTGGAATCAACAGTCCTGGGTGTGGCCTTAAGAAAGTCTGAGAAACAAACTGAGGGTTTGGGAGGGGAGAGGGGTGGGAGGTTGGGTGAGCCTTGTGGTGGGTATTAAGGAGGGCACGCATTGCATGGAGCACTGAGTGTGTTGCATAAACAATGAATCTTGGAACACTGAAAAAATAAAATTAAATTAAAAAAAAAAAAAAAGAAGAAAAGAAAGAAAGTCAGTTCACCTCTCCAAGCCTCAGCTTCCTCGCCTGGAAGAGGGAAGCTGTACCACTGCCGCCCCCTAGGGCAGCTATGAGAAGAGACAGATAGTGTTGCTCCATGCTGGGCACAGAGCCCACACCCAGTCAGCTGTGGGACCAGCTGAGGGCGGCCAGGTGCCCTCTCCCCTCCGTCCTCAGGCACGCCTGCAGGAAAGCTTACACCGTGCTGTGCCCCCTTCTCCAAACTCTACCGTCAGCACCCTCCACATTTTCTTTCACCGCTTTCACCGCCTTGATCATAAAGTTTAGGAGAAATACAAAGGACTCCCCATGCCCCCACTTATCTACCAATCCGTCTAGCCACACACCCGTCTGACATTTATTGAAGGCCTACCCTCTGCTGAGCCTCACGGAGCCACCGGGAGCCAAAGATGAATGGAACAGGCCTCTCCACAGAAGTCCCAGTGGCCCTGGGGAGGTACGGAAGTAATGGGCAGAAAGTCAGACACTTACTTAGGGCGAAGTGGTAGGCATGGCTGCAGGCCCTTTGGCACGATCTGTTCCCTTCTCTCACACCCCATGAAACAGTACTCTCCGATCCTGTTTTACAGATATGGAAACAGCATAGGGACCGTAAAGTGCCCCAGGTCACAAGGCTGTTCAGTTTCACCTCTACACTGTTGGAACCTAACCCTAATGGGAGTCCTGGGGCACAGGTCAGGGGGTTGGGCTTGAGGGCATGAAGGAGGGTGTCCAACAGTTCCCCAGCATCAGCGGGCCACCAACTGCTGTGGGGCTTCCACACCCGGAAGGCTGACACGTGGGAGACATATAGATCATACTCTTGGGCGCGGTCCCTCACAGTCACCAAGTTAGCTCACTGAACCTGCAAGAGAGCCCGGAAAGGGGATCTAAGCCGTCTCCACTTCACAAAGCTCAGTGGAAAGTGTCGTGCCAACTCAAAGCCGAGGACGCCCAGCACACCTGCCTTTCAAAGGCCCCCCGTTCAGCTCAGATGAAAGAATTACTTCCAAAGGGAACATATTTCTCCCAATCCTAAACGCTTGTCAAAAGCAAGGGAGCTGGCTGGGGTGCCTGTGTGGCTCAGTGGGTTAAAGCCTCTGCCTTCTGCTCAGGTCACGATCCCAGGGTCCTGGGATCAAGCCCCACATCAGGCTTTCTGCTCAGCGGGCAGCCTGCTTCCTCCTCTCTCTCTCTCTCTCTCTCTCTGCCTGCCTCTCTGCCTAGTTGTGATCTCTGTCTGTCAAATAAATAAATAAAATCTTAAAAAAAAAAAAAGCAAGGGAGCTGGACTTGGCATTCAGTCTCTTTGTCTCCCACCAGTGACCAGACCACATAGCAGGGTCCCTTCCTTTACTCTCTGTCCTGGTACCCCCTCCTCAACACAGCCCCGCTGACTGCCCTCTCTAAAGCAGCACCTCATGGCTTACCACTGGCCTTCCCTGCTCCATTTCTCTTCAGGACACTTATTGGTTGTCTGGTATCACAACAGTTTAGTATCTGTTTCTCCCCAACTAGACCATAAGCTCTGTGAGGGCAGGAGACTTATCCAGTTTGCTTTTGACCATACCCTAACAACTAGAACAGCTTCTGGTACATTACAAGAGGTCAGTATGGTTTAGGTCAATGAATGAATGAACAAATGAATGGAAGTGGGTTCGGCAACTACCTTGTCTAAGAAACCAGAAACAAGGACCAGGAAGTCACCTGGGACACCTCCCCCGCCCCCGTCCCCAGGTATAATGTGGCCCCAGGCTTTGCCTCAGGCTAATAGGAACATCTGACCTCTTGCCTTCTCCTCCCTAGTTCTCTTCCCTATCAAGGACACTGCCCTAGGTGTCATGCCCAGAAGGAGCCCCTCAGTTCAGGGACCTGCTTGGATAGTACCCCACAGCCTCATTCCAGATCTTTCTTACTCACCCCTTGCCTCACACACTTAAAGTGTCCTCTTTCCACCCCAAAATCATTACGAAGCCCAGTCTGTTTCCTCAGGTACCTTGTAATCCTGCAAACTCACTCATGCTAAGTCCTAAGGAATAACAACAGCTCACAAATGGAACTTCTAAAGGGCACCTTCTAGGGGCACCTGGAGGGCTCTGTCATTAAGCATCTGCCTTCAGCTCAGGTCATGATCCCGGGGTCCTGGGATCGAGCCCCACATCGGGCTCCCTGCTCAGCGGGAAGCCTGCTTCTCCCTCTCCCACTCCCTTGCTTGTGTTCCCTCTCTCACTCCCTTTCTCTCTGTCAAATAAATAAGATCTTTTTTAACAAAATAAAAAATAAAATAAAATAAATAAAGGGCACCTTCTAGTGACAACAGCGTAACACACTAGAATGGCTAATTGCAGGAGTTTCGGGTCTCCTGGAAACTGACAACGCCTCACCAGACACAGAGCATTTCCTGCAGAAGTTACTCATTCATTCATGTCTTCTTGTGGCACTTGAGCTTTTACTGAGCACCCTCTGCCTGCTAGGAAGTATCGTGTGTGCTGAGAATAAGAGCCAAGGTCCCTGCTCTCAGAAAGCACACTGTCTAGTTGAAAAAACAGAGCAATCATCAAAGACCTTTTCAAGGAGCTTTAAGTCTCCATCTTAGCACTGCAGGACAGGCTGTGAAGTCACGAGGGGACCGGAGGCAGCTACCCAAAGGATGGGAGGTCCAGAGGCCTGCTAGAGAAACTGCCATCTCCACTGGCTGCTGCCAGTTGACAAAGAGTTCACCAGGGAACCAAGGGGATGTGGGCAATCCGGTATCTGCAACGGCGCAGAGGTCTTAGAGGGTGCAAGCAGGGCTGGCCAGGGGCCACCGGCTTCACGCAGCCCTGCTAAGTGGCCGATGCTCAGCACAGCCAAGGCACGTGGGCCCGGCAGTGGGAAAAAAACAGGCCACAGTGTCCTCAGAACTCAGTGGATGCCAGCAGTTCTTCCCTCCCTTTGGAATGCTAGAAATCAAGTCTGTGTTCCCCGGGTTCTCCGTTGTCTATGCAATTGTCCAAGTTCACCGTCAAAACAACACAAGAAGCAAATCAGCTGTCTCTGTACACAGTCTACAGTGCCTCCTTGACCCTGGCATGTCCAGGGAGCTGTTTCAATAGTCTGCCGTCCTTTCCTCTGCCTGTCAAGGGAAAGCAAGCCCTCAGCATTAACCACAACAATCACAAGTGACCTGAGAGTTTTCTTTGACCTGCCAACTAAGGTAAGTGCCTTTCTGCAGATACCCAAGACTTCACTTTTAATTCATCTTCAATCCAACTTTCCTTCCCAGGCACTACCTCCACAGTTGCCCAGTGGAAAGAATCCCAGCACTTTCCTTTTCTGGCTTTCTCTGATACAACAAGCTTCCAGCAACCGTCAGAAGAGAAGGAAAGTAACATCCGCGGTGGAGACAAGCCTATGAAATGAGTTCAAACATACAGCAAGGCACTGTACTCACTACAGAGAGACACATGCTGTTCCATGGACAAGGGCCCAACTGTGACTCACCAAGCATAATGGGACATTGTTGAAAGTGTTGGGAACATGAGAATTCCCTCACTGCCCAATTTGGGTAATGTTGGAGCTACGTCTGCCTCCAGAAATGAAGTCAGACAGACTCAACCCAACTTCCAGTTGCTGGGCCCAAAGACCACGAGGCCACCATGTTTTTATGCCGACTTTTGTTCACGGGAAGTCACTTCCCAAGTTGTGTTTAAGGGCCGACCTGTCACCTGCATGTGCAAGAGAGATAAGTGCTTTGACAAAGGACATGCCCAGAACTCTGACTGGAGGGCTCTAGATCACATGAGAGGCTGTTTGAAAGACCCTCGCCCCAGGGCTCTGCACTATCAGATAGACTGGTGGGAAGAGGAAAAAGGTGCCCATGATTCGGTGTGAGGAAGGGATATGGCAGGCATGCGTAGCAACTATCTGTCTAGAACACATAAGAACTCTCATTTCTTGGGTATCTATGATAGGCCAGGCAATGTTCAGTGCATGCATGACTTCATTTCCTTTCCACATCTATAAAATATAGGCAGGACCCGTAAAGCTCTTACAGACGGAAGCTCACAGCTGAGAGGTGGCTATGTCACAAAGCTAGCCATGTGTACACCTAATTTGAACTCAGGTCAGAGGGACCCCCGAGGTGGTACTCTCCCTTAGTCTACACACTGCCCCAGGACAGGACTGTGGGGCAGGAAACGGGGTGCCTGAGTGTTACTTGTTGCAGGGAGAGTGGCATCGCCACAGCCCTGGATAAGAGCAGCACGAGAATCCAGATGCCCAATCCCAGACCCTGAGCTGCTCTCTCCCATGATCCTTTTCGCCTGTCTCTATCACAGCCCTTGTCACATAACTCAGCACTGAGATGGCTTGCTGGAACACTGTCTCCCCCACCGATTCCTGAGTCTACCAGAACAGGCCCTCCTTTGTGCTCTTTGCATCTGCCACAACACCTGGAGCTGTGCTTGCACTCCAAACATTTCCGTGGGACCACATGAATCAGAGGGATAGATGGCTGCCAAGACGCATAAATAACTCAGACGATCTGGCTCAAGTCCAAGCTCAGCCACTGGCTAGCTGTGTGGCCTTGAGCAAGGAACTTCATACCACTGGGCCTCAGTTTCCTCACCCGCACCATGAAGAGGTTCATTCACAACCGTATCAGCCGACTGTGAGACAGATTCCACAGGTGGAATGCAAAGGAACACGTCTTAATTTTATTTCATTCCAACGGATTCAGATTTATTTTTCGGCTTATGAAAATGTAGCTAGCTCATCAAGGCCTTGAAGTTTTCCTTTAAAATGAGATGCATTTTTTTTAAAAAAGTTCATTTTAAGAATCTGTTTGAGGGGAGGTAGGGGGATGGGTGAAACAGTTGAAGGGGATTAAAAGCACATTTATATTGAGCACTGAGCCATGTACAGAATTGTTGAATCACTATATTCAACACCTGGAACTAACGTAACACTGTATGTCAGCTAGACTGGAATCAAAGTTGTTTTTTTTTTTTTTAAAGAAATTCACTCTTTCCAAAGCTGCAAAAAAAATAACATAATCTATTTGCCCATGGCTACTAATACTTAGATATGACAAATAACTGGGAGTTATTTGTGGCGAGTGAGGTGCGGGTATCAGGTTAGATGATCTTTAACACCGATGCCTCTGACAGAAGGACCAGGGAAGGAGCTACAAAGCACGAAGAAGTGGAGTAAAGATAACTGAGATGTTGGAAATGACCTTTGCCCTACTGGATGCCAACTACATGCCTGGCACTGGCTACACACCCTGGGAGACATGCATCAGATGTGAACACAGCCACAAAATGGTGGATGGGGCCAGGAAAGGCGCAGGAAAACCAAAAGTTGGCTTTATCTTTTTAAAGCCTTCAGTGCTATCTGCAGAAGCAAGTACATGCAGAAATTTGTTGGTTTACCTTGAAGAACACAGAGACACAGACACTTTCTAGAAGACAGAGGATCCTCATGTGGATGCCTCTGCTGAGGGAGACAAGGAGAGTCGTGGGCCAAGACCTCTAATTTCCCATTGAATTCTATCTTGGCTTGGTGCTTTCACTAACCGAGTACTGGACTCAACTGAATATTTATTATTCTGATGTAAAAACTCTTTAGTTAATGCAATCTGGCCAGTAATCATTTCACCTGGCACATTTCACCTGAATCTGAGAGGTTCTCTGCCGCTGTCTCATTGCCAGGGTGGCCAGCTCCTGGGGAGGGTCTGGGTGGGACGGCGGTCACTGTGAAGTGCTGAGGGCTGAGAAGCAGCAACATGGGTCCATCGGCTTCTATTTCCCAGAAAAGGGCCGAGTAGAGGGCGGTGAGGTGGGTTAGGTCAAATCCCACCCTACCACAAGACAAACAGCTCTCCTGAACCCTGGTCTGTCCAAGGACAGAAGCCAGAAGTGGTCCCTGTTGTGCATGAAGGACCTAGACATACATTTCCAGTGTTTGCCAGGAAAACTACTCAAATGAATACAGCTTCCCATAAAAAGCAAACCAAAAGCAAATTAAGATGGAGGAATGGCATCCCCACATTCTCTTTATGCCCACTGTATAATTTTCCTCTAGCTGAACATCCACTGACAGCCACTAAGATTCCCCCGCTTTCTTTCAGATGCGGAGGCTAGAAGGTGTCTTCTTGGGGACCGCTACTTGGGGACATTGCATGAAGACATATAAACAAAAGCAGCAGTTCAAGGAGCTTTCCCAGCAGAGCAAGAGTAATGGATATCATTTGTTATGCAAGTCCTACGTATGTGCCAGGCACTGGGCTAGGCATTGTCTGTTCACGACTTCACCAAGTCCTGCTTGGGGCTTCCTCAGGTAGCTGTTACAGCTTCTATTTTACAAATGAAGAAACTGAGGGTAGGATGAGGGTAGGACATGTGACTTGCCAGAAATCAGCTAACGAATAAGTAGCAGAGCTAGGATTCAAACCCAGGTCTGTCTGATTCTCACATCCACACTTCTCCCTGACCTCAACATATCCCCCATCCCAGGTGGTATATGACCTACCATCCACCCCAGCCCGGCTTCTGGAAGGTCCTATTAGTCTGTATCCCTGGACACCGAGCTACTTCCCTCTCTCAGCCCTTCTCCTCAGCCTGGTGTGTGCTCCTTCCTCACTCCTCCTCCACATGAATTTGTCTCTGTCATTCTAGAACCAGGCTATGCTCTTCTGTCTCTGAGAAGTCTTCCCAGCCTTCATCCACAGGACTGTCCATTTCTGACTTCCCATGACCTGAAAGGTGTTCAACTGGTCCTCTGAAGATGAGAAGAGGTAATGGGTTTCAGTGCTGTTCTTACCCAAGTTCAAGAGCACAGCTACCATCCCTCTGGGTGTCGAGACCCCCTGCCCTCTATCTCCAGGGGATACAGGTGTGATGGACCTTGAAAGAACGGAGGTGTCCACACAGGGCTGTTCAGATGGGACTTGGTGAAGTCTCTGGGCTCAGGTGAGTGTTGTTCTGAGGGGTGATCCACAGGTGTCCCAGAGGCCACAGGTTGGAGTGACTAGACAAAGGGCATTCGGGACTCCCGTGTGGGCATCTGGTCAGCTCTCAGGCTGCCACTGACAGTCTCGCACTGCTAACCTTCCCCTCTCTGCCTGGACCTCAGTCAGGTCCCCCATCTTATACTATGCCCCACACCCACTCTTTGCCAGTCCTCCCTCCAGCCCAGAGACACCCCTGTGGTCTGGGGTGGGGAGAAGCCCATGAGACTCTTCCTTGATCCTCATTCTAATTGTAAGGTTACAGAAGTAATGAACCCACCTGAGCTTGAAATGCACTGTATTCTAGCTGTGTAACTCGGTCAAGTTTCTTAACCTCTCTGTGCTGAAGTCCCTTCATCCAGAACACAGCTGTTGTGTGAGGAGGAAAGGAGTTCACACACACACACACACACACACACACACACACAGCTCCCAGAACAGGGTTTGGCACATGGTAAGCGCTCCATAAATGTTTGCTGTGGTTATTACTTCTTGTGCTTTTTATTCCCACAATTAAAACCAGCTTCTCTTTATGTGTGGCAGCCTCTGTCTGACCCGAGGAGAAGTCACACAGGGAGAAGCAGGAAGAAAGTAACACACAGAGGTGGTCTCTGAAAGTTGCTGTCTCCAGCTGGACTTCCAAGCAGAACCCCAGGCTGCATGGAGTCCAGAACAGGAACTGGGAGAAGCCCAGGGGCTCAACCCAGGACTCCCCAACTCTCCCAGCCATGGAACCCGTTCAGCAGAGTTAGTAAGATCTCCAATGTCACACAAGGGACCCAATGACATCTGAGACACAGGTCATGACCACCTTGAACATCATTTCTTCGTGTGTAAAATCAGGATTCTGGTAATAGCACCCTCCAGGAGAAGCTGTGAAAATGAGCTAGACGAAGACACGTGAAGAGCTTTGAAGATGCCTACATATGACACCCCCCAATGCTAGAGCTTATCATTATCTTGCTAATTTTTACTTTCTTCCTTGTGCCTTTCTGCATTTTCCATTTTCTGTGATGGATATGTGCTAATTTTACAACTAGGTAAATATGGAGAAACAGCATGTTTTAAACTAAAAAATGATTAAAGATAGAATATCAGTGTGAGGGTGTGAAGAAGGATGAGGATATACCTATCTGAGGATAACTCAGGGAGAACCACATGGAGGCAACAGCATCTGATAAGGGCTTTCCAACATGGATAGAATCGTATTAAGTGGCAAGAGGATTCCTTGGTGCACCATCACAAGCCAAGGGAAAGAGAACTTGTCACTAATGAAAAAGATGTGAGGAGAGTAAACCTAGCGATGCCAGCAGGAGAGGCAGGAAGAAGGTCTTAGGAGATGCATGTTTTCCAGAATGCCTATTATTCTGGCCAAAAAGGAGGCCAGTGACAGAAAGCAAATACAGCCTTTCAAACAGAGACACCTCTCTGTGTTACTGATGAAGGCTTAGAATTGGTGCTGGAAAACACAAACTGATCATTTACAAGAGAAGAAACAAAAATGATCCCTAAAACCATGGGGAAAATGGTGATCAAGTAAGACAGGCCAATATACACAAGAGTAGTGAGAGGGGGAGAGAGAGGCAGGAAAAGGAAGCCCATCAAGGTTTATCCTCACACTCAAAGAAGCAACACAACTAAATTCACCCCTTCCTGAGACCATGTAGAGAGCCTTAGCCTCCTCAGTCTCAGCCCCAAGGCCCTTCACTAAATGAGGGTCAATAACCCTCTGAGTTACGCACCACTTCCCGGTGCCCTAAGAGCCCGCTGCTCCCTGCTCTGCCAAGGGAGCGCTTATGGGGACAGAGAACAAAGCATGGGTCTTGCCTTTACAAATGCACCAAAACCTGGAGAAATGAAAAGCCCAGCCAGCTGTTATAGGCAAGGAACTTAGAACAAACACATTCCTACTTATTCTCGTCTTTTTTAAAGTGCTTCTCCAATCTCGTATAAGCAAATCGGTAGACAGTGGCGCTTCAGCACTGGAAATCCCACTTCTGCCACCCTGAAGCAGTGTAACTCTAGGCTAGGTGCTTCCTTCCCTGGAGCATGAGTTCCTTTGTCCATCCAAAGGAGGAATAACACAGACCCCGTAAGGTGGTTGGGAGCTTCAGAGAAAGTGAATGCATGGTCAAAGTCGGCCCTCGTTAAGAACCAGCAATTGCTATCAAAAAGTCAGAGAGAAAGACAAGCATGAACCAAAATGCACACAGAGTAGCTCCTCTGGGCTGGAGAGCAAAAGCTGAACTCCTTAATTTCTCTAAGATCTCTGCTAGCAAGAGCCCTCACCAAGGGCTTTCAAGTTGCAAACAGTCTCATTTTCCTAGCTGTATAACAGGAACGGGAGCTTCAGTGTGGAGCTGGCCACACAGAGCATTGGGGCTGATGGAACGCACACTGGACCCAGCCCCTCGGGCAAAGCTTAAGCAGTTTGTGTGGTCTCCCTCTGGCACTGGGCAAGAAGAAAAGACCTCAGACATCCATCTGAAGCTCTGGGATAAGAAAGGGGTGCAACACGCCTGCTTTGGGGCAGCTAGCAAGTGACCCGGGGGACTTTGAGCTCAAAAAACTAATTCTACAGGAAGTAGAGATAATTTAAGAAAATGAAACCTATTATCCCAGACATTTGAGAACATGCCTGATTCTTCCTGCCCTGTGCCCATATTCTAGATCACAAAATAAGCTGCTTCTATGAATTCAAATAAGGACCCCCACTATCTACCCTGAGTCCTTCTGGACTTAGTAACAACCCAGAACACACTGCTTGCAATACGGCCCTCCTTTCAGCCATCCTCCTGCATAAAGTCACGTGCCAGGCAAGGCAACCAAGAGCCAAGTTCTCCCTCATTTCATCACATGAAAGGCTGCCAAAGTAGCACCAATATATTCTGTGGTCTTTGCTTAATTCCATCTTCATTTAGCAAAATCCCCTGATACTGTTAATTTGCTTTGAGACCCAGTGGAGGAGACTAAATGAGCCACTTATTCAAAACTAAGTTAAGGTGGCATTAGGTGAGAATGACAGAGGCCACTGCTGCTTGTCATCCTGTGCTTGTCATGCCCCTGGAGAGTAATCCAAAGTGGGGGACGCTGAAGATACTGCATCTCAGGAGATATAAGTTTAGGATAAATAAAAGAAAGCATGGCTTCTCAAAGCAAGTGGGTGGTACACCCTGGAAATAGTCAATGCTTTTTAAATGTTCAAATAAATTCATAGATGACAGCTCCAGAAGGGATTATGAAAGGCAATGTGTTTATAAATTAGCACAATGACTAAAACAGACTGGCTTCCTTCTACCCCGCAAAAACAATATTGCTGTGGCAAGGTTATGAAGCATTCCGACCTCTGGACCTCACAATGATTAAATCATAAGTATGACTCAATATGTCAGGAAAGCAAATATATCACAACCATAGACCTTTACAACAGTCTGCCATGCTAAGAATTTACACAGCATGCCCGATATGATGGACATTGCTGTATCAGCTGCATTAATTATACGAAAAGTCCCATTTTACTCTAAAGCATACCAAAAACTAAAAAAATACAATGCAACTGCACCACCAACTTGACCTACAGCAGATATGTTAGCTATAATAAACATCATATGAGCACCACTTTGACTCAACTTCTTAATATGTGGGAGCTTTGGGGGAAATGATTTTTAAAATTCTGGTCTCCTTGAAAATGATGCAGGAAAAACTACATGGGTGCCCTCAGTTGTCCTTAGATATTGTCCTGCAGCAGTGTCCTGCAGCCCCCTGCCTCAGTGTCCCGCTCCCACTCTTAAGTGGCACAGGAGTCCCCACCCTGATGGTGGTGAGCACACCAGTAGCCATGTGTCTCCTCCCTCTTAGAAATCTCTTGGACAATATTGCATTGTATACAGGATGAACACCCACCATTTGCATCGACATGGGTGGAACTGGGAGGAATTATGCTAAGTGAAGTAAGTCAAGCAGAGAAAGACAATGAGCGTATGGTTTCACTCAAATGTAGAACAGAAGCAATAGCATGGAGGACCATAGCGGAAGGGAGGGAAATCTGAAGGGGGAGAAATCAGAGAGGGAGATGAACCATGAGAGACTATGGACTCCGGGAAACAAACTGAGGGTTTCAGAGAGTCAGGGGTCGGGGGAGGGGATATCAGGGTGATGGGTATTAAGGAGGGCATGTGTTGTGATGAGCACTGGGTGTTATAAGTAACTAATCAATCACTGAACACTACATCAAAAACTGATGATGTATTATACAGTGGCTAACTGAACATAATAGAAAGAAAGAGAGAGAGAGAGAAATCTCTTGAAGATTCCCCAGCCTTAGCTTGGATGCTTCAAATGCTAGAGCACTCACTACAAGGCAGTTCCTTCCACTGAGACAGATACCTAGCTCTCCGTAGTTCTCATCTGCTTTCCTGGGAACAAAGACATTGAACTTATCTTCCTTTCGTAACCCGGGATATGCCAGTTAAAATGCTGTAGCATCAAGAAAACACGCAGCTCAATGAGGATAAAACAATGAGGAGATTTATAGACATGCCTGCAGGGCAGCCCTGAGTTGGCATGGGCTTATGCGGGGGAGGGGGATTGATCTAGTGGCTCTGCCATCTCCCAGGGCTGGATGACATTGTGGTTAGAGGGTGGCTGCCAACAGCCAGCTAAGCTACCTGCTTTCTTGCTTACTGTTGAAGGAAGGGGTAGACAGAGAGCTGGCCCTTTCCTGAACCCCCTCAAAAAAGCACAGACTTACTTTCTTAGAAGCCCTTACCAAACCCCTCCTTGTGTTTCATTGGCCTGAAATGTCTTAAATCCACCATCTCTAAGACAATCACAGAGGCAAGGGGGGGTGGGACTTCCATGACTGGCTTAGCTACAGATCAACCAAGGTCCATCCAAGCTGTGAGTCAATCTACCAAACCCTACCTCTTCCCGCCACTCCTGGTGTCACACAACAGGGGGGAAAGTATGGTGGATGTCGGAGACGCAACGACCATGTCCACTTTATGGTTCTTCTTTTTTGGTTGAAAAATCCAGTCCCTTCCCTTGATCCTCCGCAGGTAGGAGCCTGGGGCCACTTGCAGTCTGGCTGCCCTCTCCAGCTAAGCCTATGGAGAGCGGCTGTGCCTGTCAGTACCCTGGGCACCCAGAGACACTCACCAAACCTCACCTGGGACTTCCACAGTCATGCCATGCTGGAGGCTTACATTGGCCAAGTCACCGTGAGCTGCAGTGGCGCCTGGGTTTGGATTCCAGCTTTACCACTTACTGGATATATAACCCCGAATAGGTTATTTCACCATGGTCACCCCCTGGTTTTCTCATCTGTGAAATGGGAATAATAATAGTACGTATTTTATCGGGTTACTGTCATGAGATAAAGCATGGACACTCTGAACCCACTCTGTGGTGGACCATAAGTGCCTCGTAGATTGTGGTATTATCATTAATAATAATAAGTGAGTTCTCACCCATCGGGTACCAATATCAGCCCCCAACTGCACAGAAAAGTAGAGGCTTTCTGCTCCTCCTTTGCTCACACCAGATCCGGAAACGTGATCCTTGCCATCTGCGGACACCCAGCTGTGCAGAAGGCCCCACATTCTCTGCAGTAGAAACTTGCTCTCTGCCCTCCAAGAGCCCTCCCCTCCCACCCTCCACCTGCTCTGCCTCTGCCCCCTGCCCCCCAGACTCCCGATATGTAACAGGACTACGCAGAACAGCTCTGTCACCACAGAAATACCCATTTACAGTAACGGTGCCCTTTTTTCTGCAACTGCAGCTGCTACTCTGTGCCTCCATTACTCAAATGTAACAAACCCACTTCAGCAATCCTGAAATTAATTATAAGGAAAAAAAACTCAGAGTTCTGGAAAGATAATTTCAGTAGTAACCATTCATCTTGGAAAGTATTCAGCCTTTACCAGGAGCTAAAAAAGAAAAATAACTACCACACTCTATTTCTTTGCAAGTGTTCTTATGGTATATGAGCTTCTTACGGTGATTGTGGATATCGATATTTTTAAGCAGTTTAAAGAAATTTGCCAAGGCAGGAACCAGAGGGGAGACTGACTGCCCAGTAACTATTTCCTCCTTGGGGTTAAAAAAAAAAAGAAGGGGGGTCACGTCTCAAATCTTAACACTTCCTTCCCTTCTGGGCAAAGAATTCCTGTTTCTTGGGAACTTTCTTGAGCCTCCACTCCCCAATCCTGTCTAGCACCCTCTTGCCTTGGCTGTCCCCTGGGCTCTGTCCAATTGCCCTGATTCAATCTCATTCTGCCTACCCCTCCAGACAGGTCTATTAGCCAGACTGGCTTCCTAGCTGTCAACTTGGCTCTCCCAGCTCACCTTTGACCCCATGCTCTGCAGCCCGCTGGTCAGGCTCTCCCAGCCCTGCAATCAGCTGACCCTTACCTGATCACCTGCTTGTCCAGCAGGTGACTCCAGACAGATATGAGAGAAGATCATCCCGTTACACCTTAAGTGGAGCAACACCGGAGAAGATTCTGGGTACCCATCTCAACCCTGATCCTGACCTCAAGGAGGAAACTCAAACTCTTGCAAAACCACCCCCTTATCACCATCACCATCAGACACAGAAAGGACTGGGTGGGCCATGAAGCTAATTCTGGGCAGGACGACTGACACATCAACCAGGGTCCATCTGGTACACACAGAAGATCAGATGGAACACATGGAAGATCAGACAATTGTTCCCGTTTCTTCTCCCCACCCTCTGCCACGTGGCCTTGCCGAGCAGGGTGACATGGGGAGCACATCCTCACAGCATGGACACTGGGCTTGCCTACGTGCTTTGCTTTGGCCAAGGTAATATCAGTAGATGTGACACAAGAGGAACTCTCCCAGGATTTGCAGTTTGGTTTGCCCCTTTACACTTTCATGATCCACCATGAGAAAGGCATGCCCCAAGTAGCCACTAGTCCAAAGAGACTAGGACTCAACCAGCAGCCTAGAGCCAAGCTGTCAATCCCAACAAGACCCAGTCAACCCCCAGACTCATGAGCAAGAAAACAAGTGTCTGTAGTTGTCTGCATGCTGAAAAACCCAAACAGAATGGCCATCACCCCAAAACAACCTTCCTGGCGTCCTGACCACAAGGTTCCTTATTGCCCCAAACCAGGAGGTGACTGCAATCAACATAATTTAAAGGCTACAGATGGAAATGGAGAAAATATCTGCAAACCACATCTCTGATAAGGAGTTAATATCCAAAATATGTAAAGAAATCATACAGTCCAATAGTTACTAATAATCCAACTCAAAAAAGGTCAAAGGCAGGCACCTGGGTGGCTCAGTTGGTTAAGCGTCTGCCTTTGGTTCAGGTCACGATCCTGGAGTCCCGGAATCGAGTCCCGTGTTGGGTTCCCTGCTCAGCGGGGAGTCTGCATCTCCCTCTCCTCCTCCCCCGGTACACGTGTGCACACTCTCCCTCTCTCTCAAGTAAATAAATAATAAAATCTTTTTTAAAAAATGGTCAAAGGACCTGAATAGACATTTTTCCAAAGAAGACATTCAAATTGCCAACTGGTATATTGAAAAGGTCCTCAACATCAACGATCATCTGGGAAATGCAAATCAAAACCACACTGGGATATCACCTAACACCTGTTAGAATGGCTGTTATGGCTGTTATCAAAAAAAAAACAAGAGATAACAAGTGTTGGCAAGGATGTGGAGAAAAGAAAACCCCTGTGCGCCATTCGTGGGAATGCAAACTGGTACAGCCACTATAGGAAATAGTTATGAAGATTCCTCAAAAATTTAAAAATAGAATTATCATATGATCCAGCAATCCTGCTTCTGGGTATACATACAAAGGAAATGAAATCAACATTTGGAAGAGCTATCTGCGTCCGCATGTTCAATGCAGCATTATTCACAGTAGTCAAAATCTGGAAACAAACTAAGTGCCCACTAACAGATGAACAAATAAAGAAAATGTAGTATGTGAGAGTGTGTGTGTGTGTGTGTGTGTGTGTGTGTGTGTGTGTGTGTGTGTGATGGAATATTATTCAGCCACAAAAAAGGAAGGGAGTCTTGCCATTTGAGACAACATGAATGAATCTGGAGGGCATTGTGCTAAGGGAAATAAGTCAGACAGAGAAAGACAAGTACTATATGATCTCATCTTATACATGGAATCTAAAAAAACTAAACTCATAGAAAGAGAGAAGAGACCCGTGGTTATTGGGGGTATGGGATAGGAGCAGGGGAAATGTGCAAGGTGGGCAAAGGGCACAAATTCCAGTTATAAGATGAAGAAGTCCTGGGGACGTGATGGACAGTGTGGTGACTAGAGTTAACAATACTGTAGCATATACTTGAAAGTTGCTAAGAGAATAGATTTTATAAGTTCCTAAACACACACACGCACACAAAGGTAACTACGTGAGATGAGGAATGTGCTAACTAACCTTATAGTTGTAATCATTTCACAATACATTGATATATCAAATCATTACACTCTACACCTAAAACCTACCCCATGTTATATGTCAATTACAGCTCAATAAAGCTTGGAAAAAGGGATGATAAGTATTTTATTTTAAAAAAATAGACTGCCATCCTTGCAGGACAGAAGAGAGAAGAGCAGCCACTCCATCAATAACCCCACAGCACTTGGCAATGATGACTCCCCAAGGAAACAAATGAGAATCCTGGATGGACCCAGCTTCTGCCTCTCGTGCCCCATGTGGTGAATGACTGGGCTTGCCTGCCTCACATCCCTTTTCCCTTCCTCTGGCACTAGCCCCCATCCTCCCTTTGGGGAGCCACCGCCCATCAGCCCTGTGGCTTAGGAACGGTCCCTGCTCTCTGGCCCTAGGCATGGGCTCATCCTATGCAGCGTATGTTCCCCCGGCCACAGTGAGTAGGTCAGGGATGGACATATGACCCAAGCCAGACCCAAAAGAGCCAACCAGGGGACTCCTGCAGGAACCTCTTGGGAGGAGGAGCTCTTTCTAGTAAGATCTGGGCTCAGAGATGTTGAAGCCACCCCAAACAGACTGAGGAAAGCCAGGGCTAAAAGATGGAAAGAGACAGATGTCTAAAGCCCTTGTGTGAACACCTGGATCCAGCTGTGCCTTAAGTTAACAGTATCCTGAACACCTTTGATGTATGAGCCCATAAATTTCTGTTTCTGCAGCCTGTGAAGCTGGGTCATTTCCCTCCCCGACTGAGGACGCTCCCTTCATCAGGCACGCTGTGCAATTGCTCCTTTCCATCCTTGCATCTTTGAAGTCTGTTTAATGTTAAGAAAGGGCATAGAATTCTCATGCTCCTCCATTGGAATTTCTGTTGCTGACCTCTGCCATTTTGTTGAGCTGGTGGTTCCAAATCCTTGACAATGGCAAAGGACATCATCATTGGTCAGGAATATTGCAAAGCATCTGTTTGTATATGCAGACACTTGTTATTTTCTCAGTAATTTTCTCATTTTTCTTGGGGGGGAAAAAAGCCTGAGCATGTCATCCTCTCCTATCCCTGCCTCCCTCAGTGTTCAGGAATATGACAAAGCTGAACCGGATATTTCTGAACTTTAGAGCATTAAAAACCAATCAAACCAGCCCCCTTCAAAACGAAAGGAAACTATCTTGTCACAGAGGGTCCTCTCCCCTGAAATGCATTCCAAAGCAATGTCACAAATGCATGTAGCCGGCCAGATGCCATCGGCTGCTGATTGAGGGCCATCTCCTCCCCCTCCAGCCATCCCCCAGGCCAGCTGTCAGGGCTCCCCACTTGGAGTCCTCAAGTTCCTGAAATGATACGGGCAGTGCAGATGCCACAGGGCTCACGTAAGGCATGAAAGCAGCCTCGGCCCTTAAGGGCTCCCAGCTCAGCTGTCACAGCCAACTGGGCCACCGGCACAACCATGGGCTCGCTCAGAGAGCTCCCAAGATGAGATTCAACCCCCCCACCCCCAGAGTCAAGCTCCTGATTCTCCAGCAAAACCTTGTGGCTCTCTGTACCGCCAGTGGCCACCCTCTGAGATCATGGTCATTATCATCATAATTTTTAAAATTTTTAAATGGTAATAAAGTACACATAACAAGAGTTTACCATCCTAACCATTTCTAACTGTTCAGTTCAGTAGCGTTAATACTGAATCTCCAAACTATTTCATTTTGCAAACCTGGAATTGTGCACCCATTCCATTTTTTTTTTAAGATTTTATTTATTAGTCAGAGAGAGTCAGAGAGTCAAGCAGAGACAGAAGCAGGCTCCCCGCTGAGCAGGGAGCCCGATGCGGGGCTCGATCCCAGGACCCTGGGATCATGACCTGAGTGGAAGGCAGAGGCTTAACTCGCTGAGCCACCCAAGCGCCTATTTTAAATGATTCTGCACCCATTTTAAATAATAACTTCCCTTCCCCAGCCCCCGGTAATCACCACCATCCCACTATCTGTCTCTTGAATTGGACTACTCTAGGTACTTCATATAAGGGGGATCATACCTTATTTGTCTTTTTGATTCCAGCTTATTTCGTTTCAGCCTCACAACCACAAGGTTCACCCATGTTGTAGCAGGTGTCAGAAGGTCCATCCTTTTAGAGGTGGAATAACATTCCATTTCATGTATGTGCCATGTTTTCTGTACCTAGCCACCTATTGAAGGGCATTTAGGTTGTTCCCACATCTTGGCCATCATGACAAGTGCTGCCACGAACATGTGAGTGCTGGTCTCTCTTCATCTGTTCCGTTGGCTCTACACCCGGGGGTGTGATTGTCAGAGCGCGTGGTAGTTCCACGCTTAATTTTCTGAGAAAGGGCCATACCGTTCTTCAGAGTGGCTGCACTGCTTTATGTTCCCACCAGGAGTGCGCAAGAGTTCCAATCTCTCCACGCCCTTGTCCACACCTATGTCCCCATCCACACTTATTCGCCGGCAGTCGGGGTGATTGTGGTTTACAGTAGCTCTCCTACTGCATGTGTGAGATGATCTGTCCTTGTGGTTTTGGTTTTAACTTCTCTTACTACTCTTACTTCTAACTCTTCTACTCAGCATGGCGAATGCTGTAAATTTCTGCTGTCTGGTTCTTAATGTTTCAGGGGTGGGCATATTTTGCTTTGAAGACACATGATCCTCGGTGCCCAACCGACTTGCTACTGACGGCCCAACTTCTAAGAGAGATCTCCTGCTTCAAAACCACAGGGGCCTGGAGCTCTTCAGTGACTACCTCCCCCATTTCAGAGGAGGACATCAAGGTCTTCAGAGGGATATGGTAGTGGTTCAAACCTGGAGTGAAAACCTGACTGCCACTCCCCAGCTGTGTGACTGCGGGGCTGTCTCTTGGCCTCTCTGAGCCATGTTCCTGTTTTTGTGTTTTGCTTCTCTGCAAAACAGAGATAGAACAGTGTGTAGCTCAGGGTTGCTGTGAGCATTAAGCCAGATAACACATGCCAGATGCAATGCTTTGCACATAGTAAGTGGTCAATAAATGCTAGCAGCTATTGTGGATGGTGTTTTCTTACTCTTACTGTATCACTTGCCAAAGTCCCATGAGTAGTGGCCAAGTTTCCTGATTCCCAGTTGATGTTCTTGCTGTGGTAACTCATTTTTCTAAAAAAGACTGTATTTATTTATTTGTGAGAGAGAGCGCACACGTGAGTGGGGGGAGGAGGATCTTGAGGATCCCCTCTGATCGAGCAAGATAATGCTCAAGGTACCAGACACACTGAAAAGCAATGTCAGAGCGTCTGGGGAGCAAGACAGAAATTCAGAAAACCACACAGACCGGTAAAACCCCAACTCAGCTAAGAGCGGATAGAAACACGGTGCCCTGACTCATCACGGGAAGCACTCTCGGCTGAGGTCCGGAGCATGGGCTGTAGTCAATGTTACAGAAGCAGCCGATAAAGCCGAGGCTGTTTTGTTTTCGCTGCTCTCCTGCCTGGGTCCCGAACACTTGCTCTCCATCTGTCCTTCAGCAACCTGACTGAACTTGAGGCTCGGGCACTTGTGCACTCCTAGGATTCCTCAAACCACACAACAGGTCCATTAACATGAGAGTGGTTAAATGAAGTGTGGTTTCTCCACACTGCAGAATACTATGCAGCTGCTAAAAGGAATTCAATGGGGTCACATGCGCCTACATAAAAAGATTAGCACGATACCCAGAAAGTGAAGAACCCATGTCTAGAAATGTATTATTAAATGATCCACTTATGTAAGAATAAAACAAAACACATACATGGATATAAGCAGGTTTTTTTTTTTTTGAAGGACACACAAAGAACTATTATTTGGACTCATTTTCTAGGGATGTCATACCAAAGTACGACAAAGTGAGAGGCTTCAACAGCACAAATGCATTGTCCCACAGTGTGGAGGCCGGAAGTCTGAGAATAAGGCACTGGCAGGCTGGAGTCCGCCTGAAGGCTGTGAGAGAAGGACGTGTTTCAGGCCTCTCTCCTCAGCCTGTCCATGGCTATCTTCTCTCCCTGGCTCTTCATACAGGCTTCCATCTATGGGTCTCTGAGTCAAAATTTCCCCTTTTTATAAGAATACCAGTCATATTGGATTAGCACCAGCCCTAACGACCTCACTCGCACTTCATTACCTCTATAAAGACCCTATCTCCAAATAAGATCACATTCTGGAGTACCAGGGGTTAGGACTTCCAACATATAAATTGGGGGAGGGAGACAAATTTCAACCCATAGCATTGCTGGAGGGAAAACAGAGATGTATCTCTTACTTCATACTTTTCTCCATAGACTTTGAAATTTTATCATGTGTATGAATTTCTACTATAAAAATATTTTAGTAGAAAAACCAATTCGAAATTTAAACCCACCCCTCCCAAATCAACTGCCAAATGAAAGCACCGCAACTGTATTTTGTAGGTCAGAATCATTTGTCTCCACCTCTGAAATGTCCTGGATCACAAGTCTCCAAGATGGAGTGCACACGCCCAGGGGAGAGAGGACTTGATCACACTGGTCTCGCGCACTTCTAGTTATTTCCATTTTAATTTGCTTTGTTTTATAGGGTGTGCGTGTGTGTGTGTTTATGTGTGTGTGTGTGTAGCAGTACCCACTTAGCTAGTCTTACAGCAGACTAAAACAATGGTTTTGGAAGTAGTTCTCAGCTCATGCTAGAAGGCTCCTTCACAGAGAAGCTGCCTTCGTCATGCAAGGATCGATACAGAGCCCTCCTGGAGAGATAGGAGCCTTCCTACTGGTCAGATAGAATAAGAGTGTCTTCCTGAAACCCACCTACTACAAGGAAGGGTTACTATTATTCCACCATGGACCCAGTCATCAAAATGTCCTCAAAAACAAGAACTGCCAAACAAACAAACAAACAAACAAACAAAAAAAAAAAAAAAAAAAAAAAAACAAGAACTGCAGCTAACACCCTGAGAATAGTATTCGGCAAAGAGAGAAGGTCTGGGTTCCCTGATGACACTGCTGAGCCCTTACACAAGCCTTGGAATACTCAGCTCCAAACTTCTTGTTCAGTGAACTAATTAAAAGTCTTGCTTGCTCGATGCCTTATAAATCAGATTTGCTGTCACTTGCAGCCAACACCCCCCCATAATGGACACAACGATCATTTTTACCCACGTTACTCTTCCCATAAGATAGTTAAGGACACTGATACCCAGAGAAGCGGATGGACGTATCCCTGGTCACACAGCCAACAAGACTGGAACTGGAACTCAGGGACTTCTCGGAATCCACACACATGTGGGGAAAAGACACCCCAGTGAACACAAGCCATTTCTCCCCATGGAGTCTTCACCACATGTTGTCACCTCACAGAGCTGTTTGTAGTCTCCAAATGCTGTGAGGCACTGGCTGGCCAGCTGTCACCTCCTAGCTCAGCGCCACTGACGTGACGTGTCAGCTTTCGCGGTTTTCATGCGGGCCCAGAGGTCCCACAGGCATTCTGCATCCATGCCTTGACGACTTGTCCTGCTCCCTCCCTTCTGTGGCCATTTCTTGTCTTCTCTAGAGCTCTGACTAGGTCACTGACACACACATTCTTGCAATATTTAAAATAATGGTTACAAAAAGTATGTAATCACATCTGGACGTTATATAAAAAGCAGAAAAGCAGAACACCAAGTGCATGCATGGAGATTGGAAAAAACACACATGCACCTAAAAAAATGAAAGCAAACATAACATAATAAAAATCAATCAATAAATAAGTAAGTAAATAAATAAATAAATATTTTTAAAGAGAAATATTCACTTGAGGGTTATAATAAAAAAAAATGAAAGCAAAAAACACAAGACTGCTGGCTGCAGTGGTAAGCCTGGGTGAGTTTTCCTCTCTTTTTTGATGTTCCAAATTTCCTGTTAAGCACTTATAGTGAAAAAAATAGGTTAAAATGTTTTTAAAATATCTCATTTTTCCTCTGGCCCCTCTCCTGGTAGACGGCAAAACAGAGCACACTAGTCAAAAGCATGAGGTCGAACCTTCACTGTCTGGGTTCACATCCCAGTCCTACCCCCTGAACATGGCATGACCCTCCATGAGTCCCTTAAAAATCTGTATCTCCGTTTCCCCCATTTCTGTAAGTTGGGGCTAATAAGAGCACCTGTTTCACAGGACTAAGTTAACACTGGTAAAGAACTTTGTGCCTAGTGCCCCGTAAGTGCTCTGTAAGCGTGTGTTAAATACAAGCCACTTCACGGTGCCTTCTCCACCAGGGCAGAGGGGGCATCTGGGAAGGGAACGTGATAGAGAATCCAGACAAACCTCATGCTGAGGGTACCCAACTGGTGGAAGTTGCAGGAGATGTTTTTGTGCTCAAAATCATAAAGACTGGAACTCCAGAGCTATCTCCTACCAAGCAGCAATTCAGCACTGGATGGCTCTCATCATAACTACCTCTGATGCTTTCTTTTTTTTTTTTAATTATTTATTTCTTTTCAGTGTAACAGAAGTCATTGTTTATGCACCACACCCAGTGCTCCATGCAATACGTGCCCTCCATAATACCCACCACCTGGGTCCCCCAACCTCCCACCCCCCGCCCCTTCAAAACCCTCAGATTGTTTTTCAGAGTCCACAGTCTCTCATGGTTCATCTCCCCTTCCAATTTCCCTCAACTCCCTTCTCCTCTCCATCTCCCCATGTCTTCCATGTTATTTGTTATGCTCCACAAATAAGTGAAACCATATGATAATTGACTCTCTCTGCTTGACTTATTTCACTCAGCATAATCTCTTCCAGTCCCATCCATGTTGATACAAAAGCCGATACATCTTTTCTGATGGAGGCATAATACTCCATAGTGTATATGGACCACATCTTCCTTATCCATTCGTCCATTGAAGGGCATCTTGGTTCCTTCCACGGTTTGGAGACCGTGGCCATTGCTGCTATAAACATTAGGGTACAGATGGCCCTTCTTTTCACTACATCTGTATCTTTGGGGTAAATACCCAGTAGTGCAAATGCAGGGTCATAGGGAAGCTCTATTTTTAATTTTTTTGAGGAATCTCCACACTGTTTTCCAAAGTGGCTGCACCAACTTGCATTCCCACCAACAGTGCAAGAGGGTTCCCCTTTCTCCACATCCTCTCCAACACACGTTTCCTGTCTTGCTAATTTTGGCCATTCTAACTGGTGTAAGGTGGTACCTCTGATGCTTTCTATCTCACGAAGCATCCCCCCGTAAGGCCGCTGGCAGAATTCAGGGAAGGAAGGATGAGCAATCCTCCCCCTAGGGCAGAAAGGTCCCTAGCAAGTCTTTTTTCTGCTCAAATAGGATGAAGTCCTCTAGTGGCCAGGAGGTGACATTACAACTGTTTATGTGAGTCCCAACACAGGATGCCCAACGGTTGCTGGCGACCTTCATTTAGCTGGGTTTGGTTCTGCTAACGGTGTCAGGAGAGAAGGAGAGCGCAGGTCTCCTCTCCCCTTGCTGTGGCCAAATGAGCTAAAACACATTTCCTATGACCCAGTACCTGCATGTTTGTGATCTAGCCCACTTTATGAACTAATCTCTAAAAAGGAGGTTCTTTCCTTGGGTGCATTTGATTGTGTATGCCACTTGTGTGCACATTACAGCTGCTTGGAGACAGAAGGTTTCTTTAAAAAAACAACTTGGGATGTGTTGGATATGGGTAGACCCTAATCCAGATTGTTGAATTTCAATCCCTTCACTTTACGGATAGGGGAAATCCCAACAACATTTAGAATAATGCTTGGTACACAGTAAGTATCTCCTAAACATTTTATGAGAGTGAGGCACCATTTTTTATCCTTGTCATAACTTTAAGAGTAGACCTCACTGGGGTGCCTGGGTGGTTCAGTCGGTTAAGCATCCGACTCGTGGTTACTGCTCCGGTGGTCTCATGGATTGTGGGATCAGGCCCTGTGCTCAGCAGGGAGCCTGCCTGGGGACTATCTCCCTCTGCCCTCCCACCCACATCTCTCTCTCTTTCTCTTTCAAATAAATTTAAAAGTCTTAAAAAAAAAAAAAAGAGTAGTCCTCATCAAAAAACTCACCAGATGACACATTAACAGTTCTTTCTTTCTCAACTTGGCATTGGTAAAATGCTCATGAAAATGGGATGCTGCATTAGGAATAATGTTTCTTCACTTTTTTTTAAAAGATTTTATTTATTTATTTGACAGACAGAGATTACAAGTAGGCAGAGAGGCAGGCAGAGAGAGAGCAGGAAGCAGGCTCCCCACCGAGCAGAGAGCCCGATGTGGGGCTCGATCCCAGGACCCTGAGATCACGACCTGAGCTGAAGGCAGAGGCTTTAACCCACTGAGCCACCCAGGTGCCCCAATGTTTCTCACTTTTATATCTTTTATACTATTATATGGCCAAGGGAAAGAAAAAAGCAGGCAGGAAGAGGAAGGAGAAACAGACAAAAACGAAAACAAAAACAAAAACAGTGTAGCATAGAGCTCAAGAAATTTTCTGCAAAGGGCCAGAAGATAAATATTTGAGGCTTTGCGAGTCATGCAGTCTCTGTCATGGTACTCAACACTGCCACCACCGCAGGAAAGCAGCCCCAGACAATACATGCATGAACAGGCATGACTGGATTCCACTCAAACTTTACTTACAAAACAATCAGTGGGCTGGATCTGCCAACCCTTCCTCTCATGCAAGAATGAGAACATATACAGCAGAAGTGGTTAAGTGATGGTAGTGTTCATTTACTGCCTGGGTCCAGAACCCAGTTCAAGACCCTGAGTACATGTACAACTTCAGGAAATCTGCTAACCTCTCCGTGCTCCAGGATTCTCATCTTTAAAATGGAGAGAGGAAATATCACGTACCTTGAGGCATTGCTGTGGGAATCAAAACCGTATTGGCAAATGCTTAAGACAGTGACTGGTACTCATCAGTACACTATAAACAGCAGCTGCCTCCATCATGACCCTCGCCATCATCATCTGTGTACACTGACTGACAGAACCGTGAGCATTGCAGGAGATAATGGACATGAATGTGCTTTGCAAAGAGAAGGCATCTTTCACAGAAGTGCTCAAATGTGTAACGACATCCCATCCACTCACTCCCCACCGACAAAATGCCAGGGGAGGGGAAGCTGGATATATTCTTGCGCTAGCAGAATAGTCAGGGAAACGAGGTTCCAGAAAACTTAGGAGAATCATTACAAGTGACAACTTACTGATGTGGTGAGGGAGCCCCATAAAGAGTCAGGTTTTCATATCCCTTGCCCCTCTTCTGCCTCCTTTTAGCAACTTTGGGTCCCAATGACTCTACTAGGACCTGTTTGTTCAGAGATTTCTGAGTATCACCAAGAAACAGATCCTGAAATTTCTTTCAAGTCTGCTCCCCTACCCTCCATCCTCCTGTCCCCTCCCCCTGCTGATTTCTGGCCTTCATAATCTGCTGCCTTATCCACTGTGATAGTCCCTTAACTGGTCCCTATGACGCAGACGGATTTCTCCACCATCTACCCTCATTCTCCATGACTCTCAGGCTTAGGTCTGCATTGTGAAAAATGCACAGGGGGCCTTTCATGATACATGTCCCCATCAGTTCATGAGGCCAAGCACTCCTATTCCCCTATGTGTCTCCAGGCACACCCGACCCCAGCTCCAGTGACATTCTCACCCTCTGCTCAGCTCCACAAGCTCCCTGCAGGGGGTCTCAATGGTGCCATTGGTGCTCCAAAGCAGAGACCCCCAGAGCTCTCGGCAAGGCAACTCACCTGCCACCACCACACACATATCCCAATACTCCATCTCAACACCGCAGTCTAAAAACCCTCAAGACCAGTTCCACCACGCCTCAGTCCCTGCCTGGAGCCCACAGTTCCCAACCATCATCCCACATCGCCTGCTCTTCCATCCCCGAAGTGCTCTGTGCACACATTGTTGTAACCCACCTGCTGTCCCTACCCAGTGTCCCAGCCTTCTCCTGGGTCTGGCACCTTTCACTGTCCATTGTCAGCACAACCCTCTATTCTCAACCCCCTCCCTGGAGCTCCCCTTCACCTTACACCTACCCAAAACCTAAAAATTCTGCTTCCTCTTCTGCCTGCTTAAGGGTAGCTCTTCTCTTGCTCAAACTCCTTGTGCCACGGACCCATAGGTAGACAAGATGTCTTCCTTGCCATATTTAGGACTTTCTCTCTTGTGCTTCCCTGAAAAAACTCATGGGCCTAGAAGCGCACACCACTAGACTACACCACCCAGCCCATTCCTGTCCCAACTCTGTTGTGCTTTTCATTTATTAACCCCACAAAACAGCCACGGGGTAGGTAGAATGATCCTCATTTCACAAATGAGGAAACTGATGCACAGAGAGGTTAAGCAGTTTGCCAAGGATCACACAGGGAAGACTCACATTCAGGGAACCTGCACTAGAATCTGGCCTCTTAACCACCCCACCTACTCATTCCCAGATATGGTGGCACCCTCTGCTCACCCCCCTTTCTTGAAGATTTTAGAACCTGCCTTACTGACTCTCTTTCTAAAACCACTCCTGTGATAATGCTTAGTGATTTCAATTCCACGAACACAATTCTCCTAGCACACTTTCCACTTCATTCCTTGGCCTCCTTGCCTCCAGTTTTCCTGTTCTTCTTCCTGTAATCCTATAACCTCAGCCAGATGCTCAGATCAGGTCACTGGCAATAACTGCATATTACGGACTGAATGCTTATGTCCCCCCAAAATTCATATGTTGAAACCCTAAGACCCAATATTATGGTATTTGGAGATGGGGGGGAGGTAATTAGCATTGGATAAGGCTATAAGGATAGAGCCCTGTGAATGGGATTGGTGCCCTGTGAAAAGAGACACCAGAGAGCTCACTTGCATGTCCTCTTGTTCCCTCTCTCCCTCTCTCCCCTCCCCAGCTCCCCTCCTTCTCTCTCCTTCATTCTCTCTCCCCTCCTTCACGTGCACAAAGAAGAGGTCACGTGAGCACACAGTGAGAGGAGAGATCGACAAAGCAAGAATGGAGGCCTCAGAAGGAAACCTGCCTTGCCAGCACTTTGGCCCCAGACTTCTATTCTCCAGAACTGGGAGATATGTCTACTGTGTAAGCCACCCAGCCTGTGGTATTTTGTTATGACAGGCTTAACAGACTAAACCCCTTCAATTTCTCTATAATTCCAATTTCAAACACTCCAACCATAAACCACTATCCCCAATCTTTCCATAAATCCCATTCTAATCATCTTAAAAATCCATCAAGACCTCCGTCATTGACCCAACCACCAAGAGCATCTGCCCACCTTGCCTGGCTAGATTCCAGACCCTTCATATACCCTCAATCCCAGTGTGTACAGTTCCTTCCTCCTTGTTGCCTAGTAAAATGCAATTTTGGTGAAGCCCACCCACCAACCCACCCTGTGTCTGCTCCTAGCAGCTGAACATGGTGGAGATACACACCCAGGTGTGTTAACAGGCCTCACTGAAACACCCCCTGGCCATGCCCAGCAACCCCACATTTCCTTAGTCAGTCCCCACACCTGGGGACTATTCTCTGGACCTTCTCCTCAAACTTCCAATGCTTACTCCCTCCTCCTCACTCTCAACTGATCTCCTTGTCTTTGCACTCTGAGGAAGCGGAAGCAGTCCAAGCAGAGCCTCCTCATGCAACCCCCACTGACTACTACCCTACCCGCTTCTGTCCCATCTTCCTGCCCTCCTCTGTCACTTCTCTGCGAAGGCCAGCTGCTCCCCTAGGCCACGGATGCCATCACCTCTCACTTCCTTGAGGACATTACTCTAGCAAGTAAACCTCTGGCTCCTACATTACTGGGTCTCCCCTCTCTGCTGAATCATCTCCATCACCCTACAGACATGCTGTTCTTCCTTCTATCTTAAAAAAAATACTTTTTAACTACTTTGACCCCACTTTCCCCTCCAGCTACTGCCATTTCTTTCTTCTCCTTCACAGAGTAGATTTTCTAGAATGTTCACTGAACTCAAACTGTCTAGTTTCTCCCCTCTCATTCTGAGGTCCACTCAAATTAGCTCTCAGCCTCTCCATCCCCCAGGAATGGCTCTTCCCAAAGGCCCCTATGGTGCTCAATCCAGCAGTCAATACTCAGTCCCCATTGCCTTGTCTGACCATTAGCAATGACACAGATGACCATGCCCTCCTCTTAAAATACAGCGAGATCCAAAAAGAATCAGATGCTTTGAAAAATGTATTACTCAGTAACTGGATTATGTCTGAACAGGTAGTTAAAACCTCTTCTTCAAGCAATTATCCTAGTTACTGCTTATCATCTTATAAGGGCTCAACATGTTCCCCTCATGTCCCATGACACATATTGATCCCAGAAGGTATTTACCCCAGGCCTGTGTGGCACATTACAGTTAAAATGAAATGGCAGCCAAGATACATTTCTTTCTGTCCTCAAGGTTGGAAGAAATAGCATAAACCAAGATTCTTGAGTCCTAAAAGGTTTATTTTGATTGATTGCTGCATAATAAAATTCTTCTTATGGTCAACTTATCTGGAATTGGCCGGTACTTTCTCCGCCCACGTAGGGGACACCACACTCACCAGGTTCTCCTCCTGCCTCTCCAGCTGTTCCTTCTCAGCGCCCCACACCAGGTCCTCCTTGCCTCCTTGGCCTTGTGTGCCCAGGAGCTCCACCCATTTCTCCTTCTCCTGTCTACTCTCAGTCTTTGAAGTGCTCATACAAGCTCTTGGCTTTAAGAACCAGCAAGCTCAGGTAACAAGCTCATATAACAAGTCCCCACTTGGCATTGTCACCTGCATGACATCTAAGAGGCATCTTGAGCTCCTCATCTTCCCACACACACAAACCAGATTCTCTCAGCCAGTGCCCTCTCTGAAGGCGTCCTATTCATTCACAGTTACTCGGATTGAAACTCTTGGAGTTCTCCTTTACACTTTTCTCTCTCACACACCCCACATCTCATGTCTCGGCAAAGCCTACTTTCACAACATGACAACCTCTTGCCCCTTCACTGGTCTCAGCCAAGGCCAAGGAAGTTCCATTTTCACCTGAATTATGGCAACAGCCTTCTCCCAGATTCCCTGCTCCATTCTTGACTCTCAAATTGGTTTCCTGTGGCTGCCACAGCAAATGTCCTCCACCTGGGTGGCTTAAAACAATAGGAATGTATTCTCTC
This sequence comes from Martes martes, assembly GCF_963455335.1. Taxonomy (NCBI): domain Eukaryota; kingdom Metazoa; phylum Chordata; class Mammalia; order Carnivora; family Mustelidae; genus Martes; species Martes martes. The sequence goes on from NC_137892.1 coordinate 104,163,682, forward strand.
GCAGTGCTCAAAGGCAGAAGCACAAAATCAAGGTGTCAGCAGGACCGCACCTCCTCACTTGCTTGGGCTTCTAGTGGATTCCGGCATCCCTTGGCTTATGGCTGCAGCACGCCGATCTCTGCCTCCACCCTCATGTGGTCTCCTCCTCTGTGCCTGTGTCTTCTCTTCTTCTGTCTCTTTTTTAAGAACACTTGTCATTGGACTAGAAGAGCTGCTACCCAGATAATCCAGGATGAGCTCATCTCAAGATCCATAACTTAACTATATCTGCAAAGACCCTTTTTCCAAATAAGCTTACATTTACAGGCTCCAGGGGTGAGGATGAGGGTATCTTTTGAGGGGGCCACCATCTAACACACTAAACATCTCTGGAGTCTGTTCTCCATTCAGCACCCAGTCAAAAGTCTTTAAAACCACGTATCACATCATGTTGTGCCTTAAAACCCTCCGTAAGTGCTCATCTCATCAGTGATATCAGAGGTCCTCACCATGGCCAGGAAGACCCTAGGACATTGTCCCCACTAACTCCCTTGCCTCATCACCCGCCCCCTGCCCCGCCCTCCCTCTACTGCAGCCCCCTCCCCATCCCACACCCATTTCACCCCATCCCTGGGCTTTTGTCATTCCTATTTTCTCTGCTCCCTTCATGGTTCACTTCCTCTCAAGTCATTTCTCCACTATTACCTCCTAATACTCTTGCCACTTCCTACTCCCCCTTACTTTGCCTCATTTTTTCTTCACAGCATTTCTATACTCTTCCATCATCAATTGTACATTGCTCATTTCTTTACTGTCTGCCTCCTTTCACAGAATGTAAGACCCGTGAGGATAGGGGTTTTGTTTTGCTCACTGCATGCTATAGACGGAATGTTTGTGTCCCTCCCCTCCCAGATTCGTAAGTTGAAGCCCTAATCTTCAATGTGGTGGTATTTGGAGATGAGCCTTTGGTACTTTGTTTAGATGAAGTCATGAGGGTCAGGTCCTCATAATGAGTTTCATGTCCTTATAAGAAGAGACGAGACAGCCTGCTCTTTTTCTCTCTCCACCACGTGAGGACACAGCAAAAAGGCCGCCAGCTATAAGAGAGCCCCCACTGGGAACAAAACAGACGAGCACCTTGATCTTAGACTTCCCAACCTCCAAAACTTTGAGAATCAAGTGTCTGTTGGTAAGCCACATAACCATGGCACTTTGTTACCTAAGACAAACTGTGATAGCTCCATTACCCAGAACAGTGCTTGGGGGCTGATGGAGACCCCATAGATATTGTGAGTGAAACCTTCACATAGTCCTGTGGGAAGAGATTATATTCCACTTTTCAGGCACTTTTCTTTTTTTATCAAAACAATGGGAGGCAGCATTGGGCTAGATTATGCTCTGGGGTCATTGTTCACTCTGTGTATACACGTCACACGTCCATCTCCATCTTAGTGCTCACATGCCATCCTGTCATGACATGACACATCTGTCTCCTCCACAAGACTAGGAACTCTTCTTAGGATGAGCCGGAATTCCGGGCTAATGTTTTGAAGAGCTTCATGAGGTCTTTTGGGTAGTATGATTTGTGCCAGAGCTGGGATTTTATTTGAAGATGTTTCTAGTACCATAGCAGACCAGCAAAGGATAATAAACTGGGTTTAACAGTGCGGGTTATTTTAGTTCCAAGTAACAGAAAACCTAACCAAAACCTAACCAAAGCTCAACCTGTAAAGGAACTAAAGATTTTGGAGGTAGAACAGGCTTCAGGAATGGTCTGATCCAGTAGCTGGACAATGTTACTTAGTATCCATTTCCTTCCTTCTCACTAAGGACCTACCCCAGTGTCAGCTTCATCCTAAGGCTGACTCCTCTCACAGTCACAAGAGAGCTATAACAGGGTTCATCTCTCTCATTCACATCTCAAGAGGGAGAGAGTTTCTCTTCCCCCCAACCTTCAAAGAATTCCTGGGCTCCCTCTTATTGGAGCCACTCACACTATATTCCCAGTCCTGAACCAATTCAAGGCTGTAGCAATTAAGCTAATTGCCTTCAACTGATAAAGATCCACTTCTAGACCTGGGGATGGAGCCAGCCAAACCATAGGCTGGGCAATTTAGAGTCCTTTTAGGAAGAAGGAGGGGAAATGGATGCTAGGAAGATGACCAGTAATTCTCAGCAAAGCGGGTCATCCAGAAATTCAAACCCTCCCAGGTGAACTGCTAAACCCATCCCCACACAGGATAAGTTCTGGGCCCCCACAGTCAAGTTATGGCTTTTATGAGATATGAGCAAACCTAACCAAGAGTACAGAATGCCTCTTTTAGAAACTAGTGGTGAGCAGGCCAAGCATACAATTAAGTACTGAATTTTTCTCTAAATACACAAACACAGACACACACAGAGCAGGGCATGGCATTAAGTCCTCCACACAGATCCCTTTCCCACCAGCCTGTCTTGTGCCGAAAGACCTCTGGTTAGAGAATGTGCCAAATGATGGATGAAATGTTCCATCATAATTGAAACAGATTCTCAGCAGGCAGCGGCTTTGCCCTCTGCATAGCACAGAATGCCTTTATGTAAGGACATATCTATGTATGTGGACCCACAGCATCAATCTTGAGGCTTCCTGCCCCCTTACTCTCCATCTCACTTTTTTTCTCTCTGCAAGACTACCACAGACTTACTGCTAAGGAAATCTTGACTCTGTTGAAAGTGTTCCAGGCAAGTAAATAAACTTTCCATTTGAAAGTGATTTAAGGATCCCAAAAAGCTTTTTTATCTCCTACTACCTCTCTCACGAGTCTGCCTGGAATCTAAAATTCCCACATCAGTCAAGCCTTTGGATTGAGGGTCTTGAAAATTCTAGAAAATTATCTCTTAAGCCATTACCGGCCATTGACTCCTGGGGTGTTAGAGACCTTGCAGAGATGAAGCCCTGGGTGTGCACATCTTAATGAGAGGAAAAGAGGGCTTTGTACTAATACCAGGCCAATAAACACTCTAAGACACCAGCAAGTAGGCAGAGCAAAAAGCCAGAATTTGAGATGCAAGAACACCAGTATCCAACATTTCTTGCATCTCAATTGGGAGGCACTTTGCTTCTTTTATCAAAATAATGAAAGGCAGCATGAGCTGTGATTAAGCTCTAGTGTCTGACATCCTGGGTCCAGACTCCTGCCTCTAATTGTGTGACCCTGTGCAAATCTTTTCAACACTTACCAACAGAGAGAGGATTATAATAAGAACTTATGGGATAATGTTATAATAAAAATACATACAAAGGCACTATACTATTAACAGTATTGAATAATATATACTTAAATATATAATATATCATGGTATACTATATAGTATATGATACTATACATACTATTATATATTTTCCTATATAGTACATATACTAGTATACCATAATAAATAGTATACTATACTACATGTATACTATATATACCATTAAATTCTATTATGTAGTGTAACATAAAATATATACATGTATATTATATATAATACATAATGTATATGTATACATGATACATTATACTACATATACAATATTATACTATATATTATAGTATATATTATACTGTGTATATTTTATGTAAGAACATATATTAACTATACATTATATGTTATATATGTTAAGCAATGTTATATTACACTTGTATATCTTATACTATATACAAGTTTATATATACTATGCTATAGACGACAGTATAATATAGTATAGTAAAATATAATAATACAGCATATAGTATAATATATAATAATAGGAATACAATAATAATTACCCTTATAGGGTTGTTGGTAGATTAAGTTACATCCTTGACAAAGACTGAGTTACTGACCACATTTCTCCATGCCCCTGTGGTAATGTTATACATCCAACCTTTACATGGCTTCAGGGGTTATGGAGGAACTTCCCCTGCCCTTGCCTTTGGACTTGACTATATCACTGGCTTTGGCCAATGCGATGCTAGCAATGGCTTGAAATGTGCCTGCATAACTGGCAATGCCTTCCTGTGATCCTGCCTTGGCCCAAGGAACCAGCTAGTGTAAGGTGGACGAGCATCACATGGAATAGGTCTGGAACCACACTACAGCCAGAGCCCAACACAGCCAAGCCCCATGTAGATAAGGCAAATCCCAGCTGACCTGCAGATGTGTGAGCTGAACACCCCTGAGATTCTGTGTTTGCTTATTACACAGCCAAGGCTGAGTGCACAGTAAACACTCAATAAACATGTGCTATTCATATCATGACTACTGACATGAGAAATTACATATGACTCATACAACCAGGGTATTCATCTGGAATATCGGGTTTGTGATATTTGCTCTCATACTAAAAAGTTGAACTGCAAGCTTTCAGGGACCTGTTTGGGATCTAAGCCAACAGGCATCCCATGGTGTGGTTGACAAACAGAATCATTAACACCCCTCACCCCCCACTCAGATCTACATCTGTGTTTGTCACAAGTTCTCCACTGCATCACCACACTCTCCACTCAACAGTCTGAGCAATGTTTATCGAGTACCTTCAACGTCTGCTAGGCAAGAGGACAACCCGCAGTCAATAGGACAGATAAAGCTGAGCCTTCAGGGGGCCGCATTCTAGTAGCGGAGACAGGTAACACATAGAGAAACAAGCCAACAGAGAGTAATGAGAGCTGGGAGGGCAATAAACAGGTGAAAAGCCAATGAGTAACTGGGGAGTCCACTTTATCTACTGGTCAAGGAGGACGGAAGGGCAAGTGCAAAGTTCAAAGTGTCTGAGGAGCCAATAGGAGCCATCTGTCTCTGGAGAGTGAGAGATCAGTGGGAAAAGAGAAGGTCGAGAGGGAGCAGGGGCGCAAGGAGGACAGTCTTCCAGATAAAGACATCACCAATAACATAATTCCACCTAACACGATACAACTACGTTGCAAACAACCAAAAATGCACTAACCCCTTTCCCAAAAGAAAGAGGTAAAGTCCTTATGTAATATTTACTCTTCTTAAACCTATGACGTAATTTAAACCTATGACATAAAATTAGTAATACTTAAGGAGTAAGACATAAGGTCAATAGATCTTACTTATTATATGATCTTACTTATTATATGATAAGGGAATAAGAGAGAGAAGAAAACGAAGGCATAACAAAGATATTTGAGACACTTATTAGATAGATACACATATTCATAACAAAACAAGTTAAAAATATCCATGACAATTTTAGTCCTTGTTTCTGTAACTAGTCAGGAGTTCATAGCTGGTATTTATAACTCTCTTCTTCTTCTTCTACCCATTCTGTGTTCCCTTTACTTTCAACTGGTTGTGATTCTTTACTTGGTGTGGTGACTCAAACCATCACCCTTAAAGGGTCTGGGCTGTTAGTAGGCCTACCTGGACCGTGCTATTGTGGTTTTCCCTGGGTCTTAATCACAGGGCATGGTAAGGGATCTCTTGTATTCCAGACATACTCTTCCTTCCCTGCACTGTGGAACAGTGGCACAATTTCCCCTTCGTAGTCAGAATCAATCACACTAGCCAGCACCGTAACTCTCTTCTTGATTCAGAGGTATGAGGAGCCCAAAGTGGCCAGGCAGCAGTCTTAACTGCCAGGTCAACAGAATCATGTTTGTGTCTTCTGGTAGAAGTATTCCTCCCACTGGAACAAAGACCTCTAGGCTAGCAGACCATAAAGTTGTGGGAACAAGAAGCAAAAATATTGCAAGTGGGTCCCCAGGAATAATAGTGAGTGGGGCCATTCCCAGGTCCACCCCTTGATTCCTGGACCCGTGAGTCCTGATTCAGAGCCTATCTGAATCGGGACCTGGATCCTGATTCAGAGCATATCCAGCCTTCTGAAGAGCCCTGACTCAGCCCCACAAAGCTCCTCCAAGGTATCACCACCTGTTACTCTGAGTCTTCCAAAGGCCATTCTGTCAAGATAGTTGCAGGGGTACCCAGCTGATATGCCCCTGAGGTGGGACAGGGGACGGGCACTGCCAGCCTCGCCAGCAGAAAGCAAACTGCCTCCAGTGGGCCTGATGGATGGGGAAGGAGGAAAAGGTGTTGGCCACAGCAATGGCCGCAGACTGGGTGCCAGGGCATGCGTGAATGTCACTCATTATCGAGTCTGCAGGGGTCTCGACTGCCTTCCCACTCCACAGGACATGGCCCTGGGTGGGATGGTGCTGATTGTACCTCGTGGAGGTGATGTAGCAACTATTCTAGGCTCTTGGTAAGACGTTTGCATGTCAGGGGTGAGAAATAAATCTCACTAAGATCCAGGAGTTTTTTACCTCAGTGAAACTTCTGGGGGTCCAGTGGTGTGGGCATGTGGGGGTATCTTTTTAAGGTGAAGCACAAGTTGTTGCTTCTGGCCTGTCCTATAAGCAAGAAAGAGGTATAACGCCTAGTAAGCCTCTGGATTTGGGGGGCAGCACATTCCCGATTTGGGTGTGTGGCTGTGGCTCATTTACAAAGTGACCCCCAAAACTGCTTGGTTTGAGTGGGGCCCAGGACAAAAGCATGAGAAGTTTCTGCAGGAGGTCGGGCCACTGTGCAAGCTGCTCGGCCACTCGGGCGGACGATCCAGAGGATTCGTGGTGCCTGATGTGGCAGTGGCAGACAGGGTGTGCTTGGGAACCTGTGGCAAGACCCTTGAGGGAAACCACAGCACAGGCCTTTAGGATTTTGGAGCAAGGCCCTGCCGTCTTCTGCAGAGAACTACTCTCCTTTTGAGGAACAGCTCTTGGGCTGCTACTGGGTCTTAGTACTTAACTTAACCATGGGCCATGAGCCCAGCCATTCCTTGTGGGTCGCAGCTTGCCCTGGCTTCCCCCAACTCCCATCTACCTCCTCTCTGATGGCCAGGCCTGCTGACTTCAGGCCCATACCCAGATGCAGGAGCAATGCCTTACAGAGTGTCTGTTGTAGCAGCTCACGTAACTGCGCAAGGCCAGGTCCCTAAAATTATCCCACTCTAGAGCATGGAGGTTCTGCTCCTCTGATGGGCTTTCTCTGGTTTAAGGCCTTCTTCCCAGAAAACCCCTCTGCCTGATCTCTCCAGACAACGCTGAACTCTGCCGCTGAGGATGGGGGAAGAACCTGGCTTGTAGCACAGCCAACCCTGATGGGAAACAGTAAGAATTCAAAGCGACCAGCTCGTGGGATCTAGGGAGGGGCTGTGTGGGGAGAAGGGGCTCTGCCCAGCCCACATCAGGAACAGAATGTGTCCACATGTGGTGCATCAGGGAATCGTTCCTCTATAATCCATTTTACAGAAAAATAAGACAAAATACATATTTGTTTCTCCATCGGAGCCTTCTTTCCAATTGCTGCTCTCAACACACGAAGAAATTCCACATACTACTGCCATGACCCGGCTTCTGCTGTAGGCTCTGTCACTGTCTTGGGCCAGGGGGTAGGGGGGTAGGGGGATAGGGGGTAGGGGGAGAGGAAAAAGGGCAACCAGGGCCCAGGCACCCTGAGGGGTCGTCAGAACCAGCATTTCCTGCCCCACCTGGGGGGAAGGATGGAGACTGAGGTGTGACCCACGCGGGATGTGATGACCAGTCCAACCCCCCCCCCAACCATTTAGTGTCACCTCCTGTCACTGTTCATGGCCGGCTGCCAGTGCACTGATTCTGTAACTCCTGGAACACACGGCTCCGCCTTATCTGCCTGCCTGTCCTTGGTAAGTCAGTCACCGTCACCTCCTCTGGAAGCCTGCCATCACCCCAGAACTGAAGCCCACCCCGGCCCCTGATCAGTGTACATGTTCTCCATGCCTCCAAGTGAGTATGACCTTGGTTTAAGGTCATACAACACTCTCTCCACTAGTATCTAACCTCTCTGTAGTCTCGAAGTGTCTTTCCCTCCAGATGCCAGCACCTCACAGGGTGCTTAGCCCAGAGGAGACCCCACATACACACGCCTACAGGAGGGAGGGAGATCCATGCCCCTAGGGAGAGAGGCAGAATGATCTGACACATGTTAGCCTTCCAAAGATAAACACAAGTGTTCTAAAGGGTTCCAGATCAAAGGACAGAGGGAAAACCCCCCAATCCCTCATATTTATCCTGTCCTGCCATACAAACACACACGGTTGTTCCCAGGAGTTGAAGGAGATGTAGAAGCAATGGAGGAAAGGTCTTCAGATGCATCGTAGGAGTGATTTCTGGGACCCCGTGTGTGTTTGCCACAGGCGACATTTTAAAGGCGTAGCCGATTTATGACTGTCCACGCTAGTACACTTGTGTGACTCCCTGTAGCTCGTTGGAGAAATAAAACATCAGGTTTCAGTTCCTGCCACAGAGGGCATGAGGGGGTGAAGGGCTTCCAGGTGGCCTGGAGTGGCTGTCCCCCACATGTTCACAGGGGGAAGACCCCCTTCCTCCCTCCCCACCCACCCCCATCCCCAGCCATCTCAAAGCTCCCTCCTCTCAGAAGCCTGCTCAGACTTCCCCCCAGCTGGGAGTGAACTTGGTTTTCTGAGTGCTTGGGGCACAGAGAGAGGCAGAGTGCAACTGTGCTTACACAGTGGGCTTTGGAGCCTGGGTGCTGGGGTTCCAATGCCTGCTTCCCACTAACTCTGTGTGCCTGTGAACGACTCACCTGCCTCTCGATTCAGCTTCCTCGCCTATCAAACATGGGAAGTAACAAAACCTCCCTCTCAGGGATGCTCTCACCATGAGTTAACATATACAGAACAGGAGGGGCAGAGCCAGACATGAAGGACACTTTCTGCTGGTGGCTGCTATTAATACTTTCATTATTACCACTATTATTATTTCCCATGAGATAAAGACCACATCCTTTCCTACGGGATCACCACTGTTGCTTTCTAGACTGGAGGCGTCTCAAGAAATCACTGACCCAAATCTTTGTCTGGCTCTGGGCACTGTGTGGCTCACACAGAGTAAGTATGATGGGATAAATATTTCCTTGGTGAACACGCAGGTGCATTATGGAGAAGACACTCCCTGCCTTACCGCCCACACAAGAAAAACAAAATCTTGACACTAACAATACTCAACAACTCTCTTCTCCCGAGGAACTGGGACTGAGGCAGCCTCCACAGCTAGCAGCAGCCAGTCAGGGCTGGCTCCCTGGGCTCCAGTCCTCCTTGCTTGTTTATTTGCTTGTTGGTTTAACACTCCTGTTCCGCACAACTTCCCTTCCCGCAAAGGAGATGGGTCACGTGGAAGCCAGAGAGCGGAGATGAGGACTTCGCCGTCAGCTGAATGGAGAGGAAGGCACAGCAGTGCAGGGGGGCCAGCATCCAGATGCCGGCTCTGGTGCCTCTTCGGCTCTCTGGCCCTGAGCAGGTCCCTCCAAGACTCTGGGCCTCAGGATCCCACATCTAGCAGTGGGGGCTAAGACACCTACCTCCACTTAGGGAGAGGAATAAGCGAGTTTGCAAGCAGAGTGCATGGCATGGGGCCTGGCCCACAGCAGATGCTCCCAGCCCTGACCTCTGAGGCCTGGGAGAGCTTCCGGTGTCCAAATCCCATGTCTGTGCACAACTGTAAAGACTCCAGGGGCAGAGGGAGCAGCTGTTTAGGTTTACCTTGGTTTACTTTCCCGATAGCCCCAGACACTGCTGTGGGCAAACTATCGGCTCTCCACAAATACCTCAGAAAACTAAGTGAACCTCTGGCTTCTTCAGGGACAGGGAAGCTTAAAGGATTCAACAGTGGACTCAGGACTAGAAATCAGGTTTCCTGACTCCAGGCCTGGACATAGAGACACAGAATGTGGGTCTCAGAGCCAGTGGCCGCTCACAAAGGAGCAAGCAATGTCTGACTGTGCCAGGGTCCCAATCTGGCTGGGCACGAAAGACCGAGTTTTCAAGATGGAAACTCCATAGCTTCCCCCAGGAGCCCGGGAGAGGCATGGGGAGGGATGGATGTGGGAACACAGTCCCAGGATTGCTCCGAAGGGGCAGAGAATGCAAAATAACCCATTTCCGTGGAGCACGCTATAGGCCTGGAACAGGCATGGACCCCAGTTCTTTTGTCTGCCCCCTAGCTTGCCACTGCCCAAGGACAACCCAACATGGATGGACCTTGAGGACATTGTGCTGAGAGAGACAAGTCAGACAAATACTACATGGCATCACTTATATGTGAAATCTAAAAGCAAACTTATAAAAACATTTCTCATTGACAACGTTTTCAGGCCCAGGAATTCAAAATCCATCCCAGCAAGATGACATCCGAGTCTATCCTTGGACATCCAAGTCTATCCTCTTTCCTCAAAAAGCCAAGGAGTTGAGAATCACTGTGTCGTGTAAAAATATCTCGAAAGTCAAGAAACCAAAAAGCCTAAATGAAAAGCTGGATCAAAAGCATGTTTTTGGCTACAAGGTGACAGAGAGACCAGCTGTGAGTGTGTGCATGTGTGTGTGTACACACGTGTGTGTCTTCTTCTTTCATCCATTAGTCCTGTTTAACCCTCCAGAGTCTCTACACCTGGCCAGTGAGGAACCCTAAGGCTGCGAATATGAACGAATGATACTTACCTTGGGGAGAGGAACAAGGATGGCCTGAGGGAAACTTCTGGAATAATGGAAATATTTTACACCTTGATCTGAGTAGTGGGTCCACAAACATAAACATATATAAAACTTCAGGTTGTATATTTAAAATTGGGACATTCCACCTAGCAACTCCAAACCAAGGTATATTTCCCAAACGACTGAAAGCAGGGGCCCAAACAGATATTTGCACACCCATGTTCACAGCAGCATTATTCACAATAGCCCCACGGTGGAAATGACCCCAGTGTCCATCAACCAATGAACAGACAACCAAAATGTAGTGCATACATACAATGAAATATTATTCAGCCTTAAAAAGGAAGGAAACTCTGACATGTGCTACACCATGAATGAACCGTGAAGACATCATGCCAAGTGAAGTTAGTCAGTCACAATACGACAAACACCGCACAATTCCACTTCCGTGAGGCTCCCCCAGTGGTCAGACTCATGGAGACAGGGGAGGCTGGAGATCGCCAGGGGTAGCGGGGAGGGGAGAATGGAGAGATATTGTCTAATGGGGAGAGAAACCAGAAAGAGTCCTAGAGACGGATAGCGGTACAGGTTGCACAACGGTGTGGATGTCTTTACCACCACTGGACCGTGCAGAAACAGTTCCGATTCAACACTGTCTATTCACTAACGGAATTTAAATAAAAATGTTTTTTAAAAATCAAAATAAAGTAAAATAATCACTAGTCATTAAAAAATGGTTGAGATGATCAATTTTGGGTTAGATGTATTTTACCACAGTGGAAAAAAAAGGAGGAGAGGGGGAATGTGGTATAGACATACAATGAATGGAACAGTATTCAGCTATGAAGAATGAAATTTTGATCTCTGCTACAATGCAGACGGACCTTGAAGACATTATGCTATGCGAAGTAAGCCAGACGCAGGATGACGAATATTGCACTATTCCATCTCTATGAGATACCTAGAAGAGGCAAATTCACAGAGACGGGAGTAGAACAGAGCTTCCCAATGGCTGGGAGAGGGAGGAAAAGGGACTTACTGGTTAACAGGCAGAGTTCGGCCTGGAGATGATGAAAGAGGTTCGGGTAGATAGTGGTAGGGGCTACGTAACACTGGGAACGTATCCAGTGCCTCTGAATTGTGTATTTCCAAATGGCTAAAATGCAAAGTATTATGTTACATATATATTACCACACACAAAAAGATTATTACACTTCATGTATGCATGTTATGCCGCAGTTTAAGAAATCAGCCCCACTGACACGAAGATCCCTATATATCGAAATCCAGGTACTTCCCCAGGCAGTGTGACAGATCCTGGATTCACATGTCGGTCTGTGAATCCAGAGGCCGGAAATAAAGCTCTCCCCTCCCCCCATCCGATAAAGCAGCCTCTCTCTAATAAGCTGGTAAATCCGGTTCCGCTGGGGCTGAGAACAGCCCCCAATCTGCCAGCGAGAGCCACAGCTGCTGGTCTCTGTTCCCCTGAGTAGCTCCAAGAGCCAAACGACCTGGATAACTTAGGACCCATGTCCCTCCTGAGTCCTCACTGGCTCCCAGGTGCCCGTGGAGTGGCTCTGCCTGCAGAACATGCCCCAGCAACCTTGTCTATAAAAAGCAACTACCTCAGAGGCTGTGGCTCAAACCAGGAGGAATGAAACCTCCCAAATCAAATGATGAATTTAATCCCACTGGGCATCAGGGAGTGTGGACAGGAACTGTCCCCTCCACCCTTCCTACTCTGAGGCTGAGTAAATATAGGTGCCGGTGACACCAACTTTCCGTCCTCTGTGCATGCTGTGCTACCCTGCTCCGCCAGGGGGCCAGAACAACATGTTTGTGACAAAGATCCCGCATTGCATTCAATAACATCAACGACCTTTGGACAGTGGTGGGCAGGCTTCCACAGTCTGCGGATTGTAGAGTTTAAAGCACCCTTTGACGTCATCTCACCAAATCTCTTCATTTCCCCCCCACACACACACACAAAAAAAAAAACACTGAGAGACAGCGGTGATGACTATTGGTTTTTAGAGTCAACTGCCCTGAATTTGAACTTGACTTGGACACTTACTAGTTATATGGTCTTAAACAACTTGAGTTATTGCCTTTGGGACATAGTTTCCTCATTAGAAAAATGGGGATAATAGTGCCAACCCCTTAGGGTTGTGGCAAGTAGTAAATACGATTAAATAATCCATGTTGAGAGCCTGGCACATGCCTCTACAGCTTCTGCTTTTTCCTTTTTCTCTTCATCCTCATCGTCTTCATCATCCTCATCATCACCATCATCGATAGCATAATGAAGCTGAAGCCCAGGGAGATGAAGGGATTGTCTGAAATGGCACAGCTGTGGCTTGTGGCAAAACAAAGTCTCCCCCCACACACACCACACAAAACAGTGGGTTTTTCCATTTCATCACCCTGAGACAATGCTATTGCCTGGCCCTAAAAATTTATAGCACATCATGGAAAATATTTGAATTATATGGATTTTCCACATTTCCAAATTAGAAGTCCAGTGTGCTGTACAAGAGTCCTTAGCACAAAAACAAACTTTCCCGAGTTGAACTATTGAAACCAAATACAGTGAGCCTCTTTTCTCTCTCCCTCCACATCTGAACCTGGAGGTCTCAGGGACAGTCACCATGGAGCTAGAGATGGTCCAGAGAGGTCCCCGGAGGACTGGGCACAGGAGTGCTGTCCTGGGAGGTGTACGGACTTCCGCTCAGAAACCTAACGGCTGAAAGGAGCATTCAAATAAACTGTGATGGGAACAGATAATCATAATCAAAGGGACCACATTTATTGAGCATTTAGTATGTGCCAGACACCATTTTAAGCACCTTACACCCACTGCCTTTTTAAATCCTCCAACCCTATGAAACAGGCAACATTACCTACATGGATGAGAAAGATCAGACCAAGAGGTCTTTACAAACAAGTCCCCAAGGGAGGCTCTTCACATCTCACTGCTAAGATCTAGCCCTACCAGGATTCCCATGCATCTCCCCGAACCTCTGAGCCATCAGGCTGTCCCATGTTTCCTTCCATCTGCTATGCCTTTGGTCATCTTTGCTTGCTGTAACCCTATTCATCCCTCAAGGCTTAGCGGGAATGTTATCACTACAGACTTTCCCAGGCATAATTACCCATTTTGCCTTCTGACTCATTTTCCTGGAAGTTCAGCACTTACCATATTGTATTATAGTTCATTGTGTGTGTGTGTGTATGGGAGTGTGCTTCTACACTAGGAGTCAGGCTCAAGGAGGGCCAAAATAGTATTTTATTTCTTTGTATATTGCTTAGTATATGTAAAAGATGGTCAGTAAGGCTTTGTTAAATTTTGTAATGTCCTTGGTCACAAAGCTTGTACTTGGAGAAACGTGGACGCCACCAATACTAACTTGTTCCTCATGTGGATTTGAAGAACATTCTCTGCAGAGTTGTCAATAGTTAAAATGTGCACAGGTACACAGTTTCAAACTAGTAATTTGCCCTTAGGGGCTCACTGAACAGGTGGACAAAGATACATATACAAGAATGTTCCTTACAGCCTTGTTTATAATGGAAAATGGAAGTATCCTACATGGCTGACCAGGGAGGACTGATTACAGATGCCTCGGTAAAAATACCTCGGTGCATGCCTAACAAAATTCTGTGTTGCTTTAAAAATGATACATACAGGGGGCATCTGGGTGGCTCAGTTGGTTAAGTGTCTGCCTTCAGCTCAGGTCATGATCCAGGGGTCCTGCAATCGAGCCCCACATCGGGCTCCCTGCTCAGCGGGGAGTCTGCTTCTCCCTCTTCCTCGTCTCACACTCTCTCTCTCTCTCAAATGAATAAATAAACAAAATTTTTTAAAATGATACATATATCTCGGTGTACAGATATGGAAAGCTGTGACGTATTCCTGACTGAAATTAAAAGTAGGTTATAAAACCCACCATTAGTATTATCTCATTCAGGTAAATTTACATTATCTACAAACATCTGCAGATACGTTTAGGAAGGTTCTGAAGTGACTTCACCAAATTAACAGTGATATCTCTGTGTGGAGACATTTTGGGGTAATGTTTACCTCCCTTCTTTCACTTCTGCATTCATTAAGCTTTTTTACTTTGAAAACGTATTGTTTATATAATCAGAAAAAAATAGCAAATATATTTTCATTTGGGGGGACGTGTATATAACCTCAAAAGAGGCTTTTTTAAATTTTATTTTCTTTAAAATCATAAATTAACTTACAACGTATTATTAGTTTCAGAAGGAGAGGTCAGTGATTCATCAGTTGCATGTAACACCCACCTCTCGCTACAGGAAGTGCCCTCTTTAATGCCCGTCACCCAGTTACCCCATCCCCTCACCCAGGATCCCTCCAGCAACCCTCAGTTTGTTTCTTAGAGTTAAGAGTCCAAAACAAGTTTTAAAAATTCATGAATGACAAGACTCCAAATTGCATCCCGAAGAGCATTAGGGGCCATTAAATATGGAAGTTGCTATCTCCTGTCCAGGAATCCTAACTTCTCCATCTGGGAAATGGGTACAATGCTATCACTCTGCCCATCCCCATCCCACAGGACTGCAACCAGGAAACAATGGATTTGATACACTTTTGAAAAATAAACAAACAAATAAATAGATGTAAAACACAGATTATTTTAATTTAATCATTGCTTATTAAGAACTTGCAATAATGGGGCGCCTGGTGGCTCAGTGGGTTAAGCCTCTGCCTTCAGCTCAGGTCATGATCCCAGGGTCCTGTGATCGAGCCCCACATCAGACTCTCTGCTCAGCGGTGAGCCTGCTTCCCCCTCTCTCTCTGCCTACTTATGATCTCTGTCAAATAAATAAATAAAATCTTTAAAAAAAAAAAAAGAATTTGCAATAAGCTGGGAAGACATGCTCAGGAGTTGCGATATCAAACTGGCCAAGGACCAGGGAGGTCAGAGAGACAAGCCGGGCCTCTGGAGTCTAGGACCACTATCACTCAAGATTATCCTCAAATATAGATTAAGTGAGTTCTCAATTTGTAAAAGTTGGCACCTCATTTAAAAAATTTCCAACACTGTAAAAAAAAAAAATCCAAACCTTGTGCCATCATCATAAAAGATAGCCCAAAACCACACATTTGCAATTTCTGGTTATTCCTCTAACTTAACAGAAAAGGTCCGGAATTACATGGTTTATCTCTAGTCCACTGACATAGCTACACACATCATCCCAAGAGTGGAGTCCCTCCTGAATGACAGAGAAAAGTCCAATTCTGCGCAGTCTAACTTCAGAGTTAGAGGTTTTATTGCATTCTTGTTTTAATTGGTAGTTTTTTACATGACACACAAAAAATTTACTATTAGCCAGAATATTCCACTAACCAAAACATCTCACAAATCCTAATCATGCCAAATGACAGAATCCTAAATATTATTGAGCAGTCTATTTATGTCTGTATATACATGTGTGTACATATATTTGCGGATGTGCAGGCTCAAAGATATCTACGCAAAGGGTATGTTTTAAAGCCAACGAAAGTAAGTACGTTCATCCTTTAAAAAAAAAACAACTCTGCTTTTTATTCTTAATCTCAATCTGAAAGATACTACTAAACACGGCTGGATACAATATTTATGAGGCTCCCACCTCCAATTATAAGGTTAAAGCTGGATTGCTTCCAACATCATATCGAGATACAGAACAATATTCCCAAATATTTATATATGTTTATGTATATTTTATGTATTTTTATATATTTTCATATACATAATCACTTTAATACGTATGGAGAGATGGACAGATGAATGGATTTGAAGACAGCTGATACAAATAGATCTAATCTAACAAAAAAGAACCTGAAGTTACAGGTATGGAAAAGGAAGGCGGAGCGGAGCCTGCAGGTGCCGGGCCCCCTGCAGTCACGGTCCCCAGGCTGCATCCTCAGCTCTCAGCCACCAAAACAAAAGGGGTGCTCTTTGTCCCTTATCCCCACTGTGTCACAATGACAACCAACGATCTTAACTCTCCCAGTGACAGAACTAAATGAAACCATCCCTCCTATGATTCGAGGCTAAAAAGGATAGATCAACTAAAAATATTCGGAAGAAATTAGAAAACAGAAGGGCAAGAATCTTGCCGTGTTCCTTTCTTCAGTACCCTGAGATCATCTACAACCAGTTATGGACACTGTCCACTGGCTTATTTTTTACCCCAAGACAGGCTCCTGGGCACACACACTAATCATCCACCCTCTTTCAAAACTACAATTAAAAAAAAAAAATAGGAAAGACTCCATTTTAAACTAAGCCAGCCTTTAATACATGTGAAGGACAAACAGTCCCAAAATACTCCTGCCCACACCTCCTCATCTCCACGCCCACCGGCCTCAGGAGGGCTTTTCACAGCGTGCCCTCGTCAGGAGCCCGGGACTCTCATGAAAGCCCCTTTGCTGCTTCTACCAAAATACCATGCTGTGGTGTCTGTCTGGGGTTCGGGAACAGGGAACAGGGGTGCCGAGCAGGAGAGATGTCTGAGAAGTGGGGCAGCAGTGACAACCCCATTTCAGGGAGTGTTATGAGCTGAACCGTGCATCCCCCAAATCTGTATGTGAAAGTCCTAACCCCCAGCACCTCAGAATAGGGCTATAACTGACGACAGGGCCCTTATTCAATTAAAAATGAAGTGAGTATGGTGGACCCTACCCCAATATGACTCATGTCCTCGTAAGAAATGAGGACATGGACACGTGCGCAGAGGGAAGACCACGTGAGGACACAGGGAGAAGACGGCCATCTACAGCCAAGGAGAGAGGCCTCAGAGAGAACCCAGCCTGCTGACACCTCTGACCGGGACTTCCAGCCTTCAGAACTGAGAGGAAATCCTTGTCTGTTGTTTAAACACCCAGTCTGTGGTACTCTGGCAACCCTCACAAACTAATATAGGGAGATTAAAAAAAATAAATGAACAACTTGGTATTGGGAAAGCCACCTTGATGAGAGGTCCCTCCTGAAGGAAGAGAACTCTTGAAGGGGGAAAGACGGTCTCCTGTGGGTGTATATTGGGGCTGTACATTCTCAGTCTGTCCTTAAAATTTTGCTCTCTTTTAGTGTTTTTCATTTGAAACTGGTCTTTGTCTGTTTACCCAGCCTTAGGAGTCTGCTGACTGAAAAATCTCAGCCGTCCCCTCCTACTATCTTGATGCTGCCGGCCTGATGCAGCTCACGTGAATGTTCACCCCTGGGCTGGCGAGAAGGCAGGGTGAGACTGGGCAGGATGGACATGCATGAGCATGCAAGGGCACCTGGGAAGTGCAAACAGGTGGACACAACAATGGCATCTATCACTGGTTTACCATGCCCCAGGGCTGCACACTTGGCATACATCCACTCACCCAATCACGTCACCCTGCAAGTGTGAAAATGGACATGGCAAGGTCACACGGTTGGCCCAGGCCACATACTAACTGGTGGAGGCAGGATGTGGACCCAGCCAGTCTGATTCCAGAGCCTATGCCCTTAACCCTCCCCTCTGGATAAACGCCCCTCCTTCCCTGAATGGCTTCACTAAACTTGGTACAAGCTAGAACGCCACCCGCTGTGACAGAAGTGCAGCTTAAACTCTCAGAGCTCCGAAAGAGGGGTGGACCCTGTGGGAGCACTGCATCCAGGACTCCAAGGAGTCATCAGGCATTTTACATCTCCCCTCTGCTTCTCTCTGAATGTCGGCCACGTCTGACCTACGAGGGATGGGCCCTCCCCACAATGGGGAAGATGCCCACGAGCAGGCCCACATTCACACCAACATGGCAAGTCCCGAGGGGCGAGAGACAGGCATTCCCACCAGCGCCGAGAGTCACATGACCATCCCAGAACCAATGACTGTCAGCAGGACAATGAGTGGATTGCCCAGACTTGAGCCATGTGTCCACAATTGTGACCCAGGCTACGGTGGGACAGCAGCTGGCAGGGTTTGTTACTAGGAGGAGGGAAAAGGAGACAGGTAGTATTAGCTCCCCCAAATTCAAAGACCTGCATCACTGCTGAAGCTTGACCCAGGCAGGTGAAGGGGTTTGCCCGAAGTGTCACAGCTTGGGAGGAAAAGAGATGCAGGAAGCTATGAAAGAAATGCTGGTGTAGGAAGTTCTCCAGGTACAGAATGCTCTAGAACATCAGGAACTTTTGGGTAAGAAAGGGGAGAAATTAGAGGGTATGCAGAATTTCTCACTGTACACCTTTGTATATTGTTTTTGTTTTTTAACTGTTTGAAAGTATTACGTTTTTAAAATAGAAATTAAGTTAAAAATAACCTAGGGGCACCTGAGTAGCTCAGTCAATTGAGCATCCAACTCTTGATTTCGGCTCAGGTTATGATCTTGGGGCCATGAGATCAAGCCCGGTGTCAGGCTCTGTGCTCAGCCCAAAGTCTGCTTGAGATTCCCTCTCTCCCTCTGCCCCTTCCCCACTTGCACTCTCCCACTCTCCTTCTCTCTCTAATAAATAAATAAAATCTTTTAAAAAAATAAATATATCCTTAAAAAGAAATAAATAAAAATAAATTTAAAATAAAGCCTAAAAGTCATCCACAGGAGAAAAATTAGAAGGAAATAGGTCAAAATGATAATAGTAGGTGTCTTCTGTACGTTACGCCTAAGCATGATTTTTTCCTTTGACCTTATTTACCAAATTTCCTAAAGTGAACGTGTATTGTTTTTCCACAATAAGAGAAAATAAACTCAAAAAAAATCTGAATTGAAGAAAATAATAAATTGGGTCACATGATATATGAAGCAGAAATTGTCATTCTGACAATATCGTACTGATTTATTTTGCATTCCCTATAAATCAAGTTGTCCTGCAGCTCCCTTCCCAGTCACTGCTTCAGAGGGCCAAGCAGTTGCTGAGCTGTGAATTTCCAACAAGATTTGTAATGGCAGCGGCAAGAAAACTGTTTTGAAAGTCGGGCTTTGTTGAGAAAAGGGATTTCTAAATTCCAAACTGCTTCCACTGCAAAGCACAACACGTGGTGGTCTGAACCTATTAGCTATATTTAGAGAAAAGTCGGGATCTGACAGGAGGGGAGTTCTCCAGGCTTCCTGTCCAGCAGGAAGGAGGAAAAGCCCTTCTGGTCTAGAGGACCAGAGAGAGATGCAGACGAGGCCGGATGGTGCCTGATCTCTGAAGGACCCAGCAGCCCCACCCGTCCCTGGGCCTTGGCCAGGGGGCCAGGAAGGGCCCAACAAGACAAGAGAAAGCCCAGATACATGGAGGGGAAGGGAACTGCTCTGGGCTGTTTATGTCCCCTCAAAGTCATAGGTTTAAGTCTCAACCCTCATTATCTCAAAATATAATTGTATTTGGAGATAAGGTTTTCAAAGTGGTAACTGCATTGAAATAAGGTTATTAGAGGAGCACCTGGGTGGCTCAGTCAGCTAAGCATCAACTCTTGGTTTCAGCTCAGGTCATGATGTCAGGGTTGTGGGATCGAGTCCCGTGTCTGGCTTTCCACTCAGCATGGAGTCTTTCCCCCTGCCTCTCCCTTCTTCTCCTCCCCCTCTGCTCCTCCCCCCACTTGCACTCTCTCTCTAAAATAAATAAGTAAGTAAATAAATAAAATCTTTTTTAAAAATATGAAGCTATTAGGGGCGCCTGGGTGGCTCAGTGGGTTAAAGCCTCTGCCTTCGGCTCAGGTCATGATCTCAGGGTCCTGGGATCGAGCCCCGCATCGGGCTCTCTGCTCGGCGGGGAGCCTGCTTCCCCCTCTTCCTCTGCCTGCCTCTCTGCCTACTTGTGATCTCTGTCTATCAAATAAATAAAATAAAAAATCTAAAAAAAAAAAAAATGAAGCTATTACAATAAGGCCCTAGCCCAATCTGACCGGCATCCTTATAAGAGGAGAAGAGTCAGCAGGGTGTCAGTAAACAGAGGGACGCCGCTGTGAAGACAGAGAGATAAGGCTGCCATCTGCAATGCAAGGAGAGAGGCCACAGGAGAGGGCAAGAAATGCAGCAATGTCACCTGGCATGGTTAGCTGTTCTCACCAATGAGTATCCGTAAACCCACAGTGGCCCACAAGGTGGGACCAGGCTGCATCCAAACACGAGCACCTCACTACTAAAGGAAATGGAGAGATCAGAGAATTCACTAGTGGGTGCTGGCATGACCCACAGACTAACCGGGAAGGGTGAGCAGACCCAGCTCCCTCGGCAGGACCCAGTCAGGGCTGCAGGGACCAGGCCAGGTCATCGAGGCCACAGCAAGGCCCATGGGCCGGCTGCCACAGTGCTCTATGAGCATCCCCTCCCCCAGCAACCGGAGACCCCCTGGAAAGGGCAGGAGGGCATGAGAGAAAAAAAGCTCTGAAAGATTGTTTTCCCCTCAAAGAGACCGTTTTCACTCCGAAGCACTGAGATTACCTTTAACTGACAAGCGTGAGGATTTTGAACCATATTTTTTGGCACCTCTGAATTGTTGTGGGTTCACTTCCAACCAAGCGGGTGTTACTGATGGTATGAAGTCACCCATAAATGAGACAGCAAGAATGACCTGCACCTGGTCAAGGCAGTGCATCAGCCTAACGCCTCCCAGCGTGGAACGTGAGCTGCCCTGAAGTCCGTGCAAGCGAGCGGAGTTCTGGGAGCCCTACAGATGCCTGGGTGGCACGCAGTCCCTCTCACGAGGTGGCATGAACCCGAGAAGCCACATTCGATGAGGCTCTGGTCTGTCTCACCAGGCAGTGAGTTCCAGCCCTAATGGCTTGGAGGTCTTCCTGCTTTTTTTTTCCATTTTTAAAAGAGCAGATGTTCTCCTGGGAAAGAGATATTTAGCTACCCAAACAAATCGGAGAAGTGGAGCCATGGAAATAAACCAGGCGTCTGCCCGCCACCGTGGCAGTGCCCGAAGGAATGGCATTAGCTGGAGGGGAACATCCGGCCCCGTGAGGGCTGCGCTGCTGGGCGCCGTGCCTGCCCTGAGCAAATGGCGAATACGACTGTCTTTGTTCTGGTTCTCAATGTGAAGGGCGGTCTGTGGGGCTATTTGTCTAGTGTGTTGACTCTCATAAAAGACATTCATAAATTTATTCTTAGTGCCAGGGGTGCTTACCGGTGTCAAAGTGGAGTCTTTTCAGACAGTTGCTCCATGTTAAAACAAGCCACATCGATGCATCTATAAATAATTGTCTGGGCTTCGTTTAGCTAACAAACGGCTTTCTCTCTTTCTCTTTCTCTCTCTCTCTCTCTCCCCTCTTTTTAAAATCAACTCTAAGATGATTTCATAAACAACGGGAGGAATTTCCCATTAATATTAAAGTGTGTCTGGGTTGGTCATTTTAATAGAACTTTCCAGAGGGAACAAGCAGTCCTTCCATCTTGTCTGTGTGAAACCTACTCCCTTTTCAGAACAAGACTTCTGGCAGCCCAGGCTCACGAGGACCAGTCAGAGGTCCCAGCCCTCTCCCCTGCCCCATCCCATGTCCATCTCTTTCACTGCTTTGGCCAGAAAGGAGGAGTGCCTCGAGGCCATGGACAGCAGCAGCCTGAGCCAGTCGGGAGAACATACCACACCACCGCAGGCCTTCAGGGTTTCTACTCTGACCTCAGATCTCCAGAAGTTTACTTCACAGACCATCACCCATCTAGGACAGGAAGGTAGAATGATGGCTATCTCTGTTTCATTGATATACAGAACTCCCTCCATCAGCCCACTGCAAGTAACAAAGGCTTAAAAAAAGATGGAAATTTACTTATCTTTTACATACAAGTAGTCTGGAGACAGCCAGCCTATGGTTGGTGTGTTGGCTCTACAGTGTCACCTTCTGTCTTTGTACTTCACCATCCTCGGCATGTCACCTCACGGTCCAAGATGGCTGCTCAAGCCCAGACATCATCTCTGCATTCCAAGCAGCCAGAAGAAGAAAGAGGAGATGAAGGATCTTTTTCCTCCCATTTATGGTCATTTTTTGAATTACCATGCAATACTCCTTATACTTCACAGGGCAGAATTTAGTCGGATGTCCTCCCCTAGCTGCAAGGGAGGCTGGGACTTGCTCAGCAGCAATGCTTCCTGAAAGGGAAGATGGACACTGGGAGGCCACTAGCCATCTCAGCCTCAATGATGACTGTCTCCGATCACCTCCCATACAGGCCTCCAGTGCCTACACTCCAACTCTCACACAGTCCTGCCTGTTCTTTTCCTAAAGAATTTCAGTTCTCTCTTGTTATGATGAGCCCTGGGTGTTACCTGTAAGGGACGGATCACTAAATTCTACTCCTGAAACCAATATTACACTATATGTTAACAAACTAGAATTTAAATACAAATTAGAAAGGAAGGAAGGAAGACAGGCAGGCAGGCAGGCAGGAAGGAAGGGAATTTCAGTTCTCACATCCCTTCTCTTGAAAATTCACTTGCTATCCTTCACTCTCTCTTTCTCAGAGTTGGATTCCAAGAAGTCAGACCACCAGACTGAATTCAAACTTCATTCTCAGCCATTGACCACATCTTGCCTTAAATCCTTGCCCTGTGAGCCTTTTCCTTTGCTCTGAGGATCTTAAAACCAGGCATAGAAACGGTCCCAGAAGGATCCCTACAAGTAAAGTTGAAAGCAAAACTTGAGTCTTGCATCATTCCTGCTTCATTCAGGGATCAGCATAAATCTTCCAGCCCTCATGGTCCACCCTAGGTAAGGTGCCAAAAGCCAGGGGGAGGGCAAAGCCACTCTAGCTGGGATTAACAGTGAGCCCCATTGACAGATGAAGCCACGGCCTGGACTAGACCTATAGACATAGTGGACATCCTGGTCCTCAGGTCCATCCTGGATACTAAGGCCAATCCCCCACACCTTGTCTGGGACCCCAGACATGTCCCCTACCTTGCCATGTGGGATTTTAGTAGACCACACATGGCCCGTACTAGCTGACCTCCTGGTGCCCTCCTGCCCTTCTGGGCCACTCCACCAGTCCAGCTCAGCGCTTGACTGCTCCACTCCACACCAGTATCGTTACTGTCAATGAAAAATGCTATTGAGCATCAAGTGTCAGAACAATACCCTCTGCATGAAATCCCCCACCTACACTGGGTGGGTCACATGAGTAGAATGAGTGGTAAAAGAATACCCCAGAAGTTGTCATAGAAAGATAAAGTAAGGGTCACCTGAGTGACTCAGTGGGTTAAGCCTCTGCCTTCAACTCAGGTCATGATCTCAGGATCCTGGGATCGAGCCACGCATCGGGCTCCCTGCTCAGTAGGGAGCCTGCTCCCCCCGCCCCCACCTCTCTGCCTGCTTGTGATCTCTGTCAAATAAATAAAATCTTAAAAAAAGAAAGAAAGAAAGAAAGAAAGAAAGAAAGAAAGAAAGAAAGAAAAAGTAAGAAAGCTACAAGTAGGAATGGCAAGGAAAAACAAGCCACAAAGCAGCTCTCTTAAATTTCATTCAATGAAATACCAGTCCCAGGCAATATTGATAGGTATTCCCACCCTTCAAAAGCATGGTCAGCTGTTTAGAAATTGCTGCCACTAGAGATTCATACCTTAGCAAATTAAAGGCTCTGAGAAGGCCTGCAATAAAAGGCTGCTTACCTCCCTGTTTGGCCCAGCATTTCCCAAACCATTTAACTACCCCTTTTCCTTCTGGAATGTCTATGAACATCTCATGAAACCAACGTTCATCAGAGTATTGAATGACATGGTAATGCACTGAGGACCACAGTTAATTCTCCGGTTCTGGAATCCAAACCACCAGCATTCAAACCCCTGCTCTGGCACTTTTTAGTGGTGGGACCTTGGGCACCTTACTAAATCTCTTTGTGCTTTGATTTTCTCATCTGTAAAATGGGAGTCATAACAGCACCTGCTTCCTAGAATGGTTGTAAGGAGTAAGTAAGTTAATGCAGGTGGAATGCTTAGACAAATTAGAATAAATATCAGTGGTAAAGATGAAGAAGATGATGATGATTACAACCCCATACACTGGACCACTTCCCCCAGCTTACAAGTATGTGTCCCCCAGGGGTCAAGATTCTGATTAAAACCATCGGTACACTTCCAGCTTCCAGCTTCCAGCACGGGGCCTTGATGCTCTAAAAGCATCTGTTGAATGACTAAACAAGTGGAAATCAGAAACATGAAGGAACAGACTCTTCGGACAGTGGCTATAAGTGCAAAGCAAAGCAGAATTTCCCAAGGAACAGAGCCACCGTTGTCTTCCCTACCATGCATACAGATCCCTAACGACCACCTGGAGAGTGAGACAGGAATACATCTCATGCACACTCTCCCAAGGCCTGGGATAGCACACAGGCACCTTTCTATTTTATTCAGAGCCAATTTAGTGATCTACCAGGTAGCCTGGGGTAGGGCCAAGGTGGTTAATAGAACCATGCAGATCCTTGATCTTGGGGAAAATGAATGGGAGACTTACAGAGAGGGTCAGCAGCTGGGGAGGGGGGAGGAGAGAGAAGTTTGAGGATGCCAGCCACAAGCAGAAGC
This sequence comes from Martes martes, assembly GCF_963455335.1. Taxonomy (NCBI): domain Eukaryota; kingdom Metazoa; phylum Chordata; class Mammalia; order Carnivora; family Mustelidae; genus Martes; species Martes martes. The sequence continues at coordinate 104,188,645 of NC_137892.1, forward strand.
AGCGAGGTGAGGACAGGCCAAGTTGGCAGCTACAGGCACTGTGGAAACACAGTCAGAAGCACCTTGCTTGAGCCATAACCTTTTACGAGATTGCAGCCACAATACAGGAGTCAAGGAAGTCTCCCGTTCTTTGCACCAAGTCCTGCTTCCTGCCCAGCACTGTATAACCTCCTGGTCTTTTTTTAGCTTGTCAAGAGCAAGTACGTCTCTGCATTTACACACCCATCACACATGTGCCCATACTGTACCTCAGTGATGATAAAGCCACTTAGCCTCTGAATCCTCTAGCCAGCCTAGGCTCAGTCCAGCCATGGGGAATGGAGGAGGGAGGCCTGCCGAGTTTGCAGGCTACTGCAACAGGAGGAAGCCCAGGGGAAATACGGAGCCCCCATCGAGTGTGCACAAGTCAGAGGCTTCTCTCCTCCAGCAGAACGTGCTTTGGGGGGCCATCCTGTGTCATTAAAGCCAATGTCCCCACAGCCTTCCAGATTCCCACTGTGTGGTCCTACCCAACTCGGCTACCCAGCTGGACCACCTCCTACACACAGACCCTGCCATTCACTTGGCTTCCTTCATCTGGCCTCCTTTCTCTTCCTAGAACATTCCAGACACTTTCCCAACTTTTTCACACTGGCTATTCCCTCTGCCCGGGATGCTTTTTGCCCAGATGGCCACGCTTGCCCTTGAAGTCCCTGCTCCAACCCTGCCCCCCTAAGGTGGCCCTCCTTTAGGTACCCCTGCCACCTGTCATCCACAGCCTCCATCCTGGCCCCTCACCCTGCTCCAGCCCTCCAGCACTTAGCATCTTTTCGTAGGTGAGATCATTGGTTCAGTTGCTGGGTTCATCATTTACTACCTAAACTCTACAAGGGCAGCATCTTAGCCTTTTTCGATCACCAGCACATCTCAGGTGCCTAGAGCATGCTCCTGATGTCTGATAGGCACTCCGTAAAAATTGCATGAAGGGACACATGGATGGATGGGCTTGGGGCAAGAAATGATGAGTTACTACTTAGGTAAAATGGGATTTCTTGCTGTTACAAAAGTTAGGGGCTGGAGTGACTTCATCCAGATATTAAAGAAAAAGGTAGAAATTTGGGTCACTGAGCTGGGGAAAGGGCTACCTAGAGAGTGATTTTTTCCCCAAAGCTACTAACAATGACTTGCTCTGGGGTTGAGATTATGAGTAATTGGCATTTTGCATTTTACATGTGTGTAAAATAAATGTAAATATATGTAATAATAGATAATAGATAAGAAAAATACTTTTATATTTTATATATTATATTTAAAATAATATTTATATATTTTGAGTTTATATGAGTTATATATTATTCAGTGTTATAACATCTCTACATATAACTTCTATAATATTAAATTGAAAAAGTGAGGGGCTCCTGGGTGGCTCAGTTGTTAAGTGTCTGCCTTCAACTAAGGTCATGATCCCAGGGTCCTGGGATCCAGTCCCACACCAGGCTCCCTGTTCAGCAGGGAGCATGCTTCTCCCTCTGCCTGCCACTCGCCCTGCTTGTGCTTCTCACTCTCACTCTCTCGTTCTCTGACAAATAAATAAATAAAATCTTTTTAAAAAATAAAATAATAAAATAAATTGAAAAAGTGAAGTGAATGAATGCACACAGCAAACCATTCCAGGAGACTGGCCCCTCAGATCTAAGCCCCAGATTCCAGGGACAGGTCACCATGAGCATCAGGAGAGAGCAAGAGGTTCTTGGGGTCCCTCCCTCCCTGAGCCCCAGCATTAACCTACGCTCTTTCCATCTCCCCAATGTTCCTTGGCAAGGTTTTGTACACACACACACGCACATGACTCCAGGGGTGAGGGTGGCCCAGGCCTAGTCACCAGAACATCAGAGATTCATTCATAGACGAGCATATAACCTAATCATAAATCGTCCCATGACTCTTACTAGAGGCCTAAGAGCAAAATGCTCTCTTGCACTGGACCTAAGTCCTCTCAGTGCTCCTGGCAGCCATCCTCCCACCATAAGGACAGCACCAACCTGAGGATGGAGCCAGAAAAAAGAGTCAGGAGACAGTGAGAGTTTCTGATGTACCATTTGGACACCTAGATATAGCCATGCCTGAAGCTAGACCTATCCCGTCCTGCTCACTGTGATGAGCTAATTATGTTTAGCTCAGTTTACTTAGACCCAGTTAATACAGGGAGTCTTCAGATACAGACTTGGGTATTTCCTGGACTCTTCCCCATGGGGAAGAAGTGTGCTCATGGGTTCTCCACAGGAACATGTGTGGTAGAGTTCTGTGAACAGAAGAAACTACAGGGGTAGACAGTGTCTCTGCTCCATCCAGACCACACCTCTACCCCAGAGCCTCTTGCTCTTTCTTGTACCCAACCCCCATGTGTTTTTGTTTACAAAATCTTGAGCTTGCAAAAAGTATGCGGGAGTTTTCTTTCCTCTAGGTGGCCCTAAGCCAAAGACCGCAGGTCATGGGGGTGTGAAAACCCAGCTCTCTTGCTCAGAACCAACTCTGAGAGGTAGATTACACCCCAGAGTCCCCCGCAGGATAGAGCTGAAGCCACGCTCACGCATTCTGTCTAAAATCCCTCTCCTGCTCTGCTTTGGGTCCCGCTTCTGTCCCTTACTGCTCTCCCTCGGGAGCTCTCACTTCATATATCAGCTGCCCACCAATCCTCTGAGGGACATAACTGAGGACCCGGGTGCAAACAGGCCAGGCCAGTGCGCTCTGCACACCGCAAAGAGCAGGGGGCCATGGGGCCTGGACGGCAGCTTCCTACCAACCCCCAGAAGACTACCTCAGCGGCACAACCTGCTGCCTGCCCCCCACCTCCTGACAGCCACAGAGCAGTGAGTAAGTGGCCCCTGGAGTACCCAGCACCCAGGACCATTACATAGGAAGGGAAACCAACCAGACTCCCAGCCTGAGAAGGACAGCTGGGCTGACACGGGACACTCAGGCACTCTGTCTTTCATCCCCATTCTGAGCCCTGGACTCAAGGAACTGGGATTTCTGCCCTCTTCAAGCTCTCCTTGTCTTACTGCAGTGCCTCTGGAATGTTCAGCAGTCACTGGGTCAACTACCAAGTCCAGTTACCCAGAACTCCACTAGGCAGCTCTCCAGACCCATCTTGGATAGGCCCCTAAAGCCACGTGCCAGGACCCCATGATGGGCCCTCCGATTTCATCTACTTCTGGGAGCACAGGCAGCTAGAGCTTCCTCTTTTGCTGCCACTAGATAAACTTCTACTCAGAATTCCAGAGAAAGGAAGCCCTCGCCTCTTGGTCCCTCTACAGTGCCCCTCCAAACTCTGTGGACAAAATGACCACAAGAAGCGTGTGAACCTTGTCCTTGAGCATGGCTACTCTCGTCTTCTCAAAAGCCACTCCCCCTCCTACCAGCAAGATCCTCTTAGACCATGTCATTTTAAAGGCTTCATGGGGAGCCTTGGCCACAGTGGTTGGTCGTGGGTGGACCCATGAGCACAGGCAGGCCAGTGAGACCTGATGGTAGACTGGGGGAAAGGGAATGCTTCCTTTCTGCTGGATGAGAGGCTAGGAGCACATAAGCCTGCCAATGCCAGGAGTGACCGTAGGAAAGATCTGTTCAAGAGTGAAGTTAAGGCACTCCCTTCCCTGTCGTAGGGGTTTTGTTCTTGTTGCTTTCTTATGGTTAAGCCAGCACGAGTCGGGCTTTTTCTGTCACTGGCACCCAAAAACACAATAACTAACAGAAATAGCAACAGATAAAGTATGAAAGAAGAAAACCGCCTCTCGCTGCAGCTCTACCCTAATTGGTCATCCGGCTTTGGTCAAGACCCTTAACATCTAAAACAAAGGGGATGTAGAGGTAACATACAGATCTCTTCCCAGGCTCCGAGCAGAAAACACCAGGTTTGCTTTGTCTTTACCTTCCACAGAATTCCCTTCAAAAGCTGGGTGTTACACGCAACTAATGAACCAATGAACAATGCGTCAGAAACTAATGATGTATTATATGTTGGCTGATTGAATTTAAATTAAAGAAAAAATCCTACTTCAAACCTCTAGGAAACCTGCCCTTCACTCCCAAGTCCTTGGCAATTCCTCCCTCCTCTGAATTCCTCCAACATTTGCCTGTCCAAGAACCACTCACTGCTTCTTACAGTGCCTTGATATTATTAGGCTACAGTCCATGCATATGTGCTGCGTTCCCCCAAAATTCCTTAGTGTAGTTAAGCACATCACCATATTCCAGGCGCTGTGCTAAGCCCATCCCATGCAGGCTCCTATATGACACTCACAGCCATCCCGTAGGGAGAGGATTGTTATTATCTCATTATCCCATGAGATGGTTATTATCTCATTATCCCCACTTTAAAGATGAGGCCCAGAAGCTCAAAGAAAAAAAGTCACTTGCCAGAGGTTACCCAGCCAAGTATCCCAAGAACAGGGATCCTTTGAGATGGCAAACTTCTAGATCACAGACACTTATACCCTCAGCTCAATGAGGCTCATCACCTCTCCATTCCTCCCAAACATCTGCTGATGGGTTCATCTGTTGTGAGCATGTTTCAGGAAGGTGCAGGTCAGGCAAGAGGAAAGGCCAAATGGCCTTTGGGGCTGTCTCGCCAGGCAGCCCAGGTCTGAGAATCAGAAGCGCAAGGGCCCTGCCGATGGCTTCCCCGTATCCGTGCTGATGGCCCAGCCCCATCTCCTCTGCTCAGGGCCATGTTCCCCACTTGGCCAGGAGCTGAAGTCTTATCTTTAGGAAATTCTGAGCAGCGTTCGGGAGCTGTGAAGGCTGCTGACTAACAGATGAGTGATTCTCCCCCTAGAACAGAAGAAATTCAGTCCAAATCAAGAGCTCACGCTGTCAGTCTCTAACCAAAACAACCCAAACTCTCTAGCTGAACCCTGAGCGGGGCCCCCAAATTAAGCTTGTTATGAAAGAGTGAAACAAAGCAAAGTGGGGTTTTTTTTCAAAAGCAAAAAAAAAAAAAAAAAGGAGACCAATTTGAACCTGAACTAAAACCTGAGTATTTTCTAAGACTACTGGACAGGAACAAAAATCAGACATCAAAATGTTCTGTGCGTGAAACCAATATCCATCCAATCCAAGTTCTTGATTTGAAAAGACATTCAGGAAAGAGCGTTTTACCTCCCTGTGTAGCTCGGTGAAGGATGTAATAGTGTTCTAAGGAACACTGTGTGAAAAACGGAGGCTGGCTTCTCTTTAATGTGGCAACGACAACAACAAAAAAAAAATGTTATTTTATTTTAACCCTCTATAAAGATGAATGTGAAACTTTCAGAACATTCAGTTCCCTTCATATTGACAAAAGCATTTCAAGGATTGATCCATTATAATCACATAGCCTAAAAAGCACCAGCTGAGCGGACAGAGCCTTGAGCACAGGCACATGACTCTGGGGCTGTGGTCACCAGCAGTCAAGGGCAGGTATGGCTCCCAGACAGCCTGACTCAGCCCACCTGATGCTAGCCATGGAGGATCCCTTTGGGTGTGTCCCCTTGTAGAAGGCCTGGTCTGCACAAAGCATCTAACACCAAATTTCGTGCCCCGGGAGAAAGTGTTCTGGGCCAGAAAGACTGTTCTGTTCTCATCCTACCTCACCCTCTGGACAAGCTACTTTCAGGGTCCCAGAGCAAGAACCAAAGGGCCTGTCTGCTGAGAGGACCCCCCAGCCCGAAACACATGCTGACATACCAGTCCTGTAGCTGGAAGAAAGCAAATGCAGAGTGGAGAATGGGAAGGTGAGTGAAGGTGAGGTGGGCACCACCCCCAGCTCTCTGCACCATCAACGTAGGGAAACGATCCCTCCACAGACCGAAGACCAACTATACCTGTTTTAAAAACCCAGGGCTTCCAAACAGCAAACAGCAGTTACTCTGGAGTATGGGGACGCAGAGTAGGAGGCAGAGAAAACTCTTTTCTTTTACATCATACCCGTTATTTGCAGCCTTCATAAGGAGCATGCATTGCATTTACAGTGTTTAAAGGAAAGGCTATAAAGGAGGCGCCCAGGTGGCTCAGTCAATTGGGTGTCCCCCTCTTGATTTCAGCTCAGGTCATGGTCTCAAGGTTGTAGGATCAAGCCTCGATTTGGGCTCTGCACTGGGGTTGGAGCCTGCTTAGGATTCTCTCTCCCCCTCTTCCTCTACCCCTCCACCCCTTAATATCTTAAAAAAAAACTAAATCAAGGCTAAAATGCACATATATATACACACTATGAGCTAAGCACATGGTAAAGGCAAAAACCACAGAGGGAAAGACTGATGAACTTAACCGCATAAAATTGAAAAATTTGTATTTGCAAAAAAAGATACTACCTTAAACTATGATAGGAGAGAAAATATTTAAAATAAGTAAGTAATTCATAAAAGAAAAGAATACAAATATCCAGTAAACAGAAAATATTCATCCCCACTAATAACTGAGGGCACATGATGAAAATCAGTTCACATTTTTGCCTCTCAAACTAGCAAATATGTTTCAAAATTTTTTATAATATTTTCTGATAAGAAGACAGACAGGTAAACAACCTCAACCCTGTTCATAGAAGGATAAATTGGTAAAACCTTTTTGGAGAGCAATATTGCAAAGCTTATTAACAACTGTTAAAATATGCATAAACTTTGACATAGCAATTCCGCGTCTAAGCATTTATCCCTAAGGAAAATCATCATGGCTAAAGATACATGTATTTGGATGTCAAGTGAAGATTTGTTTATAAAAGCAAAAAGTTGGAAATATCCTCACTGTCCAAACAATGAAGGACTGGTTTAATATAGTATGGTATTATACACAGGGAATAACTCTGCAGCCATCAAAATGATAATAGAGAAAAACATGAAACAACATGGAAATGTTCTTGATACAGTCAGTGAAAAACACTGGTTACAAATGGTTTATAAATAAGCCATTTTATAAAATGGTTTATTTTATAAATAAAGATAGCTATATATATATATATATGTACATATATATATATGCATTGAAAATTTTTAAATACCTAATTATTGGTTATTTTAATTTTCTCCTTTATGTTTTTCTGCCATTGAAAATACCAGTGTTGAAACACATCCAAGAGTCGTTCTCAAGTAATCAATCAGGAAACAAACATCTTTAAGTCAACAAGTTAAGAACCAAAGGCATATCAAATAAGATAAAGTAGTATCAATTGTTCCAAATAACCCCTCCAATTAATCTTCTATGCCTTTAGACCACAGAATATGAGTTCATACAGATGAGGTCATTGCATTGCAAAACTTGCTGGACCAGGACAACATTCTAAAATCATAACCTACTCTTACCCACAGAAAAGAAGAAAAGAAGCTTGCTCCCTTATTTTCCTAGAAGAAAACAAATGTATCTTTAAAACTCAAGGTGAAAAGGCAAATTTCATGGGGTTCTGGGAGCAGGGCAACCTGGTTGACCACCAATATTGCCCTGTGCCAGTGTGAAACTCTGATTTTTCAGATAAAGAAAGGGGTCTATTTGAGGAGAAAATGTCACGTACCAGCTGAAAAATATCGATGTGCCATGGCAAGAAAAGAGATAAGACCTCGACGAAGGGAAACTAGAGATCCTCCCTGCCCTGCAGAGCTCTTCTAGGGCTAGCATGCACACGAACATAGTAGCTGCCCAACGAAATACTGGCTGGATCATGCTGGCAGCAGATTTCACTAGATTTCTCTCAAAACTCCTCTTTAACCTCACATCGTCAACGAGAAATATTCCCCCTCTCAGTGGAGGCCAGCACAAAGCACTGAGGCCACAGGACTAAGACAGGTAGGTAGGACAATATGACATCTCTATGAAGGGGAAGGTTAGACACAGGAGAAATGGGTCAACAGGACGTTAATGGCTTAATCCATGGATGCCTCTCCTCCACTGTCCCTACGGAGACCCTCCCAAGTAGGCACTAACCTCCAGAATACTGAAGCATGATTGGCAAGTTCATTAATTACTCCTTGTCAGACACACCCGTGCGCTGGGAGGAATGTCTCACTGTCCAGTCACATCCTTTGGGCAAGTCAGAAAGCCATTCATTATGAATTTGTCCTACCATCTAATGAACGACTGTGTGCACACTAGAATTCTGTCTCTTGTTTTCGTATTATCGATCTTCCCCAGGATCCAGGCAATAACCCCTTCTGATCTTTGACCTACCATGTAGAGAGAATCTTATTCCTAATGTACTATTTCTTAACTGAAGAATGGGACGGTAAAAGAAATTTATCTTCACTGGCTTTTAACCACACTGGGGCTTCGTCCCGCTGTTTGCGCATTTCCTACCAACCAGATCACCGCAGCCTCTTCAGATGGCTTATGAGCGCAGTACCTCATCTTGCTTGGAAATGATCTGTGGCTAAACCTCTCTTCACCATAATTCTCCCAGAAGGGGGTGTTCTGTGTTCTTTTAGAGACCTGTCTAGCAGAAAGCTACAGAGAAAATTTCCTGAGAGAAAGTTTTCATACACAAGGTGGGGCCCAGAGGTTTTTGGAGGGGAGGGGATGAACGTTTGCCCAATGTGAAGGCGCTAAGCCACCCTGGCCAGTAAATGCTCCCTGAATAGGCTTGTGCGAGTACATGAAGGGGGTTAGTCCCAAGCAATAGTCTGAAGGAAAGGGACAGAAAAAGGCCTTATGGCCAGAGCAGGGGAAGATGCTTAAAACCAGACACAGAAAAGTAAAAAACTTGACCACATCAATTTGTCCCAAATCAGGATGCCTGTATTTAATGACAAGATGGGTTTGGCAAGCAACGATCTTTGAGTGTAAATTATTTAAAAACCACTTTACTAGAAGAATAGAGTTTGTTGTATAAATGTTCTTTGTCAACTACATGATGCTTGCCATTTCTGGCTAGAAATGTGGTTTATACTATTTATACAGAGATTTATGTAACTTTCAGATGACTTTTGTATATATTTGTGAGCATCTGCTCACTCTGGTTTTGCATATGGTCAGCGCTGAATGTATGTTTGCTGCACCAAGAGATAAATGAATGGCTGCCTTTGGAAAGCAAACATTTCCAAACACTTGGCCACAAAACGGGGGGGAGTGCTGAAGATCTGATAGGATATGAACCTGATCCACTGTCCTACAACTTGAAGGATCCCATCTGGAAATCTCCCCCTGAAGAAGACAAGACAAGATGCAAACAAAGGAGAAGAAGAAGTGGACACACCAGGCAGTTTAAGAAATTGGGAGTAATGTTCGTTTTCTAGCTCATACCCATGAGGGTCAAGCACTGTCAGGTTCTGACCCTGAACCTCTTTCCACGTCCTCCCTGCCTCACAGAATGAATGGGTCCGCTCTGCACCAGGCATGCCAAACGCAGGGCTGCAGCAGTACAAGGCCAGACCACAGAAGAACTACAGACTCTTCTCTGCCAACTCTCCTACCGTCCCAGGGATGAGACCCTGAATCTGTAGAGGATTCATAGAAAGGCATGTGGTGGCCCACACCCCCACACCCCCAGAAAGGGATGGCCATCACCGCTGCTGAGATGTAAGATCATTCCAGATAGGGCTGAGTTGAACATTCATTGTTAAAGTAGTTAGAAATTTATTTAGATTATTTCTTTACATTTCCCAGGAAAATTATAGCCAAGCCATGAAACATTGCCTCAGATGAACACTTCCTGGTGACACTGTATAAGCTTCCCTTTTAAAAACAAGTCGGAGGCAGGGGTATAGTTGGGACACAAGATAGTGGAGCTCTCACTTTTGGGCTTGGGGGAGTTTTCTTTGTTTCCAGGCTTCCCCTCTCCGCTCCACCCCCAAAATCCTACCGACACACACAGAGTTAAGCAGGTAAATAGGTTTTGGAGAGAGAGGTCTGAATGCATCAGCCCAGGAAAGGTTCTGAGAGGGTCTGCAGCTACAAAAATAGCCTGCTTACCTTTGCTTAACCTTTTTTCACATCTTGCATATTATTATCCCCCAGGACACACCTTGCAAGTTACTGCTCCACATTTTCTAAATTTTACCTTTGGGCCAAATCCAATGGCAAAAAAAGCTGAATGTTTAGGTCAGAGTGTTCTGGGTTCTGGTGCGATCGTTTTCATTGGCAAGGCCTTGCTTACCTGGCATCTGCCTCCATGGAGGGAATTTTTTGGTGAGGCGTATAACTCACCGCTCCGTGTATTGCAGCATTGTGGAAAAGAGGTCCTCAACTTCCTCACTCAATGCTTCCTCCATGAAAGCCCTGGGTAGAAACTTTTACTCTTCCAGAATCAGCCAGATGTTTGGTTCCAGCAGACCTGTGCTTCCCCTAAGTGAGCTGGCTTGGGTCTGGGAGCTAAGCAGTGGGAGGCCCTCTGGAAGATCCGATTTCCATCTTCGCTTTGGCCACCGCTGTGCTCAGAGCCAGATCTGCAGCTCGCCTTTAGAAACTGCACTGGATTTGAAGGCTCAGTGTCTGCATACGGGTCTACCCCTGGCAGGTTCTCCCATGTGACTCTTACTCCTTTTACTCTCGCATCTTTCTTTACATAGGTTGTCCTGTTGTATACTGTGAGTTCATCCGAAGGCTCCTGAATGGAGGAGAGATGACTCAGATCTTTTAACCCTTCTTTTCCCTCCATGAAGATGGGCCACAGGACGGGAAAAGTCTGCCTGCATGTAGGAAAATAGACATCCTGCTTGTCCCAGGGAAAAACATGGTGCATTTTTACCTTGTTTGCTTTTTGTACTTGTAGAAGATTTTGGTTTTCTGAAATTATTTGTCTGGGTGTAAATCATCAAAAGTGGAGTTTGTATATCACTTGTCTATTTTTGCTTGGAGAATTTTTTTTCTTTAATTCTTGTGTCCTTAGAACCTGGGTCTATGTGGAGCCCACCTAAATAAAAATCTTAAAGTTGAGGCACTTCTCTGAAAATCCAGAGCCCAAATCTGGACCCTCTTCCGTACTCTCAGTTGACGGTAACATCCGGTCCAACTGGAGGGCAATTCACAAGCGGAGGCCAGCATCTTCCTGGCCTTCTGTTCTCACCAGACCCCTTACTGTACCTTCCCAGAAAGGGCAGCCTTTTTCTTTTTCGTACCCCTCCATATTGGGGTAAAGGGAAACACTCTACATTTCCTTCCATGGCATCCGTAAACAAGTATTTCCTTGCAGATGCTATGCTTGGATCCTTCCATGCAGAATGACGAGTAGAGTTCTCTCCATTTTACCAAGAAGAAAACCCAAACTTGGAACATGAATTCACTTGAGTTTGCATTTCAAGCTTTCGTCAGTCCCTCAGTAAGTGACAAGTGATCGGGACGTTGGGAAGGGTGAGAAACAAAACACTCGGCTCAGAATTCCAGGAGTTCTGACAGAAAGGCAGTGTGAGGTTAAATTACGGAATGCTCTGGTTGGTGTCCCGGCCCCTCGTGCTTCAGTCCCCTCCCGCGTTCCAAAAATCCTCTCTCTACTCCATTTTTTCCCTCCCTAGAAAACTGTCAAGAGGCCTCTACCACCACTCTTCCCTACTTGCCCCAGACCTCCTAACCGTGGTTTGCCCCCCAGGCTCCCATCTTGGTCCTTCCTCTCCCTCCGTCCTCTGCTTCATGATGAGGGGCCCTGGTGGGGAGAGGAGTGTGAGAAATTCCTTCATTCTAGCCCTTTGTTAACATTTTCTGTCTCTCAGAAGGAGACGCATTTTTCAAAGACACCACAGGGAAGCACCCACACCTTGACCCGAGGAATAGAATTTCAAACGCAGAGCATTCGGGCAGTTAGCAGGAGGCTGGGGAAAGATCCTCCCAGTGGCAGCAGGTTTCCTGGCACCCTGATTGCCCTGTCAGGGGAACACCTCGGGCCCCACACCGCAGGGTACAGGGAAGAAGAGGAAGCCCATCCCTGTGCCCTCCACCCAGCTCACAGTCACCTTTGATGGCTGGTCTAGGACAAGGGACGGAGCCGTCAGGGATGGAGGCTAGCCTGGAAGTGGGGACTGCAGGAGTCACAGCCCAGGGTAGCCGCCCTCACTGGCCTGCCCTGGGCCAACCCGGGTAAGACCCAAAATAGCCCACTCTTCCTCAGGAACCAGACCTGCCTCCAACAGGCAACTCATCAAAAGGCCTCATCGGGTCCCTGTGGCTCATTAGCTCTCCTAGCCGCCTGGTTTCCCAGCCCGCTGGAGCTTAAGGCAGCAGCCTCCTCGCTGGACATCCAAACTCCCCCACCCCCTAGTGGAGAGAGGGAAGCCATGCGCCACCCAGCCAGGCTCCAGTCCCTGCTCCTCAGAGTCAAAGCAGCCCTCCGCCAGCGGGGTAGAGTGGACTATTGCAGAAAGGAGGACTATTGTGCCCGGCCAGGCACAGTGGTTCTTCCCCAGGCTTACCCTGAGGGTTTTCGATGGCCTTCACACAAAGTTTTTCTGGCCTACTCTGATCATGCCACGTCTCTGACTATGAGATGTCAAGTATGTAAATGAAAATGGAAAAAGCGTGTCTGTGCACTTGCTCTCTCAGCGGGACTACAAGGAATTAGGGGACCAGATTCTGGGAGGCTCTACTCTTCCATAATCAGCCAGATGTTTGGCTGGCCCAGATTACACAGGCCCCACAGAGTCCCACAGTCCCCACTCGGGATAAATCACCTCACTCAGAGGCCTACATCGTCGCCTGCCCTGTGGCTGTACCAGTCCCAAGACCCCAAGGAGGCAAATCCTCTCCCCAGGCCAAAAACCAGCTTGACACTCCATCTTTGGGGCTTAACCTCTGGCACACTTGACATGTGGAGGACCTTTGTGTTTGGTTTTGGGGTTTGTGTTTGGCTTCTTAGTGGCTTTTCCATAAACTGGCAAAAATGTAAGAAAATTCCATTTTCTTGAATTCCTTAGCTAGATGAACATTTGTGCTCAATGACTCACTATGATGCAGGGTTTCAAGGAAGGGTGACTGGGACAGTGACAAGATGCAGCCTGTCCCAAAGAAAGGAGGGGCACACAAGAACATTCCAAGCATTCACCAGGTCACCTGTTCCTTCAGCATGCATCGGTCTGGCCATTAGGGAGGAAGGTAAGTAAGTACCCCAGACAACGTCTTCCAGGAGCCCCCTCAAGTCTAGTGAGGGAGGCAGATGGTGGGGGTAGAGGATTTATGTGCCCTGTTGGAGGAATGAACTCTGTGGCAGAGAAGTTCATAGGAGATGCCATTTTGTTTGAGTCTTGAAGAATGAGCAGAAGAAATGCCCTTCTCAGGGATTTTTTTCAAAGGCATCTTCATTCTGCCACAAATGTCTGTCACTGACTCAGTGCTCCAAAGCCAGCCAAGATGTCTTTGCTCCCATTCCAGCCCTCAGCCATGGATCCCTAGAGACTGCTGCTGGCCTGTGTGTCTCCCTCAAATGACCACTTCCCCTGGATCAAGAATGATGTGGGGCAAACACTGAAGCCAATTTAAAAGTTGGAATATTGCACATAAAACTAATATTGAATGTTTCTCTTCTCTGGAAAACTGGAAGATATGGCGATACTGGGCCCATATTCCGGCATGGCAGCCCTGGGCTGGGGCTGAGTGGGCACATCCCCCATCCCACAGTGCATGTACCACTTAGTCTTTGCTGTGTAAGAAACCACCCCAAATCTTAGTGGCATGAAACAGTAATTACGCATTAGCTATGAGTATCTGCAATGTGGATTGGGCCCAGCTCAGTGTTTCCTCAGCTGGTCTCACCTGGGCTCACACAGAGGGCTATGGTCAGAAGCGGACGGGTGTTAGAGGGGATACCTCAGTTCTCTTCCACGTGCCCTGTCCAGCAGGCTAGCTCGGTGCTCTTCCACCAGGGAGAGAGGGCAAGTCTGAAACGCAAGCATTATTCAAACCTCTGACTGCATGCCTTTTATTAATGTCTCAGTGGTTGAAGCAAGACACAAGGTCAGTCAGATTCAAGGGTTACCTAAATAGACTTCATCCCTTGATAGGGAGAAGCTCCATGGAGCCTGTGGTTATTTTTCCCATGCAATCTCCAGTTCACCATCATCCGCACCTCACACACACTGGGGGTCAGTTGCCATCTCTCCCTTAACTTGAACTCCTGGCATTCTTACACTGGGTCTTCCTTGAAAGTTCACTATGCCTGGAACCCTCTACACATCCAAATTAAAGAAGTGAACCTAAAACTCTGGTCCTATGACTTGGCTCAGCATAAGCATGCCTGACCTTTCTACTCGTGCACATGGGAAGGCAAACTGGATTTGATGGAAATAGAAAGAGGATCCAAAGTAGTAGGTGAAGGCTCTGTTTGGTGATGCCAAAGAAATGTCAGGATGGCCAAGATCCCACATGGTGAACAGCAAGGCAAAGAGAATACCAGGAATGCTGAGAGAGTCCAGAATCTCTAGTGAGAAAGGCATGTCCACAGAAGAGGGAGGGCGTCCCACGGTGCGGGGCCAGCAAGGTAGCCCCCAGAAGAACTCACAAAGACTCAACTGCGAGCAAGAAAAGAGAAAACTCCACTTTCACAGGTAATTAGCAAATCACCTCTACCGCCGAGCACTCAGGGGCAACAGAGAGCCAAGCCCTTCATGTGCAGGGAAGTGGTGATGCCACACTCACTGTACATTGGGAGGTCATGTAGGGAACCCAAAGGATTGCAAAACAGGATGCTTGGGGATAAAACCCAGCCTCAATGAGCAGAAGTTTTAGTACATAACAATTCCAGTACAGAACATCTCCAGATGACGCAAAAGGATGGCCGGGAGGTGGGGGGGGGGGGGTGCCAGTCATGCACGGGGTCGGGGGTGGGGGGTGGGTAGTGGTAAGGGCGAGTTCTACCAGAACTAATGGACAGCACCTGTCAAGTAAAAACCGTTGTCCTCCATGAGAATTGTTTGGCTTTTGCTCCCAAGGGTACAAAATTGTATCTGAGGTTAATAAACGTCTTAAAAGATGACACTGGAGTTTATATGCTAAAATACACATTGCAATGAAGAATAAAACGCCCTCTACGAATTCCTGACCAAAATGAATGAATCCGATCAAGCCTTCAGACTTAACTTCTAGGATACAGGAAATACTGGGGACAGAAGAATAGGTAAAGAAACAACATGAAGAAACACTTTGTACAGCTCAGTGAGCCTAGCCTCTCATCATCGTAATTTTAAAAAGGAGAGGGAGACAGTAGACTGTTCTAGAATGAGACTCAATTATATCGAGCAAATGCAATGCAGGAATCCTGACTGGATTCTATTCCCAAAAATCAAAGCCGTAAAACCATTTGGGAGATAATTAGAGAAACTATAACATGGATTGCACATTAGATATTAGAAAATTACTATTCTTTAGGCATGATAATGCTACTATGTATAGGTAGGAGTGCCTTCTTAATTTAGGAGATACATGCTAAAGTATTTAAGGTTTGTGCCAGTTAGCAAAATGTTGTCTCTTGACTCCAAAACACTCTTCTATACTTGGCCTCTGATGCTGGGTCTGGGACTCTGTAAACCCTAAAATAGGCTCTGCCAAAAGGGGGCGCTAGAGAGAGCCTGCAAGGCTGAAGGGGGAGGAAAGGATTTCCTTGCTCCCTCCTGTCTACTTCCGGTTCCTGCTCTGGCTCTCAGCACTGCTTCTTCACCCTCGCACCAGCATGTCTTTCCTCTTCAGAGACCCAGGCCCCAGCCCCACGGCTCAGGGGCCAGTGCCAGCCAAGTCGCCTCTCTAGGCTTCTAGTTTAATGACCCCAGCCTTTCATCCTTAGGCGACCAGCCCCAAAGAGGGTACCGGCTTCCTGAAATCGCCTCCTCCGATTAGAGTTCTCTTCCAGCTCTTTCAGTTACCTGGTTATAACTTTGTGCTTCGTTAAGTCATTAGAGTCCATTCTCTCCACTCAGACAGCAGCTGTGAGTTCTGTCTCTCCAACAGGTGAAGTGCCATAATGTTTGCAACTTGCTTTAGAAAGATTCAGCCAAAAGGAAAAAGTACAGAAACTCAAATGTATGTACATAGAGCTCTACCAGACACACACGTACACTAATTCATATTGAGACATAGGAAATAGAGACGAAATTGTTGAATCCAGGTGATCAACAGAGCAGTGTTCCTATTAGACCTTGAACGTTTCTCTGAGCTTAAAATTTGTCATACTAAAAGGCTGGGGGGAAAAAAGATAAAAATTCCTAAATCATAGTACTGTTGAAGTAAGTTGAGATACCAATGAGGAAAAAAAAATTGCTGTGCCATTTCCCCAAGTACATCTGCAGCCCCACAAGCCATTTACCCTAGAAAGGTTCGGGTCCTGCTGGGTAGGCCCCTCCCCTCTCCTTGACAGAAGAGGTTTGTGGATGTGTGAGCCATAAACCAGAGTCTGCCCACAGGTACTACACCTGCAGCCCCCCACAGAGACCCTCACTGGGCAGAGAAGCCAGGTACGGGGGCTTTCACACACGATGCCTCAGATCATTCCAGTGGAAGAGAATCTGTGTCTTTGTCAAAAAGGAAAAGGACCTTCCACAAACTCCCCTACCAAATCACCTATATAGTTATGATCGTCCCCATCAGTTCCAAACCTTCAACCTAAATCCCTCACGCTCCAGATGAAATCCCTTCCTCTTGCCCTTTCCTGTCACAGAGGACCCCTTTCTATCAAAGAAGGTCTTCCCAACCCCTATTAAATTATCCTGCACCCTTCTCTTGGCAGAACACCATCATTGTTCTCCCTCTCTCTCTTTTTTTTTTTTTACCTTTTTGGCCCATTTTTATTGACACGTAATTGACATGCAATTAGGTACCAGTTTAAGGTGTATAACCTAATGATCTGATGTGTGTACAGACTGCAAAGTGGTCACAATAAGATGTTCTTTCTTCAACGCTCTCTTGCTTTTCCTCCAAGCCTCTGACCACTGGGCCACGATGAAAAGCTAGCCTTTCATTAAGTCCTGATCCTACACACACATTGTGCTGGGTTTCCACTTGTCATTTGTGGGTGGAGTTTGGTTTGCTTGATATCACTGAATGATCAATCTGTTTCCCACCGCAGGTCATGGAGCCTGTATTCTTTCCTCCATCCACTGTGCCCTCACTTGATCTGATTTTTGGTGAGCCCAGTTGGTTTTACCACCAAAGAAAAACATCCAGCTACCTCAGCCCCAGCTACATTTCGCTCAGACAAGGAAGGTGTGTGTGAATTCTAAAATGACCTTAAAATAGAAGACCAGGGAGCTGCCCTCCCATCTCTTCCAAAGCTTGTCATAGGGATGACCGTGAACCAGGCAGCACTGGGATGAAATAGCAGGCCCCACCCCAGGAAAGTGGGGGATCCAAAGTCTACGACCAGTTGGCCTAACTACTCTGTGGTTTGCTCTGTTGTTTCCTACGTCTGAAACAGCTTCTCTGTCTTGGCTACCTCCAAAAAGCCTTCTCGTCTAGTGAGGTCTGGCTCAACCATGATATCCCTCATAAAGCTTTCTCTATTTCCTCCGATGAGAAGACAAATGGCCAGTCAACACACGAAAGATGCTTGCCCTCACAATCAGGAAAATGAATGTTAAGACAATACGACAACACTTTCACCACTGAAATTGTGTAAAAACAAAATATTGAGCAATACCAGACATCAGAAAGGGTGTGGAAAAATAAAGACGTTCATATCCTGTTTATTAGGTCCGATGCTGGTGGAGCCACTGTGGAGAATAAACTGGCTGTATGTAGTAAAATGGTAAACATGCACACTTACGAGCAAGCAATTGCACTTCTTGTCACTCACCCTTGGAGAGAGGCTCCTTCTACAAATGCACAAAGAGCACTGATGAGACTATTCATTCAGAGTTGCTTGAAATGGAGACAAACTAGAAGCAACCTAAGCATCCATCAATAGGGCAACAGATACATGAACTATCATGCAACTGTTCTATGAAATACCAGGCAGTAGTTAAAAAGAATATAGGAGATGGAAACTCCATAGCAACAAGCACCTTAGTGTGCAGATCTCGGTCTCTGATACTATTCCCTACTAAAAGAAATCAGAGCTCCTTGGAGAAATGGCTGATTCTGGGGCTGAGACAGGGGAGGTACAAAATGAGCCTGGAACATTGTGTAATGCCAGAAAGTAAAAACATACTCGAAAAATGATGAGTACATGTCACAAGGACACAAGAAGGGACTTCCACTGGGCAAACGGGAGATGATTTGAGCACCAAAATAATTAAGGATAATAACAGATCATAGGCCCTTAAAAACTTAGAACCCATGAGTCCACAATAAATAGGTAAACAAACAAAGAAGGGGGAAAGGAGGGCCCTGGCTTACAGCAGAATGCCAAGCCCGATGGTGTATGTGGATGGATTGCTACGGCTGGACAATCATTTTACAACCATCTTAATAAAGATGGGCTCAGGCACGCATCGTCAAGGGATGCTAAATCTGGGGAGAAATACTGATGAGGAGCAGGCCACTTGCGTAGCCTTAAGTGTCTTCCAAGAGAATGCATATTAGTTTCAAGGAGGAAAAAAAAAACAGTAACTTCCTAGGAGATAAATTACACAACATCTTGACCAGGTGATCAAAATGAGCATCCCCAACAAGGGGCAGGCAGACGCACGTGTGCCGATGTGGCATCCTGAGAAGGACTCTTCCCCTCTATAATATCCTGGCTGAAAATGCAAGCCTTGCATCTAATCATCGATCTAATCATAAGAGAACATTAGAAAACCCCAGGTAAGAAACAGTCCGTTACATAGTCTTCAGAAGTGTCAGTATCACAAAACCCAAAGAGAGGCTATAAAAAATGTTCCATCTTAATTAAAGAACAAAAAGACATGATGATTAAGAACAATATCTGGTCCCAGATGGCTGCCTAGACTGCAGGGGAAAATACTATAAAGGGCATTATTGACAAAAAATGGAAAATCAATTGATAAAAAAAGGGAATAGAAATAGAAGACTGCATAAAAGCAGCATATCAATACTAAATGTAGTTACGCTGATACCGACTAATGGCTATTTAGGAGAATATCTCTACTCTTGGGAAATGTACAGTGAAGTATTTAGGGGGAAAGGAGTATAATGTATACTGCATACTCTCAACTGATTCAGAATAGAAAGCCACATCGTATCTACAATATGTGTGTATAAACATTATATACATACACACACATACAGATAGCAGATAGGACAAAATATTAAAAGGTATTTGAAGATTCTGTGAACTACTCATAGTATTCATGCAACTTTTATATTTCAAAATAAGAAGTTATTTCTTTGGGAGCGCCTGGGTGGCTGATTCTTGGTTTTGGTCCAGGCCATGATCTCAGGGTCCTGGGACTGAGCCCCTAGTAGGGCTCTGTGCTCAGCGGGGAGCCTGCTTGAGGATTCTCTCTCCCTCTGCCCCTCCCCGCACTTGCATACTCCTTTCTCTCTCTCTCTCTCAACTAAATAAATAAATCTTTTTTTTAAAGTTACTGCTTCAAAAGGAAAAGTTGCCAAAAAAGAAAAAAACTGATATAGCTATGTGTTCTAGCATAGAAAGAGCTCCAAATATATTGTTAAGTGAAAAAAAAATGTGCAAGATAATTCAATCAGTGGAACACTTCCCATGATTATATTCATTTGTACATTAAGTAATACACAGAGAAAGGTTCGCAGGAATACGTCCCAAATTGATCACACAGAGGAGGAGGCCAGGATTAGCAGCCATATTTTAGCTTGCCTGGAGCAATAATTTTATTCTTCATGAGTGCATTTATGAATTGGTCACACAATTAGAAATCACTTTTTTTAGAGGTGAAAGCTGCCCTCCTCTCAATTCCCACCAGCGACAAAGATCACGGCTCAGGTTTTCTGAGACAATACTCTTTTAAACAGTTGATCCCACTCTAATATTTGAGAGTTTCCAAAATGACCTGGCTTTGGGATTTGGGAAATCTGGTCAGTAAATGGCAGCAGTGCAGGGTGTCCGGGAAGACCCTGGGTTTCAGAGTCATGGCTAGTTTGAACACTTGTCTCCATCATTCACAGACCACACATTATCGGGCAAAAGAGAGACCTCTCTAAACCTCAGTTTTCCTAACTGTGAAAAGGGAACATAATACCCACAGAGCAGTGTTGCTGGGCTTTAGGTACAATGTACCTAATTTGAGTGTCTTAGCTTGCACAAGAGACACCAAGCCCCTCCCCGAGCTGGCCTAGACCATCTTTTTATTGTTAGTCATCCCACCTCTTTTTTTGTGTTTTTTTTTTTGCACGCACTCTTGCCCTGTGAGCCCAGAGGCTCTATAAGGAGGCGCCCATCCATTATTCATTTCTCTGCTTCCAACTATGCCTCCTAGAACATTGTATCTTGGCATCAGACAAACATTTGGTGGGAGGCTAAATGAACCTTGTCACAGAAAATCTGGAGCAACATGTAAGTATGCTTTGAGGCCCTAGGCTTGCTTTGGAATGATCAAATATAAGGAAACATGGTGTCTGAAATCACTGCATAGAAATCTCCAAGTGCCCAGAAGAGGAAGAGGTGACCAATGACCCCACAGGCTCCTGATCAATGGAAGTGCAAGAACACTGTGAGCATTCCTCAAAACCAAAGATGTTACCTAGTAATAGGCATTGTTTTAAAATGCTGTGTGGTCAAGAATGTTTGGGAAATGCCAAATTAGACTAAACAGGCTTATATGCTGCAGGACTTATCAGTGCTAATGCCTACCATGAATACCCAAAAGACAATATAATTTGCAACATATTCCAAGCTTAATTGACTCTAACACATTCCTTTTTGTTTGTTTGTTTGTTTCTTTTATTTTGGGGGTTTAGGGGGTTTTTTGTTTTTTGTTTCTTTGTTTTGAGATTCTCAAAGCCTAGATCCCATAGAACAGCTTTGGAAAATGCTGCTGGAAGCTGTTTCTCCACTGGCAGTACATGGTAAGAGTAGTACTTGGTGGAAATTTAACAATGTAACTTGCTCCCTTGCTCACCTAACCCAAGAGGGCAAAGGAGTAAAGTAAACCAAGGGCTTTGGGGCTGCTATCATTTCCCCTCAGATTCCTCCTCTTCTTTTTGTCCCTTCTGGTCCAAGGAACATGTGCAAATGATCATGGTTATGACTCCAAACTACAAATACACATTCCCCTGCTATTACCACTGCCGTCCGTGCAGCCCTGCTTATTCCTGTGTGTGTGGTTCTGCACATAGATGGACCAGACAGCTGCAAGAGCCAGGAGCCTGTCCTGCCTAACTCCTGGGCCACATGTAGAAACGCTTGTCTGTAGGCAGCCAGGTAGAATATGTAAGCCAATGTGTGGTAGGATCGGGCTGAGAAGAGCAGTTGCCTTGCTCAGTGTGAACTTAAAAACAGGCATTGTAACAGTCCAAATTATCACCTTTTCATCCATCATGTCAGGGTAATGGAAATCTGTTATTTTGGCCCATCCAGGATCCATGCCTCCTATTTTTGGTAACAATGCACTTTCCTCTTGGACAGTTATCCTTCTCTTCTTGACTCCACTCCCTGCCTCCAGGCCACACTCCATTGCATTCAGTCTTGATGGGCCTGTGATTCCAGGCACCCTGTGTTCCCTTGCCCAAGGAGTGGATACTGGACCCAAGACAGGTCAATTAGACCCTCTCTCACCCAGGAATTTTGAGGCTAGAGTAGAATAATACAAGAGCCAAAAGGTTAGGCTTGATGGACTTACCACTGAAGCCCCAGGAGACAGCATCTCAGTTCAGCTCCCCAGATCCCCAGTGTCTCCCCAGCTCCCCTCCCTCGCGTGATTCAGGCACTCAGCTGTGCTTTCAATCCTGCGAGTGCACTCAATGTCCTACTGAGAAACTCCCCGAGTATTTCTATAACTTGCAGGTAAGGAATCTGCCCGATACATGGAGCAAAACAACAGCAAATTCCTACTTATTGTCCCTAGATGATCACTGGACTTAAAATCTGAAAGTGACCTGGAAGCTTCCTAATTGGCCTCACCTTCCCCTTTTATAAGGGGGGGGGGGGGTGGGAAGGACACGGTCATCTCAAAAAGTTAGGCAGTTTGGTTTCCCACCTGCCTCTGCTTCCTGAGCAGATTCCCAAACAATTCCATTTTCCATGGAGATACAACCTCAGCTGCTCTGGTTAGAAGGTCTGAATTGTGACTGTTTTTCCTCCCAACTGGTGCCAAAACTAGCCCTCCACCACCACTTATCAAACGCTGCCCGAGAGTATGTGCATCCTTGAAACAGTCCAGGGAACGTTTGCCTCTCCCCACAAACATTCACAGCCTGCCATTCATCATGGCCCTTCGGCTCCGCGTGCTGAAGCCGCCCGCCTTCGGGAAGGCGCTCCAAGTATGGAGCGTGGCGGTCCCCACTCCAGGGTTCTTGTCAGCGGCTCACCAGGGATTACAACGCCCAGCCAAGGACGTTCTATTCTGAGTGTGGTCCCAGAATGTTTCAGTTCATCTGCAAAGCACGAGTTTATTCAGGAGACGGAGGTTTTGGGCACATTCGTAGTAGCTAACGAGCAGTACTTCCTTATATGCAGAACACAAAATCCTCACATAAAAACTGGACCCAATTGCCAGTGTGGGGTTTCAAATAAACAAACTTACCCCTAAAATTACCTCTCTGGCCTGGCCAAATGTGCACCTCAGTCACGGGCTGTGACAGTGGTACAGAGGCTGCAGTGATCTGTGGTTCTCTGGGGAACGGCGGGGGACCGAAGCCTCCAGGTTCTCTCTGTTGAGCCAGAGCCTTCACTGGTCACCATGCACAAATCCCAGATGGGCGTCCTTTGAAAAATCAATGACAAAGAAGAGTTGGCACAACTTCTTCCCCAGAATGTTCAGAGAATGGCTTACACTCTTCAAGGGAGTCGAGAAGCAGGTTGCCCTCTCCGTACCCAGCTGGTCAGCCCCAGGCCTTTTCTCAAGCTTTCTCAACCTTTGCATCCTTCGTCATTCCAGGAGGCATTTTCCAAAACCCACCTGCCTCTCTGCCTCCCAAGGTGAGGGAGGTGCCTCAACATGTGGCACTGTCTGGGTCATTTACATGTCTCTCCCCATGCCCACCCCACCCCCCACTGGAGTTCCCTGAGACCAAGGCCCGGGGTGCACTTGTGTCCACAACCCTAGTGCCCAGCACAGCGCCACTCAGGCACTCAACCAAGAGAACAGACCTAAAGACACAAGAGCACTACAGCTCCCAGCCCCAGGAGGAAGCAGCTCTACCTCACAGCAGGCACTCAACCAAGAGAACAGACCTAAAGACACAAGAGCACTACAGCTCCCAGCCCCAGGAGGAAGCAGCTCTACCTACCCCAGACCCACATTGCTCAGGGATGAGACCTCACTGCCTACAACCTTTCACGGGACCGGCATCTCCCAAAAATGGCGGGACAAGTGACCGCTTCAAAAGGCCATGGAGACCAGCATTTGAGATCAAGACTTCTAGAATGAGACAGCTAGGTTCCAATTCTGACTCCACTAGTACTCATAAGCTTTGTGAAGAGGCATGTTAGCCTCTTGATGACCCAATTTCCTAATCTGTGAAATGGGGATAATTATAATAAACATCATAGGGTTGTAAAAAAAATAATAAAGTGAGGTAATCTCTGCAAAACACTTAGTGCCTTCGCTATGTAAGTATTCGGGGTTTTCTTAGATACAATTTACATACAATATTGTATACCTTTAGATATACAACATGGTGATTTGGCACATTTATATACTACAACAGGATTACCACTTTAGCTTTGGCTAACATCTCAATCAGGTCACATAACATTCATTTCTCTATTGTGGTAAGAACACCTGCAATCTAGGGTCTTGGGAATTTTGGAATATAAAATACAGTATTGTTGACTAAAATCACTATACCTGAAATGGTTGGGATGGTACCCACACATAGCCTTAAATAACATTAAATCGAGAAGTGACTTTGTTCTCGATTCTCTTTCAAATTTTCTGTATCAAGGAAAAGGTCACAGTTTATTGCGAATCCAACTTTAACACATCTCTCAGACTTGCCGTTCTCCCTCTTAACAGAGAGAAAGCACCCTCCAAGCTCAAGTCTCGGACAGGCAGAAAGATCTAGCTGAAATAAAGTGATTTTACCTTTGTTGTACTATTACTATTATTAATGGCAATTGGCACAGGTTTTCTACCTATGATAGAGGTATAAATTTTCCATGTAAAATGTCTATTGATATTAAACAGTGAGTAGCTTCGAAGAAAAATATGAAGTAACATTATCAGTTGCAAACATACTAAAGCAGAAATCATGAAGGTATGATCCAAAAGCCTCAGATGAGGGAGACACTGGTCGACACTGGGGGGAGCGGGGGGCCTGGAGGCAGAAGTCCCACAACCGTGTGCTGTGACCAGGGGACACTCAGGAAGCTGACCAGTGGCAGAATCCTGCCTCCAGAAGAAGCCAAGGACTTCCCAAGTGGGCCTGCAACTGAACACAGCACAAGATGGCGGCTGCCACGGAACTTGGAGATGGGCCCCCAGTCACGGGCACCGGCGGAGGTCAACACTAGGAGAGCAGATCAGGAAGCTCCATGGAAGAAAGCAGGCTGCAGGAGGGAGAAGAGACTGGCAGTCATCAGCATCTACCCGGAGGCCAGGATTCTTGGTCAGAGACAAGCAGACTTTACTCATCTTCAATGAGGATACGGCAGATAGCTGGGGTCCTCCCAGGAAGCCAGGGTCTCCCGCCTCCCATGCCACCCACGCAGCCGAGGCCAAGCGCTGGGAGGAAGAAGTCTGGGTGGGCCTTGCCAAATGGCGTTGCAAAACAACTCGGTGGCATCTTGTGGCAAATGGGACACTTGGCTCAAGCTAGGATCCCATGGTTTTCTTTGAGTTTGGGGCTCATCTGTTTGTGATGTTCGCTGGAGGGGGTCATCAGTAAATAGGTTTAGCTTGCTTTTGAAACCAGTTGTGTTCCCTTTGCCTGTGAGTCATAGGCCAGGCTCACCCACAGACACAGACAGCCCTCTCACTGTCCTCTGGCCGGCTGGCCACCAAAACCATGCCCTGGGCACACATGGGGAGGGGCGGGCAGAGGACTCACGCTGCCTCCACCCTCAATCAGCACGGCTAACAAGGCAGAGGCCAGTGCTCCAGGAGCTCCTTCTCTCATTCTCCCTTGAGTGAGAGTGACATGAATAACCAGCTAAAAAAAAAAAATAAATAAATAAATAAATAAATAAATAAATAAAACACTAATAGCCACCACTTCCAAAGGGCCTGCTCTGTGCTGGGCACATCACACCCATCCTCACAAGAGACTCTCCATCTTACATGTGAGAGAACTCAGAGACACAAGATGGCAAGCAGCCCAGAAGTGACACAGGCCATTTTATGGACTCAAGTTTCTGTGCCTCAAAGCCCACACTCTTGCCTTCCCACTGCCCCCTACCCATCCTGCCTTGCAAGGAAATGACTGCCATGATGGTGCCTTCTGGAACCCTGGAAGAACACAGAATTAATTCCACAAGGGCAACGAGGGAAGGTTTCCTGGAGAAGGTAGTATTTGGCCTGAGATCTTAAGGACAAGTAAGGATTTTGTTGACAAAACAAAATAATCTAGACTACTTTTGTTCATTTGTTCATTCACTCATTCATTTGTTCCATACTATATTTCTGGGACTATGGTAGGTACTAGGAATTCCATGGTGAACAGACCTAGCTCCTACTCCCAAAGAACTTACCTCCCAGTGGAGGAGACATTAAAAAAAAAATGAATGAATAAAGTTTTTACTAAGTGTGTGCCATATAGAAACATATAAGGAACAGAAACAGAGACGAACCATGAGAGACTATGGACTCCAGGAAACAAACTGAGGGTTTTAGAAGGGAGGGGGGGTGGGGGAAGGGTGAGTCCGGTGATGGCTATTAAGGAGGGCACAGATTGCATGGAGCACTGGGTGTTATAAAGAAACAATGAATCATGGAAGACTACAACAAAAACTTATGATGTACTGTATGGTGACTTACATAACACAATAAAAATTTAAAAAGAATAAAAAAAGAAATGGAGAAACCTATTTTAAGACAGTCAGGGGCAGTCTTTAAGAGGAGGTGACATTTTTCCTGGGCATGAATGATGAAGTGAAGGTGTTATCCATGTCAAGTAATGGGACAGTGAGTATTCCCGGCACCAGGAACAGTATGTGCAAAGGCCCTGAGACTGAAAAGAGAACTATGTGTTCCTGAAACTGAAAGATTGGAATGTCCTAAAGCAAGTGCGTCCAAAAAAGTGTTGCTCAAGGGGAGGCTGGGTTCAGATGGGATAGCATCTTAGAGGCTGTAGAAAAGGGTGTGGGAAGCTCCAGCATGGTCTTCCGCTCAGAAGTGATACAGTGCAATTTACTCTCTAAGATCAGACCTCAGTCCCTTTACCTGTAAAATGAAAGTAAATAAGAGAATTCATAAAAAGCTCTGAGTGCCTTTCCTGGTTGGCAAATGGACAGAAGATGCTGTGAAATGTGAGCTTACATCAAAATAATCTGGGGTGTTTGCTAAACTCAAGATTGCTGGGCCCCACTGCCAGAGATTCTGATGCAATAGGTCAGGGGAGGTCCATGAAGACGTATGTCTAACAGTTCCCTGGTGATGCAGTTCCTTCTGATCCAAGGGACCCCACTTTGAGAACTCTTGGGTTAGGAAGAACAACAAAAAAGTGGGAGGAGCCACTCAGTGCTGCTGCAATTGTTAAGAGCTGGTAGAATAAAATGATCTCCGTGAGGTGGAGAAAAGTGATCCCGAAGAGCTCTATTTTGGAGACACCACGGACAAGACTAGCTGATGGACTAGACGGTGGGGATGAGGGAAAAGGAGACAACGAGGCAATGATAGTGGCAGAAGCTGAATGGGGGACACTTGAGGAGGAGCAGAGCTGGAAACAAGGGCTGAGACATACTAACTCTGAGATTTCTGCAACCCCGAAATGGTGGAGCCTTCATGAGAAAAGCAATCACTTCTATCTTGTCTTCTATTATATCCCCAGATCTCACCCTAGCATGTCCTGTCAGCAAGAAATATTCAGATAACTTTTGTTACCAGTTGAAGGATAAATGGAGACTGAGGAACGAGGATAACCAAAGGCGCTGAGGTATCAACATGCCGCCATGTTTGAGGAGGCCATGAGCAGTCACTCAGTTGAGGCTAACCCGTCACTTCCTGACCTTGACAAGTTCAGTAAAGTGGGAGGTTGGAGGCAGAACAAAAGACAGAAGTGAACCTCCTAATTCACAGTAGGGCTCTTCCTCCAAAAGTCAAAGATGTCACATTGGAGCCTTTCTTGGGTGTGTTTTGAGATGGAAATGTTTGAACTGTGAGCTTAATGAGCAGGAAGGCCAGAGGAATCTGGCTAACTTGGGTTTTTCATAAAATAAATCATGGGAAAATCAAGCTATGCAATTGGGGGTAATGAGGAGGGAGGGATGGGAAGACAGGGAGAGAGGAAACAGAGGACAGAACAGGAAAGGTGGCTTAAGCAAGACTACCCACGAAGGGCAGAAGGGGCCAGCCTCCAGAACTTGATCTCCCAAGGCAACCTCGACCCTTGGGTCCTCGCCACATTTCCAGGAGGCAGGATGGACCCTCGGCCTCCCCACTTACCAAGTTGTAAATTAAAAGGCTGTAATTCCAGCCAGGGATTCTGGTGACATCATAAACCACAGAACCACAAGCTCAACTCACCAGAAGCCCCAAGATGGAATTACACCCTTTCTTCCTAATCCAGGCAGCTCTGGTCACTGCCATTTTTTCATGATATAATAGAAGTAAGCAATATTTTAACCATTTGTGTGTGGCTTTTCTCACCATAGGGCTGCCTCTCTTCTGGTCTCTCCTCTCCCTCTCCTGCCCCTCTACAGATCCTCCTCCAGGGGTCTCCTTCAGAGATGCTCCTGCTTTCCAAGGCTGCCCCTCCTCCAAGCCCACTTCTCTTCCCTCTTCCCTCCAGATCCCTTCTGTTCTTTTGTGTCCTCCTATGAACCAGTAATGCCCTGGCTTCTGCCTTAAATCTGCTTTTCAAGAGAACCCCAGGATCTTCTAGATCCAGGGCAACATCCTGGAGTACAGATCCCAGATGTCTGAAATACATTCCCAAAAGGGGCATGAAAATGCACTCATGTTTTAAATAAATCAGGAAGGCTTAGAGCTTAAAGAAGGATCTTTCTGGGAGCAAGTGATTGCTTCCAACATCCTTTCACTGTGTTTTGCTTCTGAGTCCTAATTTTCATGAAATATTGCTTAGCACAAAGTATCCAGGGGCATCACACTACCTTTCAGCCCCACTTCCCCATCTTAAGTGTAAGGTCGATATTCAAGTTCCTGTGGGAATCTCACCTAGGGGAAAAGCCACAAGGGAGGGCAATAATTAAAATGCTCTCACTCAATGAATACCTCTTATGTCTCAGATACTTATATTATTCTTTTTTTTAATTTTTTATTTATTTTCAGCATAACAGTATTCATTGTTTTTTCACCACACCCAGTGCTCCATGCAATCTGTGCCCTCCTTAATACCCACCACCTGGTTCCCCCAACCTCCCACCCCCCGCCCCTTCAAAACCCTCAGGTTGTTTTTCAGAGTCCATTGTCTCTCATGGTTCACCTCCCCTTCCAATTTCCCTCAACTCCCTTCTCCTCTCCATTTAACCTTGTCCTCTATATTATTTGTTATGCTCCACAAATAAGTGAAACCATATGATACTTGACTCTCTCTGCTTGACTTATTTCACTCAGCATAATCTCTTCCAGTCCTGTCCATGTTGCTACAAAAGTTGGGTATTCGTCCTTTCTGATGGAGGCATAATACTCCATAGTGTATATGGACCACATCTTCCTTATCCATTCATCCGTTGAAGGGCATCTTGGTTCTTTCCACAGTTTGGCGACCATGGCCATTGCTGCTATAAACATTGGGGTACAGATGGCCCTTCTTTTCACTACATCTGTATCTTTGGGGTAAATACCCAGTAGTGCAATTGCAGGGTCATAGGGAAGCTCTATTTCTAACTTCTTGAGGAATCTCCACACTGTTCTCCAAAGTGGCTGCACCAGTTTGCATTCCCACCAACAGTGTAAGAGGGTTCCCCTTTCTCCACATCCTCTCCAACACACGTTGTTTCCTGTCTTGCTAATTTTGGCCATTCTGACTGGTGTAAGGTGCTATCTCAATGTGGTTTTGATTTGAATCTCCCTGATGGCTAGTGATGATGAACATTTTTTCATGTGTCTGGTAGCCATTTGTATGTCTTCATTGGAGAAGTGTCTGTTCATATCTCCTGCCCATTTTTTAATATGATTGTCTGTTTTGTGTATGTTGAGTTTGAGGAGTTCTTTATAGATCCTGGATATCAACCTTTTGTCTGTACTGTCATTTGCAAATATCTTCTCCCATTCTGTGGGTTGCCTCTTTGTTTTGTTGATTGTTTCCTTTGCTGTGCAGAAGCTTTTGATCTTGATGAAGTCCCAAAAGTTCATTTTCGCTTTTGTTTCCTTCGCCTTTGGAGACATTTCTTGAAAGAAGTTGCTGTGGCTGATATCAAAGAGGTTACTGCCTACGTTCTCCTCGAGGATTCTGATGGATTCCTGTCTCACGTTGAGGTCTTTTATCCATTTCGAGTTTATCTTTGTGTACAGTGTAAGAGAATGGTCGAGTTTCATTCTTCTACATATAGCTGTCCAGTTTTCCCAGCACCATTTATTGAAGAGACTGTCTTTTTTCCACTGGATATTTTTCCTGTTTTGTCGAAGATTATTTGACCATAGAGTTGAGGGTCCATATCTGGGCTCTCTACTCTGTTCCACTGGTCTATGTGTCTGTTTTTATGCCAGTACCATGCTGTCTTGGTGATCACAGCTTATATTATTCTTTATCCCTCTCACAGGGATACTATTTCCTTCATTTTATGGAGGGGGGACACAGAGGCGTGGGATATGGGGTATTTTGCCCAAAGTCCCACAGCTACTAAGTAAAGCCCTTGGATTTGAACCCAATCTGTTGGAATCGAAAACCTACATATGCGTGCTCACCCAGTGTCTCCTCCATCCTGAGTAAAATATTTTGAGAATAAATATTGCATGGGATTCCCAAGGGACTTTAATGACTGATCTTCATGCAACATTTTTTTTTCAGAAGTGATGAAAGTTCTGTATTATTTTAGGGTACAATACGAGTCAAAAAACACATTCCAATGTCCTATGTATTTTTTAAGTAAATTATTTCAAATTATTTCCCCCAAACCAAAACCAAAAACAAGACGTTTAACTCTACATTGATATAATTTGGTAGTAACAGGCTGAACCAGTGACTCTTTACAAAGTGTCATCCATTTGCTGGGGGGTAGTGGGGATAGGGTTGGGGTGGCTGGGTAATGGACACTGGGGAGGGTATGTGCTATGGTGAGTGCTGTGAAATGTGTAAGCCTGATGATTCACAGACCTGTACCCCTGGGGCAAATAATTCAAATTTTAAAAATTTAAATTTTAAAAATTTTTTTAAATATTAAAAAATAAAAAAACAAAGTGTCATCCATAAAACACCAGTACAGGACATGGTAGCTTTCAAAAGAGTTCACCTGCACAAGTCTGTCGCCCAGGCTGCATGCGGCGTGCAATGCAAACCTGGCCATGTTGGAGATGTCCCCAGGGGGTAGGGGGCAGGCTACCTGCCAGGACATTTTGGAGATGGCCTCCTCCAATGGCAAGAGGCAGGAGAGCTGCACAAAGTCAATGCTTTGGGGGTTATAGGACTTTAGGACTTCCTAAAATTCGGTGATGTTACAGCTGGGCCAGAGAATGCAGGCCACACACTTCGTAAAGAATAAGAAACCTATCTGACATCATTTTCAAATGCTATCTGCAAACACTCGCAAACACAGCAGTCTTGGAGAAAATTTGGGCTAGTACAGAAAAAAGACAGGACTGGTTTTCTCTTCTTCAGAAAATGCCTCTCTGCGTAATGAAGCACATGCTCAGATGGTTTAAGAAAGACGTGTGAGGCAATGACCTCATTTTTTTTTCCCCTCTACCATCAGGGACAGTAAATAACATCTTCCCAGAGAATATGAACGGGGAAATACTGTCAGCATATATTATGCAAAGTTACAAAGTGGAAGTGAACGCCACAATAAACAAGCAGGCGTCTTGCTTCTCCAACTTCAGAGTGACATGACAAAATCTCCTAGTGAGGAAGGACGATTATCCATTCCCAGCAATTTATTACCAAATTAATCCCGTATCATTGTACCCGCATGATGGAAAATCAGCGGCAGCTTCTACATCGAGGAAGACCATAGATCTGAAAACATCTTGTGGGTTTTCCTCACAGACAATGTCCAGGATCCCACAGGCAGAGTTCACATACACAAACCTGCAGGCAAAGCCAGCCTCATTCAACCCCAGAGGAAGCACCAAACCTTCCTGACTTGTGCTCTAGGATTCCAGGGTGGACATGGTTAAGAATATGGGCTCAAGAGCCAGACTGCCTTTGCCTAGCTCCAAGCTTGGCCATGGGATCTTGGGCAAGCTTTTTAGCATATATGCCTCAGTTTCCTTGCATCCTGTAAAATGAGGATTACAGTGCCTTACCTCAGAGCCTTGTTGGGAGGATTCAGTGAAGGAAGACATAGAAAAGTGCTGAGAACTGTGTGTAGTAATCACTCAGTAAGTAAGAGATATCACGAGCCTTTTCCTTCCATCACTATGATCATGTCAGCTAGAACTCTTACCAAAGATAGAAATCTTAGCTCAAACTAGTTCACATAACTGAAAAGTCTAAGAGAGTCCTGGCCTCAGGTATAGCTTGATTCAGAGACCAGTGGCTCAGGGCAGCCCTATTCTTTCTCCATCTCTAATCTCTCCTTCCTCTGGCATGGCTCCATTCTCAATTGGCTCTCCCCTCATGGTGGCAAGATGGCTGCAACAACACCAGCCGACATCCTCTCGGGTTCCAGTCCAGCAGGAAAGAAGACAACCTAGGTCTCAGCGGATCCTGTACAAACTCGAGAATTCAACTAACAGCATGAGCATGAATCACAGCTTTTCATTTCCCTAATTATTGACAAGGTTGATCACATTTCTATGTGTTTATTGGCACTGATACCACTAAAGGGTGTTAACTTCATCTTATTGAAAAACTTCACGCTTACTGTGCACAATGAGGGGAGGATATATGTTCTTTCATGTAAACTTGTTTACTGCAGGGGCTGTTCCTGGATCTGCCAAAATTAGAAGGGCCTCCCCTCTGAACACAAAACCTTCACTCCGATGACCCATCAGTCTCTGGAAGCATTCTTTTAAAACAGTAACTCTGACGTGATATGCCCGTGTAGCTCAACTCTGCCTGAAACCCGGAACTGAGGCAATGCCCAAGCCTCTCCATCTCGTGTACGCTTCACCCCCGGGGCCCAGCCTGACACCCTCTTGGCTCCTCCAGCTGCTAGTTTCCTCCAAGCACCACAGGGAAAATCTGGCTTTAGTTGTTTCCATTCCTTTTGGCATTGTGTTAGATCAAGTCCTGCTCTTTTCTAAATACTTGATGAAAACTTGCTTCCTCG